>NW_026542599.1:24656342-25256342 GCF_028750875.1 Macrosteles quadrilineatus | reverse complement strand
ACAAAGTGTAAGCAAATTATTAATTATAATTAAATATCTTAAGACTTAATGTAGTTTCAAAACTGGTTCTTAAACATTGCTTTTTTTCCAGGTGTGGTTTCAAAACCGTCGAGCGAAGTGGCGCAAAAGGGAGAAAGCGTTAGGACGAGAAACTTCAGGCTACATGCATCCGGACCAGGCGCAAGGTGAGGCATTGTGTTGTATTAATTAATAAATTAATTTGAGAACTATAAAAACAAATCTCATAAACAAATATAGTTCATTTTTGGTTAGATCGCGGGAATTCAGTCCTGAAAAACAGGGTTCAAGTCATCACATTCACCAATGACTTTATTTTGGATGTCGTATGGATAATATACAAATTTCCAAAAAAAAGAAGTAGAAAATATTGTGTATGCCTACAATTTTTAGACAACACATTTATTTTTGAATAGTTTGTCCTTTTGTCTCTATGTGCACAACACGTTAACTCCAAACAAATATTTTTTTCACCTATTAATAATGTTATTTTATGAAAAAAATGAAATTAGAAAGACCTGTTATAACATTTTAGATACTTCGAGATGTAAAATGGTCAAAGCACAAGTTAGGCCAAGGCAGCGATGTCTTTTGTTCGCTTCCTAGCATCTGCCATTAAATGTTATCTGTATTGTACTTAACTATTGTACTGTACCAGCTCAAACAACTTTGCTGAACACTCTCATATTGCACAAACTAACAACTAAAGACCACACGAGTAAGTTTGTGAGTTGATTTATATCAATGTGTAAAATTTCAAAAATTCATTTTAAATTATTAACTTTTCCCTCCTTTTCTAGGTTTCCCGCCAGAATTGGTTCACGCACAGCTGGGTATGCCATCCCTGGCTCCAGACCCTTTCTGGCCTGCCCTAGGGTTCAATCCTGCCGCGATGTTTGGTCTCTGGAACAAGACTAGTGCTGCGCCCCTACACAACCTCCTGTCCCACTACATGCTAGGGGGTGCCATCCCCGTGCTGGGGGCGTCCTTCCCCCCTCCACCAGACCATCCCCCGACCCCTAGTCCCCCTGGGTCCCCTTCGGCGTCTCCTGACTCCAGAACTTCCAGCATTGCCGCTCTCCGTCTCCGCGCCAAGGAGCACCTCCTGGATAGGCGACTGGGAGTAGCAGGACCTTCGGACACGTCACCGTCACCCTCCGCCCACGAGACGTAGGAAGTGATAAGAGGGGTGTTTTCAAGGTTTTAAACGGTTAATGTCCGAGTACACAAATAAGTTGTTTTTATTGAGAAACGCTTTTTAAATTGCGTAATATATGTTTGAAATATTTATCATTGATAACGTAGAAAACTATTTACTTAAAAACAATGGTATAACCATAAAAATGTTGAAAATTAATTTAAATATTTTTGTTAAAAACCCTTTATATCTAATAGTATTCAAAATAATTGTTTAACTTCATGCCTAATACTTTAACGAGTAATCTGTCTTGGACGTTTTAAGGTTTTACAAACGAAGTTCAAAGACGAAAATGAGTAATTAATGAAATAATTCATACAAGTTTTTTACACTATGTATTTGAGCTTTAACTCTTAATTTATAACACTGTAGTAAATCATATTCGTTGGCAAGATTCTATAATCAAACAATGTTAAATCTCTACTTCATGGCTTTTTCAGAAATGTTTATTATTTTGAGAATTTTATTTTTTGGTATTTTTGTGTATAAATTTTAATTCCAGCAAATTTTCTGAAGTTTATCCTGTCAACTGACTGTGACATCATATGAATATTTGCCTGCAATATTTGGAAAACTTGATAATATCGTCTTGTTTACAATGTAAAGATTGTTTTGAAAAGTATTTAAGTAGTCTTATCATTATTATTATGTTTCAAAAAGTGTGAATATTTATTCTATGTACATAAGCCTTTGCCTCAAAGCTCCCCTGTTTCTTTTTGTAAATATTTTAAATGAATACAAAGTATTATGTATTATTTCGTGATAGTAGTTAATATGTACAATATTTATTTATATTATACGGTTTTTGAAACCGACTGTGTATTTAGAATGTAAATAGATTATTTGTAGTAATTTTTGTTCTAAGTATTGAATAAATGTTGTTAGAATCGTTCTTTGGAAATTCTCTTAACTCCTTGTACTGTTTTCACTTTTTGTAATGTTTGTAAATCGACTAAAGCACCTTGAACTTTAAGAGTCATGTCAAGCTCTTAAACATTGAATTAAGATAATCATGTCAATACAATGAAAATTATTTTAAAATGACGTTTTTAAAAACTTATTTATGTTTAAGCTTTGTAATGTATACACTATCGTGGAAATATCCTTATAAAAAAATTAGGATAGATATTTGTTTCCACATTATAACCGTAACTGTGTGTTTTTTTTTTTTAGATGTTGGTGGCCTCTTTTTAGCATTTATTTGCCCGTCCACATTTCCTATAGGGAAGTAGCTATTACCGTAGGTCTCATGGTAAGACCTAAGACCGGGACCGATTTACTTTTTCATTTTGATGTCCCCAGAGGCCAAAAACACCATTCGTTCAAATTTTTATATATCTATGAACAAATGTGTATAGATATATAAAATATAGGTATATATATTTTATATATATTTTAGGTATATATTTTATATATTATAAAATAGTATATAAAATATATCGCGGCAGGATATATATATGTGTGTGTGTGTCCATCCGCACGATAACTTGAGTAATTTTTGTCCGATTTTGATAAAATTTGGTTTGAAGGTGCAAGGCGGGATAAACTTGAATGAGTTCGCGAACCAGCATGATCGGACTATGGGAACGGGGGTTTATGGGGTAAAAATAGGTTTTTCCCATTTTTGACCCTAAAAACACAAAATTTCACAATTTCTTTTTAAACTATTTTGTAGAGCTTAAAAAACAAATAATTTATTATGTTGACGCGTTATTATGCGCCTAATTGTTACGGAGAAAATTAAAAAAAAATTGTAATTTTAAAATTCCAATGTTATTCTTATGGAGAATAAGTCAACTGTTGTAGTTTGCTTGTTTATGAACATATTTTGATCAAATTTGGAAAATACATTAATTTAGTACTAAACCACAGTACATTTTAATATTTTACATAAAAAAACTTTTTTACCCTCCCTGTTGCAGCAAACCTAAGTATTTTACTCATTAAACTAATTCTGTTTAAATAGGGAATAAATGTGATATTTTTAAGGAGACATTTTAGTTTAAATCCAGTCAGGCAAATGGAAATTCGCTAAGTCTTCAGGTTTGCTGCGGCGGGGGTATTTAAGTATAAAGTTGAATTCTGGTTAAAACTTCTATATGAATGTCAAAAGCTTTTTATTGATCAATGATTATACAATGTTTTATATTGGGACATTTATATTGATGGAAAAATAGTCAATACTATCCAATGTATGTAAATATTTAATATCAGAAGGGTAACTGACAAACAAATTTACTTTAGGGTTCGGACATTTTTTACTGTTCCCAAAAAACAATTTATTTTCTTTTTGGGCAGTTACATGACATTTGGTAATTTATATAAAGTTTGACACAAACAACTGAAAGTAATACAAACGTTCACCAAATGTAGAGAAAACCAGTGAAATTCAACCAAAACATTACAACCGAATGATTTGATTGGTTTTTCCATATGACTCCCGCTTCAGTTGCCTTCGTATGGAAATAAAAAGCAATACTCGACTCAATCGAAGGCCAAATATGTTTTGGAATAGATTTTTATATTGGAAAAGGCAGCGGGTTTTACTAAATTGTGTAATAAACGGGTTACAGAGCAGCGTTCCCTGGACATATTGGCTATTTGTACACAAAGTGCATATGAGGGGAAAAATATAAACGGTGGAGTACCTTTGCCAATGAAAACATTTATATTGGAAAATTGTCCGCCTCTATTGGACAATATGTATTACAGGCTTTACAATAATTACATCCATAATATGTGATGATTGAGAAATGTGAAGTATTCATGTATATGTGTACCACGAATACTAGAACATACAACGTATGGATCATAAACATGAAACAAATAGTGTTACTGCCCGAAAGTAAACAATATTTATCATTATATTAATAGAATATTGTGGTTGATGTGACTGGGATACACATAAAATAACTGTTGGGACATACAGTAATGATGATTTACGTTTATTTTTGAAATCTCTTAAGATCTAAATCTGAACATTTACATCTGAACATCTAAATATAGACCCGCCTTTTAGGTTTCGAGTTAGGGACCAGAATTAAATACTCGTGAGATGACAAGATAAACCTTTAGGCCAATACCTTTAGACCCATTTAAATTATAATTAATAGCTAATTATATTGCTGATAATTCATAAACGCAATCAGTAATCAGATAAGTTCACCTCGTACAAACAGTATAACATTATACGATTGGCCAAGGATTCGAATTTGGTTTATAAAATGCAGTAGCCTAAATACTGAATTTTCTAACAAATTAGACAAATGAAATATACTAAATCATTTCATTTTATCTTAAATTGGCATTCTGTAGTAAGTAATACAACACGGTCCCTAAATGCAAAATTATTGATTGTCAACATGCCAGTTTGTTTGTTTTGATTTAACCTCGAAATTTGATACATATAAACACAGGATGCACTACAGCCAAATAGGTTCATCTTCAAAGATATTCCACCACACCTTAACCGCTTATAGCTAAAAATAATCCAACTGTACTTGGATTGAATGACATTACATGTCTATATCGACAAATAAGCTACAAATACAATAATTTTATATCCTGCCAACCGCCAGGCTATATGTTACTAATATTTGATCATTTACTGCAATACAGTTATTTATTTGATTTTTGTTAGTGTCATATGTTGTTATTCTTTAAATGTTGATTTTATAATTTAAGAACATCTGTTATTGTTAGTTGTGTTTGTTTTGACTTATAATTCAGTAAGTAACATTATTCTCAAAATAAAAGTTTTAGTACGTTAGAAATCTTTATTTGTTCGACAGATAGTCTCCGGATGACGTGAATAAAAGTACTAGTAGCCTATATTAAATTGTTCTAAATGTGCCACGTTACCATTTCAATGTCAGTGTTCGTGTGTTTGTACTCTTTGTGAATTGATGCCCTTCTTAGTGATCACCCTTTTGACATCCTTGACGCCTGAAGATGACTTCGAAGATTTTACTAGTTGCGACACCGGCGACATAAGGATTACAATGAAGCAGGTATTTACACCAATTTAAGGTACTTTATTGTACAGTAAACTATATAGGCTATTGAATATTCCATGTATGACCCTACCCTTGTTTATTATACAGGGTGTTTCCAATTGTCTGGATATATTTTGTGGACTTGTTCCTTGGGCTAAGACAAACATAAATGCAATTTAAATCCATGTGTGTAGCCCCTGAGCTGTTGGACATAATGTAAGACTAAATTACTTACGTAATTCCCGTCACAGCTCAATAAAATATGTCTATTCAGGACATGTTTCGGTGTTAAAACACCATCGTCAGCTTCAGGTACATAGTGTAGAGTTGATCAGTTGTTAACATCGTCAGAAGATAAACACAGTAGCCTACGGACACGAATAAATACATAAAAATGAATTTATGTATTGTATGTAAATGTTAAATGTTTAATTGTTTTATGTATTTATTCGTGTCCGTACTGTGTTTATCTTCTGACGATGTTAACAACTGATCAACTCTACATACAGTATGTACCTGAAGCTGACGATGGTGGTTTAACACCGAAACATGTCCTGAACATCGATATATAACTACTACGTCCTGAATAGTGACATGTTTCTTATTGAGCTGTGACGGGAATTAAGTAAGTAATTTAGTCTTACATTAAACATAAATGCCATACAAGTACCGGCCTAAAATGCCTAGATTTCGCTCTGTCGGTGTGTTTGAGATTTTTTAAATTTATTTTACAGCTTAGGCAATATTCAAAATAGATACTTAATAATTGGTGTAAATATGTAGTTTAGAAGGTATAAAGAACTTAAAATATGTCGTTCCAATATCTCGAGCCATTTTAATTCTTGCCCTATTGAAATGGCTTGAGATATTGTAACGAAATATTTTAAGATCTTTATTAACTTCTAAACTACACATTTATATACATTTTGATATTTCTATCTAGAAAAATACCTAAGATATAAAAAAATTATAAAATTCACAAACAGACGGACAGACAGAAATCTAGACATTTTAAACCCCATATACTTGTTTGTTTTTTTTATGTTTGTCTTAGCCCATGGAACAAGTTCACAAAATATATCCAGACAATTTGGAAACACCCTGTATTTTATTAAATATCCTACAAACGTTATTTATTTTAAACAGTTTTCAAGTGTATTTTATACCATTGAAATAGGCTAATCAAAACTATCTAGGCCCTAACGATTTTTGTTTAAACAGATGTCTATGACAAAAGACAATCCGTATAAATCCTCATTAAAACTGATCCTAAACACCACAAGACAACAGTTCTATAAATACTCACACGGTTACATTCAATGACAGCCTCAGCGATTTATTCGTTATTGAGAATCGCGAGAGCTTTAGACAATGCGATGAAGGGTGATTGAAAAGCTCATTTCATAATTCACGGGAGAATCGTGGAGTAAGCAGATCGCTCTTTTGTGGTCCAGTTTGCCAAAAAGATCAGCAACGAACAATAGACGAACGTCAGTCTAAGGCGCTTACACAATGTAATAAACAATGTAATAAACTCATGTCGTATTACAGACCGGAGAATTAAGAGTGGTTATTCCATATTGGTTTTGTGTTATCACATATTACTTGAGTAGCAAATGACCATTAGCATTTAAACTCTGAGTTAAATTATCTGTTATATTGAAGTAGTAGGATTAATACTTATAAAAAACATATGAAAAACTATAGTAGAACCTGCATTTTTATTAGTAAGGTAAGATTGATCAAGCTATTGGAAGGGGACTAGAAATATCAATACAGATTTTCATAACATTACTAAGTAAATGAATTGTTGTACAAATATTTATTCAGGAGTTAGTTTAACTGATGGACTAAAAGGCTAAAGTTAAAAAAGCTAAAACTAAAAAGTTTCTGAGATATGAAATTTTAGATTCTATAATATTAAACCGTGGCGTCGTCCTGTAATCTAGCTTACTAGGTCACGAATTGTGGATATTTACAGGCATGATCTGTGGATGCGATACTCTCTGGTGTGGATTAACACACTGGTGAGTACTACGACTATCCGCAGTACTATCCTGATAATTAGACCAATTCGTAAATTTCAAGGCAAAAATGTGATTCGGATTCCACTATATTAGGTCCGTTGCCATTGGGCTAGTTAAAAGACTACAAGATCGCGCCACTTATACATTCATATCCATTCATACTTGGCTTAAAATACCTACCAACGTATGGTCACCATTTAAATTATAAGGATTAAAAAGTATTGAAGTATTTGTGGGTCCAAATGCAGTATAATGACTCCATCATTATTCTTTAGGATTGTCTTTAGCATTGTGAGGGATAGGAAACATAATTTTATTGATTTTAGTTATTGATTGATTTGTTTGCAACACGTTTGTTTCTAAAATGGCTACTTTGTCGGGTGAGCAACGTCCAATTAACTGTCTTAGGAATACATTTAATGCATTATACCCTTTATTTAATTTATTAGACTCGTATAATTTGCATTTGAATCAATTTAAATGAATGTTTGTACAACATACCGTGTAGTGTATAAACACGAAACTGATCCTTAAAACATAAAAAAAAATTAGGAGGACGGGAGTTAGTTTTCAAAAATTGTACTGTTACCACTTTTATATTACTGAAACGTTAATTTAGTATGTGTTTTGTCAATAATTAAGTTGTTTAACAAAAGGTCATGTAGAATTGGATTAGAGCAAGGCCCATCCCTAAAAACAGCTGAAAATGCCCATAACGTAGAAACTTTAAAGAGTGAAATAAAAAGAATTACTCAAAATATTTTTAGCCATTGTTGTATTTAGGTTATAGGGTGTTGTAAATAGTACAACTTCATACATTCTCCAAGCCTAATAGCGTATTTTATCGCCAAGTACATAAAAGCAATACAAAATAGGGGTTTTCAAACACTATCCAAAATCCTTCATCTCAGTTACAAAACAGTATATTTTTTTAATTTCAATAGATAAATTTTGAAGAAAAAACTCCTTCAAATTCATAATGTAGATACGGTAATAGTCTGAAGATTCTGATTCCGATTAGATCGCTCGGAGGAAAATGAAAACGAAATTGTCTCGAACAATTCGTGGCAACCCTTTCTTCAGCCGATGGATATGAGACAATTATAGATGGAAATGAAAATTATAACAGCTAGAAAGGGTTGTGCGAGTTAAGAAGGGGAGGAAGCTTCAATCGTTGGGTTTTGATCGAATAGAAGCTGTTCTTTCAGCTGTTACTTTACGGGCAGTCCAACTTCCACAAGGAACGTAATGTTAACTTTGGGACATATATCTAATAAACTATTGGTATAGAGTCACAGGGTTTGTTTTATTTTAAATATAAACTCATTGGCTAGTTTCTTACCCAGTGGTTTAACAATATATAAAACTTTTTCTTAAAAACTTGTTTATACAAAATTATAAAAAATATTGCAATTTTGAATTTTTTTTACTAAAAGATGCCATAATTTAGGTTGCATTGCAAAATAATACAAAATCCCTGTGTACGGAACTAGTAAGTTGTTGTACAAACATTGGGCGAAAATCTGGTCCTTGTATCTCTGATCGTTTTTTAGATATGTGCTCCTAAAGTTTAAAAAGTTAGTGTTTCGGGAAATCATGAGAAAAAAGAAATTACATTGTAAAACTCACCAATGCGATCATACTTTTATTTATATTTTAGGAATTACAAAACAAATTGCCTAAATTTTAATATATCAATTTAAAAATAAAATTTTAGGAAATAAAACCAAATAAAAAAAAAAACTGATGTTAGACTGCCCTTACATATGCACAATATTTTGTTAAATAGCAGACAATATACGCATTTCTTTTCTAATCGGCCACCCTTTTTATAGGTACACTTCGTTGCTGGTGAATACAGTTTAAATTACTCTTTCCATTAGGTTATACGTTTTAGGAAAATAAGAGGAGTGATCCGTCAGAGTGTTAGTGAATAATGTCTTTAATGATAACAAAGTTAAAGGCTCAAATATTGGAAACAGTGGTAGTTATCCTATTTGTGCATAGCAATTTTCTTGGTTCAAAATATAAAATTAGAAAATTTAACTGCAAACTGCAGTTACTACATGGGAGGTTCGTTCAATTATGTTAATTTTTGAGTTAAAAATTAACTACCTACATCTGGTCAAGGTCAAATAGATGGGATGGTTACTTAAGTTTAAGTACCCTTAAACAAAGGACTTTACCTACTTCGTCATTACGATTTAAAAATAGTTTGGGTGTACAAGTATAAACAAAAAGTCTGAAGATTGTAAGTAAAATTTGAATCCTATATATAATAAACGGTATCAGAAATCTGACACATACTTTCTCCCATAAGCTTTTCAACAATTTTTTATCATGTATGGTAAGTGGTGGCAGTAACTATGATTATTTTGTAGGAAAAATCACAAAAGTTGCAATAACTTTTGAATCGTAATTGTTACAGTAATGGTGGTTGCATTATTTTGTTTAGGATAAGGACCATAACACATTAATTTTATTCAGAACCAGGGTTTTTCTAAAATATGATTTTTGGTGATTTTATATGGGAAAATAACATAAGTTACAATAACGTTTGAATCGTAATTTTACGGAAATGTGATTTGTACCATTTTGTTCATAATCTAAAGGAATATAAAATACTAATTATTTGTCCATAATTGTTTGAGCTATTTTCGAGAAAATCTGATTTTCCGTTATTTTATGGCTTTTTGTGGGGGAAAATGAAAAAAAACGCCTGGAGATACCATGGATTAGTACCCAGATGGACTACAAGAGTGGTCTGTAGCTCTGTACACATCCACACATACAGACACACACACAGATATCACTTCGAAAACCACTTTGGGTTCAGGGGGACCAAAAATGGATATATCCACTCAAAACTAAAACTTGAAAATGTTGAAGGAAACAATACTTTCTCCATATACTATGTATGGGTGGAGAAAGTAAAATACGTGGTTCTAAAATATAATATCGTACTATAAAATTGCTGCAAAAAATGGTAAATAACCTACGTTTTTTATTATCATCAAAATTCAAATCTCCTTTTTAAATTTTTTTGGAAAACCAAAGATGGCATAGTTCAATTGTTCACGATTTATACGGCTCCTTTCATCAATTAACAAATTAATTAGTTGTAAAGAATCAATTAATTAAACACATTATGTGTCAATGTAATAAAACTATCATTTCCCCAAACAATATATTTCGTTCACATTTTCTCTTAGTTTTATCAAAATAAATAACATTCTGCAACAATGGTAAACGCTTGTATAAAGTATAATGCTTTTAAACTCTTGAAACTACTTGTACACCGTAAAAGTCGTAGAAAAACACCACAAATTGTTTTGCTCGCTTGTCACCATCATTATTGCCTAAAGAACAACAGAAAATTCCATTTCTTAAGAGCTACCCTCGCACTTCGGGCGGTCTTTGATTTCTTTTACCCCTTAAAACACATTTTCTCGCAATTGTGCAAATGCACGCTTATGCTTTTAAAGTAACGGCTTAATAGTGCCGTTGTTCTCTTAACTACGTCTTGCTTTCTTTTTGGCTTGCATTTAGTGGCAATCGTGTGTTATTAGGGTGTAGGCGAGGTAGAAGACAGACATAAACCAATAGTAAATATGACAACAGTAGAGAAATCACACTACCACAGGGTATAAGATGTGTGTGTTTGAATACTGAATAAAGATTACTAGTTGCTCTGACCGCGCTTCGCAACGGGATGAGAATGTAGAGGATAATAACGCGGTTCTTTCAATTTACTGTAAAACACACCCCTCATTGATTATAGGAAGCAAATCTCAAATAGCTGGGAAAACATGATTGCTAATTAATATAAAGGATCTATTTAGCGGTGGTTGGTACTTAATCATATACTGTTACCATTTATTTTATTTTCATACACCACCTAAAACACACCATAAAGGAATTACACCGTTAAAAAACTGAAACAAAATATAAAACATAACAGAATCTATTAAGGATCACAATTTAAGTATAGAGAAACGTGTCCACGCCTTGTATGGTTCAGTATTCAACGTTCTTTTAGTAGTAAAGTGATTCGTTGAGACCCAAGTTCAAATCTCACCTTTATTCAGTTTCTTTTACGCATATGATATTACAGAAAGTAAATAAAAAAACGTCTAACAACACTTTAAATATATATTTACACTTACATAATAATTTTGGCTCACAAGATGGTAAATACATATAACATATGATAAGAGGTGATCTCTTTCTACAGGACACTCCAATCATAATCAGACCCAAATGGTGAATGAGGTAAAATAATATCGCCACCCGCAGATTCAAAGCCCCTCAAAGCTTAAGATCAATATTAAGAAAACATATTATATGTTTCTTAGGTTAAGAAAAAGGTCTGTGTATCTCGAAAAAAAATTCTGGATTGTTCTATTTTAGAACATTTTCAAGAGTTAAGTTCAGCAATAAAAAATCATTTCTAATTAATGGGTAAGCCCTAACACCCATTGTTAACGAAAATAACCCCGTTGAATAAAAGGGCTATTGTATAAAGAAGCTAATTTTTCATTTCATAAAAGAATCAAGGTCATTAAGAGGTAAGAGGATCAGGAATATCCTTCTTTTCAGTGTTGACTATTAAGATTAGTCTAAGGAACAAAACCTAACTAGTTAGTTGATCAGACCCTATAAAAACATTAATTAATTTTCTTAACCGTGAATTAAAACATTAACATATTTTAAAAGTTAATTAATAACAATTATTGTGCCTCATGGTTTTCATTCCTACTAGTCAAGCGTTATAGCATTTTCCTCTTGCATATCAAACTACTTTTTTGAGATAAACTAAGACAAATGTATAATGCTAATTCTGTTAGGTCATATAATCTCCAAGGGAATTTTAATTTTCTACGCAAAACTAAACATTTAGCATTAAATAGCCTTAAGCCAGCACAACTTTCAGTTCTTGGAGCCGCCACTGTGCTAATACAAGAATGTATAGCAAAAGCTATTTCATAACCTTGACTTTATAGACAAAATAAGTTTATGCATCGCCTTAGAAGTAAGTAAATGTTACATACAGTAAATGTATATTTTTTTTAAAGATACCATTTTAGAATAAACCTCTCATAGGGGTCCTTATTTTGCAGTCATAATCGTTGGTCGCTGTTCATACATGGGGACATAACGGATGCTGGAATTTATTGTAAGTTGCTTTTATATCAATTAAATTTTAAATTTTTTGTAGTTCTATTTCACATAAGCACTGTACCGGTGGTCCTAGTAAACCAATATCTTACAAAACTACCTGTAATTGTAACATAGAAATGGAATACGGTGGCCCACATACATTCATGTTAATCATACCGATAAATTATTATCTGTAGGAAATTCACCAAAGGTTATCGATTGTAAAGCCACTACACACACTATCTAGACGTGTATGTACTAAATGAAAGTTAACCGACAATAATGTAATAACCGCCAGACAGTTATTGATTGGTTAATGATCTTATCGCAGAAACTGTCACAAGTGATAAGGTGTTCCAGTAAGTTAATTAAAAGATACATCATCACTATCAGCTGTTGAAACAAGCGAATTCGTCTTGATTAGATTGATACGCATTGACGTGCACTCTATGGTATAAGAGTCGGAAAGGGCGTTTAAAATATTGTAAGCAAGTTAGGAAGAGAAATCGCTGTACTAATACACATTAAGATTAGGCTAAATAGTTCAAGGATGTTTACCTCAACATGGATGTTTACATGTTTACCTAAACAATGAAAAACAGCCTTAGATAAAATAAAATCGGACAAAAAATGTTTACAAATTAAAGAAAATAGCTCTGTCCTTGAATTAATCCTTAAAGGGATCGGTGGGATAATTGAGTGAATATGCGTGATCAGAAGATCGCCGGTTCTTCCCTGGGAAATGTGGGATTTTTTATGATTCGATACTTAATCCAGCTGTTCTTGGGGGTTTTTAATCAATTGCTAAACAGCTGATCTTGCAGTCAGTACAAATCTACAAAGACCATCTCATCCCATTCTACACTTATCCTTCATTCATATATGGCATACGCTCAATTGAGTTCCCATTTCAATTGATAATTGTAATGTAATGAATCATAAATCGTCGGCAAGAGCAATCTATGCGTTCTCTAAACTTCTATTAGTGAGGAGGCGAATGGCCAAAATTCCAAAGTTGGCTCACCCCGAAAGGTAACCGGTGAACACTATGCTAGATGATATTATATAGTAGTAGAGATGATATTTTGACCGGTGTTCACTCTGTATGAGTGGGACTCTCTTTTCTGGACGCCATTTTCCAAAATGGCGGATGTCACTGTTTGATCTTTGTATAACTCGAGCAAAAATGATCCGATTTTGATCAAATTTGGTATAAACGTTTAAACTTACATTTATTCAAATGAGTTCGCGAATCAGCATGATCGAACCATGGGAGCGGGGGTTTATTGGGGGTTTTATGGGGTAAAAATGGGATTTTCTTATTTATTGCCCCCAAAACACAGAATTTTCCAATTTCTCTCCAAACCATTTTAAAGAACTTAAAAAAACAAATAATTTAGTATATTAATGTTTTTATGTACCCTTATTGGTTACGGAAAAAATTCAAAAAAGTGTTAATTTAAAATTCCCATGTTATTCTTATGGAGGATATTGTCAACTCTTGTAGTTTGCTTGTTTATGGATATATTTTTATCAAACTTGGTAAACTTATTTATTTATACTAAGCTATTAATATTCTACTAACATTCACACTTTATTAGCCTCCCTGTAGCAGGAAACCACTTTGAGACATGGTAGCTTGTTTATTGTACACACACACTTAGATCGAGAACAATCTGTAGTACATCCGCACTGAACGAGCTGTTTGTATGTCTCAAAGTGTGTGGATGTTCTCTAGAGAAATGTAAGAATATATATTCAAATAAGGACAATGAGGAGGAAATAGTATAACTCTTGAATATATATTCTCTTATATTTTTACTAAAAGGTGAGTTAGACCCTGCACAAAGAACCTTTTGCTAGTGTTTTCATGTTTAATGAGAAGAAATATCATTATTTATGTTTAAAGAAATATTGTTGTAATAACTGATAATAATTAAATAAAAGTTAATTTAATGTCTGATTGTATTGGGGTCCATTATTTTTAAAATAGAAGATAAATTGTATATATAGAAAAGTGCGAAGGCCCAACGGGATACATTAGGGTGACAGTTAAAACGGATCAATGCATTTATCATTGAGGAAATCCTAACTTTAACTAACTGCTTTTTAAATCTCCTGAACCAGTAGGTTTAGGAAGAAATGTCAAGAATAAATACCCCCATCACAGCAAACCTGCAGACTAAGCGAATTTCCATTTGCCTGATTTGTTTTTAAATTAGTTGAATTGAAAGCATTAGGTTTAACGAGTACCTAGGTTTGCTGCTACAGGGAGGCTAATAAAGTGTGAATGTTAGTAGAATATTAATAGCTTAGTATAAATAAATAAGTTTACCAAGTTTGATCAAAATATATCCATAAACAAGCAAACTACAAGAGTTGACAATATCCTCCGTAAGAATAACATGGGAATTTTAAATTAACACTTTTTTTGAATTTTCTCCGTAACCAATAAGGGTACATAAAAACATTAATATACTAAATTATTTGTTTTTTTAAGTTCTTTAAAATGGTTTAGAGAGAAATTGGAAAATTCTGTGCTTTGGGGGGAAAAAATAAGAAAATCCCATTTTTACCCCATAAAACCCCCCATAAACCCCCGCTCCCATGGTCCGGTCATGCTGATTCGCGAACTCATTTGAATAAATGTAAGTTTAAACGTTTATACCAAATTTGATCAAAATCGGATCATTTTTGCTCGAGTTATACAAAGATCAAACAGTGACATCCGCCATTTTAGAAAATGGCGTCCAGAAAAGAGAGTCCCACTCATACAGAGTGAACACCGGTCAAAATATCTGCTCTACTACGATATAATATCATCTAGCATAGTGTTCACCGGTTACCTTTCGGGGTGAGCCAACTTTGGAATTTTACATATTTTACTATATTTGCCTCCCCACTATATAAACAATTGAAATCCATGGTGATGGATTTCGGCGTAAACCGCATCGTCAGTTGTAGATCCCTATCACACGTTTCGCCTTTACTGTGAAGAAGTGAGATTTCTATCACCGTGAATTGCAATGACACCGGCAGCGAAAGCCTACGCATGAAGAAGCTAAAATGTTAAAATTTTGTTGATGAATCTGCAGAATTAGTCTAAAATCTAATACGGAGGAAACAACGAACTTTACCACACGTACTACAACTGTTCTCATTTCAGCCCAGAAGGGTAAAGGGTAGAAGACTAAGGGGTAGATTGACTAACAAGTGCATGATTGGGTTGGTGGGGTTACAAAATCGGGCTCAAATCGCTCACAATGCGGCTGGTTAGACGTGTGAGGGTAGTGGTCCGCACCACCGAGGCACATTTTCTGCCCCCCCCCTCAAAACTACCCTGCGAACTGATCAGAACCACCCCTTTACTTGGCTTGTCTATTACAATGGTTATTAAATACTATTGATATCAGTAAATTTCAACACTGTGCTTCAGATTTATTTATTTGTTGTCAGTTTAAATTGATTAAAAAAACCTGCATTAGTTTCATTTTGGTTGAAAATTGTTTGGACATTTATCACGTGGGAGGGGGGGGGGGGTATGTAATTTGATACTGTTTTCAGGGTAATGACGTGCTGTATGGTGCACAAGGTTCTTGTCTTACATGAGCCCAGTACCTTCTTCAGAGGCTCTTCCATCGAGTAGAACTATTGTTAGACCATAAACATATCGATGTATGTATGCTAGCTAAGTTAGACTCCTTTCATTCTAACTATAGTTCCTCTAACTATTGGTAAAATTTGGACTCTCCTTCAGGGAAGAGGTCTCTCAGCAGACCCGCCATGCGCCATGGGTGTATCCTGCTTCACTTTCCAAGAGTGAGGGTTGGGATGCGAATCTCCATACTTGGGTGTGAGAAAAAATACTTTAAAATCTTTTGAACAAGCATAATAGGCCTAGACAGAACATTTACAAAATGGATTATGATAATATCTTTAAAATCTCTGGCCATTATAAGGGAATATCTATTCGTTGTTAGTGTCGACACCAATGTCATTTTAACTGAATGAATAGATAATGGGAAAGAAGGAGCAAGAAATCTTAAAACCACTAAACCAGAAAGACACCAAACTGAATACATCTTAAAATGGCAATTACGAAAGCTACTTTGATGATTTTCTAAAGTGTTTTCACAGTCATCTCACATTACAATTTTTAAAAACAAATTATGATTTAAATATTTTTGTATCACATAGGCATAGTTATTGCAATAATCTACACAACTAAACCAATAACAATTCAATAAACACGCCAATAAAACACATATTTGTCCAAGATTGTTATAAAAACAGCCAAAACATGTATAAACGTTTAGAACTGTTTATAAAGGTTTTACACTTTAAGTTTCACGAAGTGAAGTTGCATTACAATAAAAGCGACTGCGAGTGTTGTAAGGGGGTTTTAATGGGCGAAGGAATCGAATCATGCAGGGTAACAACGGGCAAATGGCCTCTTCAAAGATTGTTTTAAGTCGCACTTCCATTACGTCTTATAGCAGCAAATGGATTTGTGCCATTTTTTTTTTTTTTTTTTTTTTTTTTTTTTTTTTTTTTTTTTTTAGTTTATGTGGGATATTTTTTAAGTATTGGTTGAAAGAATTTATTCAAACTCGTTTAGGGAGAAGGCATTTATAATGTAATTAAGCTTTAGGATTTTGACTAAAGTTTGGAATTAGGGACTTATAGCCCTAAAACGTGATTGGTAACAGCTATTACCTCAGAAAAATTCTTATTTCGCTACACAAGTCATTTGAAAATTTAAAAATTTAACAGTAACCATATGGGCTACTAAGTGTTGGTTGAACGAAATAACAAGGAAAAGGTAAACAAAATAGTCACTACTCACATGTGTTTTTAACGAGCCATCTAAAGTACACTAACAAATTACAAAATACAGTAAAAAGGGAAAAACATCAGTTGTAACTACTGAGCAAAGATTAAGATTACTCGATATCGGGGAAGATAGTTCCGATCAAATACTGATTATTTCACTTAGGCTAACCCTCTCCCACTAAAACTTAATCCCTGAACTGAGGCATTCGAAGTAAACTAATTCCATCTGGGGCTTTTATTTGACATAAAACTACCGTATGCTAAATGCCAATGAAAAAAAGGGCAGCTGAGCTTAATTCAAAATCTGATTTAAATTATGAGTACAAAAATAAATGTTTAATTAACACTGGCACAAGCAATGGGGAAATTTAGAACTGTTTAAGAAAAAAGAAAACAGCTGATCGTTGTTCCCTTGCTCTAAATTAAAGCATTTGGTTCAATTATATTCTTTGATATTAGCTGTCATCGAAATAGCTCTGACTCGAGCTAGAACAAGGACTTACAATATGGTCTCCATTATTCTTTGAAGCTACTATTTAAATCAGCCATGCAAAGCTGTAAGTCAATTTGTCAAGGAACAATTCGAAATAATTTCAACACGATATATTTATTACTAGTGTACGTGTTGCTCGAATTCGAGCAATTACAAAGTATTACAGGAGTTATTTCAGATTGAATAACAGTCATATTTACAATGAGTTTAAAAGAGTCAACTCAAATATCACCGTTGTGTAACTCAGACCCTGTTTATCTTCGTTATTGATAAACCTAAAGCATTCCGGACGGTTCTCTCCTTCTCAAAATGCCTCGCTGTACAGGCAACACAGGTCATTAATAGAGGGCCAATTGAGAACGAAAAGTCGTTTTGGGGTAGTGTAAGGGCGCATTTGTAACCAAATAGTTGAAGTTGTCCAGGTTCAGGTTCAGACTGTGATGTCTTATTTGTTAAGCCTATTACGCGCCACTGTTCTTTCTGTAGCTGCGGTCGTTATCACGATTGCTCCTCCTGTCTATGTTTCGTTGTCGTTGCGTCGGAGACATTTAAAAGAAATAAACAACAAATAATAAACAAATTATAGCTACACAAAACAACGATAAATGCACAAATTTAAGTTACAATCATGCTAACACAATCCATCATAGCGACACAAAACAACGATAAATACACAAATTTAAAATACAACCACGATCCGTCTTGGGGGTTATGTTTACACAAACTTAAATAGTAAATAAATGTACTCAATGTGTTTCATTGAATTGAAAAGTAAATAACAGCAATAAAATTATACAGCTGATCAAAATGTAAACAATTATGTTCTTCATAAGGATAACATGGACACTTTCAAAGCCACTGGGGCAGAACCCAAGGGACTTTTTCAAAAATGTAAGGTAAGTTTGCAAATCTACGCGACACGCTCTTTCCAATGAGACGTCAATGGATAAAATCATATAGATGTACAACAGCGTTAGGATAGAAACTTTAACATCATTTACCGATGACACAATGATTCACCACAAAGAATTTTAGCAAACGTTCAATTATTCCGTAGCATTCAGTAGTTTTCTTCTAAGATTGCTGTTGAACGTTCTCGGTCGGGCAGGTGAGTCGCCGGACGTCACTCTGCCGGTTCCCACGGATCACGACCAGCCGGGGGCGCGAGTCAGCGATCACATCATCCACGTCGCCGCTCTCTCTGTCTCCGCCAAAACAAAATAAATCCCTTTAATTCCGCAGTCGAGGGTTCTCATCCAACGAGCCGAGATGATTAATTAGCGAGCTGTTTTAGTGATCGGTGAGCCCGATTTTTGAGTCGAGAGCACTTCAATGTCTCGGTTTGGCCCGCCCTCAAATCACCCGCCAGGCCGATTTTTGTTTTGTTTTTATCGGGAAAAATTAAATCACCGAATAATGAACTACCGTGTTTTTGTTCGAGTGCACTCTATTAGTGGACGGTTTGTTATTAAATCTCGTTTCCGCGGAGATCGGTGGTCGGTGGAATTAGTTTTTGTAATTTGATTGTTAAAATCCTACCTGTTGTTATTGATCAAATGTTTTTAGCAGGATAACTAGGAATAGTGGTTATTTGTAGTTAAATGGAATGCAAAGTTTGAATGTGGATTGTCTGAGATGATTTGATGGTTAAGGTTCTACCTGTTGTGTTAAGTTGAATATTTTAGAGGGAAAACATACTATGTACGATTAGTGGTTCCTAGTAATAAATTAGCTGCAATGGATTGTTTTTAAAACATAATTTCCTTGACAGATACTAGCACGGTTGGGTGATTTCAAACCCAAATTTACGTGAAGGCTGGGTTTAGAAATTAGTGAGATTTCTACTAACTTTGTATTTATTAAGAACGAGAGGTCGTCCAGTGGTCGAAACTCGACCAAAAATATGTAATGTACTCACTTCTCTATTTTCACCCCACACTGTATATAAAACATGTGATTGGAGTTTCTTCCATTTGTTTTGATTTTCTGTTTATATTTCGTTGTTATTTCGTCACCAGCATGGCAACGCATAAAATCCATGTTATTTTTTTCAAATTTTCAAACTCATTTTTTGTGCTTATCTTTGAGCCTATTTAAATTTATAAAGGGATTCTGCACACCTACAGGAAAATTGCTTTCTAACGGTATGCGCAGATTTACCCCACGATGCACACAAGCTGAGAAAAAAGGTTTTAAAGAAACATGCTTGCCTATTAATATATAGATAGATGCTGTTCATTTTGTCAGTACCATTTATTAAAATGCGATGATCCAGAAGGTATTTTTGTATAAAATATAAGTCGGACTACAGAAAACATTTCTATGTTTACACTTTGAGGTTGTCAGTTACTAACTCCATTCAATAAATTATTTTCGACTGGCTGTACCCGCGGGCTTTGGCCCGTTTAACTTCATAAGTAGGCCTATTCGCATGGCTCATTCACGTCCTGGTTGAAGTTCGTTCGCTACGCTCACTCACCTTTGGGTTGGAGCTCGTTTGCTGCGCTCACTTGCCTTCGGGTTAGCTCGTTCGCTACGCGAACTCGCCTCCAGGTTGAAGTTCGTTCGCTACGCTCACTCATCTTTTGGTTGGAAATTAGCTGTTGTCATAAATAAAAAAAATAATAATGCTGCACCCTGTTGGTAATCCTTGTAACTTTTATGCTATTGAACATCATAGAACAGAACCAACGTGTTTAATTGAAACAGCTGTTAAGATTCATTAATTCCTTTTAAATATGAAAAATCATAAGGTTAACATGGGGAACTACAGAGCCACTGGGGCGGAGCCCGAAAGGATTTTTGAGATAAGAATATGCTTTAATGTTAATCGGGAATGTGAGCTATCATCATGCCAAATTTCAGCCCAATCCGTCCAGTAGTTTATGCGTGATTGAGCAACACACACGAACTCACAAATTTTCAGATTTATAATATTAGTAAGATTTGTCAATATCTTAATAGCTTGATGTTGTTACTCATAAATTAGTATACTGTATAGTAAATCACGTGTCACAGTTATTACAGACAAGTACATTTTGTTTTAGAAGATAATATACTTATTATCTTAATTACTGGTACTAATTTACTTATTTATTATTGTTATTTATACTTCATTCCTCTTAACAATCGGGTAATTTACAATCATCGCTAAATTTACTCAACCTGTTAGTAAAATCAAACCAACCTATACACAATTCAATACTTCTATAATTGAAGAAACGAAAATGATAGTCAAACTCAATTCGTCAAAGAAGTATATTTTCTTATATTTAAGGAAATAGTTGAACTTTACACTACAATCTTTAAAATACTCAAACACTAATCTCGAATCAATCAAACGTTTCACCTCGTATACAATGTGACAATACAATAAAAATTGAGAGTCAATTGTGTTAAAAGTACCATTTCAGAAGTGTGAGATTGTTCTGTTTAGAGCGATGGTCTAACGCAGCAAAAAGGTAATCATCTGAACAGACAAACCTTTTGAGACAGTTTGACAAACGTTGCTACAAAAACAAGAAAAAACACCACAGGCACTCCAGAAAGTTCACACCAACCCTAAGTAGGGATCTATTGTGAAAGGTGTGACACTCCTAAAACAACCTTTGTCGACGGTAAAAACTCCACTATATCCAAAATGGTCGAGAAATTGTTGGTATTTGCTCACATTATAGGGTGGAGTTAAAGCAAAAATGTTTAAGTGTAGTAGGAAAAGAAAAGGGGCTATGAATGATTTGACACCTCTTAAACTACATTTTGTCGACAAAACATCCATAAAATGTTATTTAAAATGGTGGACTAATGGTATTTGCTTACACTATTTAGTGTGGCATAATAATAAGGGCGAGAGTTGTGAGAAAGAGAGGGAGGTTGGGAATGGTTTCGCCCCTGAACAAATAAAAAACCGCGGCTATAAAATGGTTGACAAATTGGTATTTGCTCGCACTGTTTAGGGTGAAATAGTAAGAGTGTATAAGTGTTGGGACGCTGGGAGGGGGTGGGATAATAAGGGTGTAATGCGAGGCTCACACCTGGCGACTCAGTGGGGGGTGCGTGATACGCCAACAGTGACAGACTGGTTCACAGTGGTCCTCCCAGGCGGGGTCACAGAAGGACTTTGAAAAAAATCATTGTTGCAACAGACATAACGGTACTTTAGTATTATACCGACCTCACCTAAATTGGGTATAGTAATACTTCGGCCCAGTAACATTTCGGCCAAACTCAAATTTCTTAGAAAATTAGTGACAATTCGCTTTTGCAGTTGATCAAATAAGCTAATGTAGTAACATTTTGGCCCGGCGAAAAATTGACAAGGGTTGAGCAGCTGAGGTAGTAAGAGGCCCATGACCTGTATGCTTTGCAAACTACTAGTAACCTGACCTAACCTAACCTAACCTGACTTACCTTACCTAACCTAATCTAACGCAACCTAACCTAACGCAGTTAGTGGTGAGTGGGTGAGTCATTTTTAAATATATTGCCTTTTGTTAGTTTTTTCCTTCCAAGTAGATAGACCTGTCAAATATTTTTTGGACTAAGTGCTAATAGTGAGTGAGCAGGTAAAGAGTTGTACCGCAGGTCACGTATGACGATTTCAGGCTGAAGTGTTAGGTCACAAATACTAAAGGGTGAATTTAAGTATGGAAATACCCTTTTTTAAGGAGGTGGATTGATTGATTGATGAAAATATGTGGATTCTGGGCCCAGGCACGTCAACTATTGCTTATTGTGTATGCCCCACTTGCCCCTAGCTGGGTAACCCGTACATTTTACTATAGAGCCTGGTCCATCTCCTGGTTGGCAAAGACCAAAAAGTGTCCTTGTTCTTGACATCTCATTCTCACATCTAAATGGTTGCCAATTCGACTCCCCTAGTTGTCATCGATGATTCCAGAAAGTAGAAATTTTACCTGAAATAACTGTTTCATGTAGAAAAAATTACTTGCTTGATCTGTCCTCTGCCCAGCTTCAGTAGCCAAGTCGATTTAAAAATCGATTTGAAAAAAATGTTGGTCCTGTAGAAATCCACATTTATATTTCTAATCATAGTTGTTACTACTACATCTGGTTAGTGGATTTGGGATATCCTACTGGGGATGCTTGGCAGGCAATTATTCCCTACATTCTTCATGTTTCAGTTACATCGTTGACTATACCATTGATATATGAATGGCACTAAAAGTCCATTCACATGTCAAAAATGTAGGATAAAAATGAATATAGTTGAATTGAGTCACTTAACAGAGTGCGTCGATGTCATTTAGGCCTACTATTTTGCAAATATTATACCAACTCTCTATTCATATCAAACTAAGAGGACACCTTACGCACCTAAAGCATATTTTAACACATCTATTACGGAAATTGAAACTAAGGGAGAATGTAGAGTGTTCAACTGTCGCGAACTGTGTCAATGGCTTATTCAAATTTATTTTCTTATGAACAATGCCTATCGGTCCCATAGATGGGATGTCTTCTTCAGTATTCTAAAGTCACTATGGTTTAATCATACAGCTATAATACTTCATTCCATGCATAAGTTCTAGAACAGGAGAGTTAAAGTCACGCCCTCTCAAGCATTTTAAAAAGAAGGTTGAGAAACTAATGAAGACACGATCTCTGTACTCCATCAAAGAATTCTACACGGAAGAAAGTTATGAGTGGACCTCAGGAATTACAGCCATGTTAACCGGTATATGCCTAAACATTCTAAAGTACCAAAACTAAATTTTTTGATGAAATCCATCCGATGGATGGTATAAAGTGTTGAGTGATGAATGAACTTTCATTGACAATGTCAAGTAATAATTACCATTCGGACACACTGGTTAACTAAGTTTCCAGACCCGGTTCACATGAGTACCTCCAGTTGGCCTCATGTGAACCGGCCTGCGAAGGTGTCACAATACTGTCGGGCCCCAAACATCTCAAGGTGGACAACTGTATAAAGGGAAATTGAGACGCGCCGACAGCATTCACGCCTGCGGGCGGCCTCTGAGCAGAAATTGTGAATAATGAGGCTTTTTGGGCCCATTAAGCCCCGGGTAGCCGCGATTATCCGAAATTAACAAGTGGAAAGACATCAACAGAGCGGAGGTGGGATCGGGTACGAAATTTGACAACAAACAGCTGCACAAGAAAAGTCTTGTTTGGGGTTTGGTAACTTTATACCACGGAAGCAGAGGGATCATAGATGGTAGTTAGCATTACTTTTGAGACAACATTAGTGTGGAATTCAAACGGAATATTATTAATTGAGATTGGATAATGAAGTAGGTTGGATAATGAGGTAGCTGTAGCAAATCTTTCATAAAATATTAGTTAAATGGGTCTTTCACAGAGGTAATGCTGCCAGAATAACATAGGGCCTAGTTTCCCTCAGTCTTTCACAACGCTAAAATTTGCATTAAGTTGTATTTCGGTTTGGCTTGGTTTAAAGGTTGGAGTTTTCCACAGTGATGAGTAATTGGCTGCTGTACATTCTATCGGTGGCTTTATTAAAATACATCATTTTTTTCGATATCGTTATTATTATTATTTATTTTTTTTTTGCTACATCAGGGAGGTCCGAAAAGGGAAGACATTTTTCCATACGTCCTATGCTTTACAATGTTAACATAAACACATAATCAGATATGTTATGGTTTGTATCATCGTAGCACAGCGTAACCTCAAGAACATAAGTAAATTCTGACTTATACACCTTTGCCACTCGACGCAAAAACAGCTGATTTTGTATCTCTTTAGTTGAGAAAAAAAGTCGTCGTTTGTAGAAAGATGACAAAAATTTTAGCTTGGTAAATTTATTAAGCACTGAAAAGGTGCACTGAAAGAAGTTTCTTCAATAGGCTCAAAGAAGCTACAATGAAGCCAAATATTACCAAAAACTAACATTGCACGACCACAAAACCTAATGGAAAGTTTGAAGAAATCTAAACTAGTAAACAAACTTGAAAATTGTTTAATTTGTTGTGTTGAAATAGTGAAGATGGTCCTAGAACAGCCTCAATCCAGTGGGTTTCGGCTCCCTGGACTGAAACATCACGAAACTAACTAACTGCACACGACACAGTGTTTTGATTCCATATATGGATTGTTTTAACACAAAATAAAGACTCGTCATATATATTTGTTGTTGTTAATAGGCTACAACTACAGCAAAAAATGTCGTACATTCGTACCTACCACCATGTAGCGTATTATACCCTAGGAGGATTAAACATGACTATTATAAGTTCTATCACAGACAAATATTTAACTATTTCGTCTATGGTTATATAGACTCGTATAATCACCATGTTACGGTCAAATCCAAGGTAAGAAGAAATCTATATAAGAAAGGAATAAAAGAATAATTTCCTTTGTGATAAGCATTATTACTGTGCCTTAACCTTTTAAACGTATTTCACTTATTCTATCCAGTATTGACCCGAAATCCCACAAATCGTTATCAGGGTTACTATAGTTATTAGTCTAACTACTGGGCGAAGTGGCACTTTGATGTACACTTGAGAAATGTATACGCACGAGCCGTAGGCGAGTGTGGAAAGATTCTCGAGGCAAAGGCAGTTTGCACCCGTGTTACACATTATATTTTTCAACAGTTACTATAAAACATATAAATAATTAGTCTATCAAACACTGTACAACATATTTTTAGGTTAAATCCAAACATTGAACGAAATGGGAAATGCTGCACCAGCTGATCGTAGTCGTAACGTAATATCTTCTGCCACCTTATTTTCAAGCGTACACGTATTACGTGCCTAATAAAAGTACGCTGTTCTGTGTTGTTTGGTTGAAATACTGGTGTGTGGCAAAAAAAATTCAATAACAAAAAATTAAATTAAAAAAAATTAAAAATTAAATTAAATTTTACTGTGCGGAAAAATTAAAAGTGTGTGGCATAAGTAAGTAGATGCAGCAATTATCAACTTTCTGCACTACAATCAGTGCAAGGAAGGTCACTTTGTCAGGTGACTGTAGGAGAAATTCTTATAGTTTCATTACACGCGTACCTACGAGGGCAAACCTAAACGTAATAAAGAAATCGGCTGCCAATGAAGTAATCCGAAGAGTAAACTGGGCTGAGTATTTACGGTTCCCCGAGGCCCGAGGGGTAGAAAGGGGCAAAGAGGGTGGTTTAATAAAGATTCGATTGGTAGTGGGAAGTTAATAAGTGCTTGGAACAAACGTAAGCGAATCACGTACACAAATGTATTTGGATGTTGTAAAAATCTATCAAATGTTTGCTGTAAATTGCCTCTATAGGTTGGAGTTTTAATTATTACTCCTATATACGTCGGTAAATGCGTTCTGAAATGTTTATCTCACTCTATGTATTACTATTGACTCAATAATATTATGTTTGTCGAAATTAGTCGAAGACATGCCTGTGTACGTTATGCTCTAAGGGGAATCTGAATTTGGTATAGACTTGTATTACTGCTTAGTACTGAGCGTATACTTTAGGTTGGAGTTTTGTTTTATTCGGAAAAATGTTCTAAATTTAACTATGGAATTCATCATGTTGCGAACGAATATTTTATCTTACACTTTCAGAAGAGAATCGATAAGCGTATACTTTTATGTTGAAGTTGTAACTTCATCAAAACAAGTTTTAAATCTAATTATGAAAATCGTCTCGTTGCAAACGAATATTTTATTTTACGTTCTCAGAAGACAATCCGTGACGGTTTTTAGAAAAAAAAAACTAACACTTTCTGTGACAAACTCTTGTTTTAATTTGTAGATGATATTATCATAACGAAGTCGATTCTAGACTTGCTTTTCGCCATTGAACTGTAGTTGATGACGTCATCTAAAAAAAATTCGACTTCAGATAAGACCAGGGCTTAGTCGGTTTCCTAACAAAAAAGTAAAATGTTAACGGTGTAACTAAACAAGAACACAAAACACAGGAAGAAAACATAAAACAAAAAAAATCTCTATTTTAGAATTGTTTCAGATCAAATGTAACCAAATCAAAGTTATATTTACCCCCAATTCCCAACTGATTGTTCCAAACATGTAGAGTTAGAGTTGCCTCCGGCTCGGACAACTAACTCCTAACTCTAACTCAGTAACCGGCTCAATTATATTGACTCTACGCCACATTAGAGAGTCGACTCAATTGTCTTGTGTTTGAGTTGCGTCGCTCCTAATCGCCCCCACGGCGCTGATACACTTTTAATAACATCCTCTGCTGCGCGCTGTGTTTGCTAGGGGTGAGGAGCGACTTTATTGGCCCATAATTGACAACGACCCTCAGCCCGGGGCTGTAATGAAATGACCGAGATTTACTCAAGTCTAAGTTAGATAAAGGAGGTTTTCATTGTAGGATACATTGACTTTCGAAACTACGGTATTAAGGCTCTGCTCTGAAAGTCAATTTAAAAATCACAGCTCTAGATATACGTTTCGGAGAATTTCATTTCAGAGTTATATGTTTCGGAGTAGTGCCTCCAGAGGTATTTGTGCAAAATAGGTGTATGTGTTTTGGAGCAATGCCTTCTAGAGTTATGTGTTGCGGAGTGGTGCCTTCTAGAGTTATGTATTCCGGAGCAGTGCCTTTGTATTTGTTTCCGAGCAATACCCCCAGAGGTATGTGTTTCTAAACAGTGCCTAACAGGTGTATATGTTTTGGAGCAGTGCCTACCAGACGTATGTGTTTCGGAGCATTTTCTTCTAGAGGTATTTGTTTCGGAGCAGTGCCTCCAGATGTATTTGTTTCGGAGAATCGTCTACCATATGTTTGTGTCTTGGAGCAGTATCTTCCAGAGTTATGTCTTTCGGAGCAACACCTAGATTTCCAAGTAGACCTCTCAACCATACAGGGTGTTTTTTTAACGCAACCCAAATCATTACAACTACCGTTATCAGACACTTTTTAACGAAAAAACATGTTTATACGTTGGTGTCCCTGTTTTCTTTACTTCATTTTTATATCCATTACTGGATATGTATGAGGTTAGTGTTATCGAGAATTTATTTTAAATATGTCTTAACGGGGGATTTTTGCAAGCCCATACTAAGTTTGTATTGTATGTCTAAGTTTTTTTTTGTTTTTACGGATTTGGGATTTCTATTCTTTGAAAATTTTACAATTCTATGAATAGTTGATTTTCAGGCACTGGAATCACACATGGAAACTTAATTTCACACTTATGATTTACTTTTAATGTACAATACGAATTCCTTTAAATTGCGATAACCCCATGTTGAGTCTGGTTCGCAATAAATTCCAATTTAGTAGCATCAAAGCCTATAGATAACTATTTAACAAAGTATCATATTAGCTGATTGCTAATGGAGTAAAGAAAACAGGCATACCGACATATGAGCTTGTTAAAATTTAAAACTGCAGTAACTGAGAGTTTTTCTGTGCAAATTGTTTTGTCACATAGTCTTTACTTTAAATATTTTATTTTTCAAAATATTAGATAAAAACGCTCAAAAACTATTTGCAAAACCCATTACTACTAGATACATACTATACATATAAATGACAAATGACGCATTTTGATTTTCAAGCTATTTTATTTATTTGTGAAATAACTAACTCAAAGTGAAAGTAAAGTTTCATATTTTAGAAATACACTTTTAGCGTCAAACATGTAAGCTCAAAAATCTCATTTCTTCATGATTTATTAGGTTTATGGATCATTTTCATAATGAAAATACATTTTGCATTCGTATCAACTCCTAATTTTATTTAATGTGTATTTAGATGGGCTGTTGCGATGAGCACTATTTATTAAATGTGTAACATGCTACAAATACTGTTGAGCGTTATTCAACATATTATGTAATGTAGGCCTATAAGCTTGTAATATATTCGGATTAATCTATTCTACATAATGATATGGTGAAATTACAGCGTTTGGTATTTTCAATTTCTCGGTACCCAATGAGCATGGTTTAAAATTGTATTATGCTAAATTGTATCCAAAACTGATTCCAATAGGTAATATTACTGTCACTGACTAATATTCATTACATGCTTTATTATTTCGGGAAAAAAAATTAAGAGGAAATATCCTTCAATCGTTATATCCGAGTGGTTTGTAAACCTAATTATGTTTGTGTCGATTCCTACGTTTGGTAATTAGATGTATTAAAAAGTAAGAATTTAATGACAATTTTAAAATTTAAACTCGCGAATTTCGTGTCTATCAATTACCAATCAATCTCAATCATTGAGATGGGCCGCCAACCAACTAGGCGGGTATTTTAACCCAAAGTACCAGGTGACCGAGCTTTGCTTGGATTGAATTGAACATTATATTTATTGGATAAGTTATTTAGCTAAATTAATAGTTATTTGTGCAACTAGTGAGAAAAGTGAGCAATTGACTCACTCGAGAGACATCCTTACTCACGAGCCGTAGGCGAGTGAGGAATGGTTTCTCGAGTGAGGCAATTGTACTTTGAACTCGAGTTGCACATTATACTTTTCCTACAGTTACCATAAAACAAATAAATTGGTGAAGAAACATAACCTATTTTTACACAGAAGTGAACTTTTAATATAACATTTAACGTGAAGTGACAAATACAACAGTACAACAGCTGACCAGCTGATTTACAGCCAGTGCTGCCAACGTATTTCGCGCGCATACGACGTTGCTCGCATGTTACGAGCTCACTATTTCGTGCCTTCACGTTGCAAATCTGGAGTGAGACAAAGTAATTAGAGTGAGACAATGTTAACATTGTCTCACTGATGAGTGAATTGGCCACTTTGCTTTCTCAAATCAGTGAGAGAACATGTACATTGTTAGGTAACTGTAGGAAAAGATATTTATCATGTACGTTAGTCAATGTCAACAAATTTTGGATGGTACAAAGAACACATTTTAAAACACCGTTATACATACATTGCTATAAACATACCCGTATCAGCTGTTTTATTAAATACAACTACAAAAAGGTATGACGATAAAATGGGTACTTTAAAGGGCTGTAGGGTGGAAAGTGGATTTTTTCCAGCCTTGTGACCAACTCAAATTGATTTCTCAAGACCAAATACCCCATAATAAAAAAAAAATTAAAAACCCTCGGACGAAAATAAAAGTTTGTCCGTACACGTACTTGTTTTAGATTATAGGATATGAGTGAAGGATGATTGCAGAATACAAACACAGACCCAATATATCACATTATTTTTTTCAGCAGATCCTCAACTTTAAACTAACCTCGTAGATGTTATTGTTTCCGTTTATTATTTTTTTTTCGATAAAGTTTGCTTTAGTTTACTACATAGGTTACAGATATATGAAGTAAATAAGAACGAAAAAATAAGTTTTATCAAGTAGTTTTGAAAAATATATTGACAGCGATATGCAACGCTGCCTAGCGGCAATCGCTGGGACTTTCAAATTGAAGTTCCAAACATTGCCGCTAGAGCGTTCTGCTAGTCTGTTTTCGCCCTTAGCAACGTAATACTTGGGGGTTGTCTGTTTAGGCTTACTACATTAGAATCAAGTAATTAATATTACTTACTCGTTACTCATATCAAAACATAAATCTCTTCTGCTTAATGCAATTTTCTAAAAATATATTACAAATTTATTTCTGGAGCTGAGGATTAAATAGAAGAAAATAACATATTTGTGGTCCAATGCAGAACCTACTTCACTTTCAAAACATAATATATCCCTAACAACGAGTTTTTTCAAACGATTTATAGAAAAAAATTAAATACAAAAATGAAGCTCATACTATTTTTATTGGAATAGTTATGACACCAAATATTAACTTTTTTGGTGTCAAAAAATACTGATAACTAACTTTAACCTTATAACATACGAACCAAATTATACAATTGAAGGTGTTTTTTTCCAAGGTAATAATTTAATAACATAAAATCCCTATAATTTATGACAATTTCATTTATTAATCTCTTACGTAACTGTTCGAGATTTGATCGAATAAACTTGCCACTAATTTCTAATCATCGCCATCTTTGAAACGAGTAAAATACAAACAGGAATTAAACGGATTTTTACCGTAAGAAGAAATAAAACGTCCGTTGTCACATTTTTGCTATATTCGGTTCCATAACATCTTAACCTCTTCCAAATAATAACTTTACACCAATCTTAACTTATATTTAGTGATAAAAAATACAGTTTAATACATTTTCGTAGGGACATCTTTGGTTCCGCAGAAGTTTAACTTCTTCCAAGCAAATAACTTTTCGTTACTTTTTTAGGTTCTCTATAAGTATCATGTTGAATATTCCGAGAATCTACAAATTATCACTAACCAGAAAACTATAAAAAAAGTAATTTTAACAAAAACCTGAATGATTTTTGTTCGTTCAAAATTAAACTTAAAACTAACTAACTAATCATCTGTTAGTAAAGAATAAATTAATAAAGAATAAATTAATACTAAACAAAGGCTGATAGAAACCAAACATGATAGAGACATTAGTTTTATATAGTCAATGATATTACTAATCTCAACATATCATACGAGTTGTTTCAATTTTCGTAGCTACATGCCTAATTCCATAGCACCTCAACCTTTTCAACACAACCAACACAACCAACTCATCATACTGTTTGACTTATATACTTATTCTATAGATTTTGATCCAGAAGGCACAATTCCGAAAGGCACTGTTCCGAATGGCACTGTTCCGAATACACTTTCCGAGCAGTGTATGACTGTGCATGTTATTATTTAGCTGAGCCTAGTGGCGCATCCTATACGTTGAAATGTCTTTCGTTGTATCGACTTTCAAATAATTCCCTACACCGTCTGAAACAAAAATTACCTTCCTCATAAACCGTTTACAAAATTACTTCCCCCCCCCCCTTCTTTAACTAAACAGATGCACAACTAAACGTCACAAACATCAGGGTGGATGAGATGGTTAATGAAGATATCTCGTGGTAACCAAATCCTCGCCACTTAGTGACATACAGACCCTAAAGTCGTAAAATGAATAGTTGTCTACAAACATGGGACGGTAACGCTGCCTGTAATGACTTGGGGCACGCACTCCCCCCCCCCCCCCCGGAACGTAACAACCATCCCCTCGGGTCCGGAAAGTCACTTTGAAAACTATCTATTGGCACTTGATTGCCGAAAATTGAATAACATCATTTAGACTCCCGTGCTGTTTAAGGGTTGGTGTTTATTGCTTGAGATTTTGGTGCTTGATTTATGTACTGATGTTCACCAATCGGAACGGGCTGAAAACGTTACTGTTCTATTGGTAATAATGCAGGATTTATAATAGTAGTTTTTTACACGCTTTAAAAATACTTCTCAATCGTTAAAATCGGTTACGAAGGATCGTTTTATATTGTAGATGATGAGCTGACCTTTTAGCTTTGTTACCGACAAATCACCTGTTTGTTTAAGCAGGAACATTTATTAAAATCTCAATGATCAAGAACAGTTGGGCCAGTTTTGAACGATAAAGAGAATCATCTTTTTACTATGAGAACACTATAACTTAGTTCCCTCTACGCTACACTACTCTAGTGCCATGATTGTAACTACGTAAAATCGTTCCTGCGTGTTATATAGGGGTCTGTCTCACCTGCCTTGACGGACACCAGATAGTGAGTCAGCTGTTAGCATGCGGCACGAGTACGATAATTTCATTAGGCGATAACATACACACGAGCACGATTAAGCCTACTGCAACATTGATTATTGTATCGATCGTGTACATTATGTGAGAAGGTTCCAGTATCTATTACCTCTTCTGAGTCACATGAAAAAAACTAGATGCATTCATTCTCATTTCGAATATGTAACAAGATTGGAAATTAATGATCAAATTGTTTTCTAAATGTTACAAATTGTCGTAGTAACACATTGAATTGAATTCCAATATTTATTATGTAAGGCTAAAAGCAGTTCGTTTCCATGAAAACAAATATAAACGAATCACTTGTAACTATGGAAGCAACATGTATATCTATATATCAAGCTTTTAACACATTCACTCCCCTTGTGTCTGGAGACTCTACATACAGAGAAGTGTGAGTGGCCGGCACTGAACCTGATTAAACATATGTTGTGAATCAATTTAAATTTGTTTAAGACAGCAGCCTTGGTAACTATGGTAATACGTCTTCTCCTCCCATGGTAAATTTTGAAGCTCTTTTTTCGTGTCTAGTTCATGTCCGGTGACACTGATCGCTAGTGTCAACGAAATTATGTTTCTATTATTTTTGGGTGATTTAATAATTTGTGTTGTACTCTTTGGTTGTATAACTAGGGGACCAGTTATTGAATATGATAGGATCATTTATTTGGATGTACGAGTTTTTAAATGACTGAAATAACAAGAAACAACTCAAACAAAACCGACCCGTACAATGCACCGGACGGAACTAACAATAAAATTGTCTTCAGCCGATGAGAAGGATGAGAAATCTATTGAGGGAGTAGGTTTAATCGATCGTAATATTAAAGCTATTAAAACGCTTTTAGTTCAAGACAAACATTTTCTCCATGAAGATGGTAAGAAGACCTATCTTCATATTAAACATGTAAACCGAAGTTTACTGTACAAGGTTCCATCAAGTATAAGTGGTCTACTATTGTAAAAGCTAAGCGTAAAAAAAATCCCAAACAGATTTTGTAGCTTTTCCAATTACACAACTAGGCCTATTTTATAAACACTTAATTTCCCTGAAACGCACTACTGTGTGACATTTCAATTAGCAACAAAAACCCCCTTACACGATTACCTTTTTTTTTATAGATTAAAACTTTAGTAGCAATTATTGTGTAAAAACGAGTGATCGGTTCCAAGCACGAACATTGCTCCGTGGATGATTATAAAAGCATCATCATTAGTGTCTAATTATATGGTGATCAGACATGATATGTTACAATCAATATGGGGTAATATTGTGACGTATGGCATGACGTGGACGTGGCGGGCACCGGTGGAGGCGGCATTGACTACGGATACAGCTTGGTTTCACATTTAATGTGTGTGTCCCAACTTCACATCATAGTGTATGCTCTGGCCCGAATCCGGTTTGTATACTTCAGAATAGGCCTCGGTTGTAGCATTATCACATTTTTAACAATGGTGATTGGTGGGGGTTGAACCTAGGACTTAGGTGACCGAAGGGCCGAGCTTAACCATTAGACCAGCTTGCGAACCAATAGGTGACATGACTATACTGTCCGGTGGAGAGACCATTGACTGTAGATACACGTATTACCACTTTATAGTGGAGTTTAGATCTTTATTCTTCATTGTTTCGAAAGAAAAAAATCCAAAATATACTGCTACTAAATTATATAGGGACAGAAAGACTACGGAGGAGAGCGTTAAAGCTTTTTTTTTAGTATTGAGTCTAACGAAACTTAGAATTTTTTTATGATAAAAACCAAATCATACGCACTGGCCTTGCAAACCTATTCCATAAGCAGCCATAAATGGATGCTTATTCGATAGTAATGTTCTGGTGAACGCCTTATAATAGGATTATTTCTTTTAACTGTATTAAGCTTCTCCAAAAAGAAATGGAATTTCAAAACTAAATAATAAAAATCGCCATTTGTATTTCTCAATAAAGGGGAAGATTTATAATACTATGTCACAATCTTACATTTCAAAACTTAACCTAAAATGAAGAAAATCAAATCAAAACTAAAATCACACTATTAATCAAGCAACACTGCAATCCCACAGAGCGAAATAATATTATTATATGAAGCATGAAAACTATCTTGCTAGAGACTGGCTCTATTCTAAAAGCCTCAAAAAGCTTATCCATTTGTTAAAGTGTATTTAATAAGTATCAATTCTCCAGAACAGTTACATATTATTTTACTCTGACACTGACCAGTAAAAAAGTGCTGCTGAAAAAGCCCCACCCTAAAAAACCTTAAAGAGTTTCACCATCTAAAGAAAAAAACATCCAAGTAATGTGTACACCTATAATATTAAAACGTGACAGGGTTTTTTTATTTCACGATTCTGAATCAACCACTTGACGGATTTTCATGATTTTTGTGTTGAAAGAAAGATAGTTTTGATAACTAGGGAATGTCGAAGCCATAATTTTAGTTTAGGGTCCCAGTTTTTTTATAAATAAAGTTTAAAATTTTAAAAAGTTTAGCAGCCGACGCTAAGATTTTACTCTAGCTTTTGGTATCATACCATTTGCTTAACGTACAACAGCTGTAAACATTCGGCGTTTTCGACACAAATTCAGCATTTGGATGAAAATGAAATGATATACGAAGGGTTGACTTATTTATACTATGTAATGCTATAATCATTGATACGTCCATTTATTCGGCTAGAGGATGAGAGATAAATTAAATATACATAGGAAAGTAATATATGTTCTCATTTATTTTTTGAAAAGTCTATTAAATCTTTAGTTTATTTTAGTGCAATGCTAGCAGAGTACCCGTCCTTCGTACGGGGTTGGCATATAAATATAAAATGCTTATTAAAGTTATACTCAAGCCTTGCGTTTGCAATGAGGTGGGACACAGTTTGATAAAATACGCTTCTTTAAATTTACAGTCTTTTATAGTATTACACATCTACCATAGCCTTAATGTTCTACTACTGCACCTAAACAATGGATACAAATAAATTATCAAAAATTCACAAAAAAATCACAAATTATTCAGGAAATTTAAATTAGCCTTATAACTTTAGCCATTGACAGCTTTATAACTGTAAACAATCCTACTTCGACAGTTAGTTCTCATTGTGTATCACAGTTTTTGTTGCTGCTTAGTTAAAATTAGCTGTTTTCATAAATGCAAAAAATATAGTGCTGCACTCTTTTGGTAAATCTTATAACTTTTTAATGCTTTGTAAATCATAGAACCAACTTTTTTAGTTGAAACAGCTGACTAAATTATTTAATTCCCTTTAAATATGAATACTCATAAGGTTAACATGGGGAACTACAGAGCCACTGGGGTGGAGCCCGAAAGGATTTTTGAGAAAAGAATATGCCTATATGTTAATCGGGAATGTGAGCTATCATCATGCCAAATTTCAGCCCAATCCGTCCAGTAGTTAATGCGTGATTGAACTTCAAACAAACAAACACAAACTTCCACATCTTACTAATATTATAAATGTGAAAGTTTGTGTGTTTGTTTGTTTATTGAATTGTTTGTTCGTTTGAAGTTCAATCACGCATTAACGACTGGACGGATTGGGCTGAAATTTGGCATGATGATAGCTCACATTCCTGATTAACATATAGGCATATTCTTTTCTCAAAAACCCTTTCGGGCTCCACCCCAGTGGCTCTGGAGTTTCCCATATTAACCTTATGAATATTCAATTAAAAGGAATTAAAAAGATTAAAAAAGATGAAAAAAGGATTTAAAAGAAAATTTAAAAGGAATTAAAGAATTTAGTCAGCTGTTTCAACTAAAAAAGTTGGTTCTATGATTTACAAAGCATTAAAAAGTTATAAGATTTACCAAAAGAGTGCAGCACTATATTTTTTGCATTTATGAAAACAGCTCATTTTAACTAAGTAGCAACAAAAACTGTGATACACAATGAGAACAAACTGTCGAAGTAGGATTGTTTACAGTTATATTTCTGTTTTAAATTTCCTGAATAATTTGTGATTTTTTTGGGAATTTTTGATAATTTATTTTTATCTATTTTCTTGTTATATCCGTATGAAAATCCTTGTACAAAACGAGACAATTTTCAATTGGTTCAATAGCTATATGGTGGAGACTAACAATATTAAATCTTCCACTTTCCTTTAAACATTTGAAAACTTAAATCAGAAATATTTTCAGCCCAATGCAGAAACACTATGTCACTATCTGTTTTCATCTTCCTATGCTCGGACAGCTATGCGCCCTTCTATTAGGACAGATTGTCCTTTGTGCCTGCTATAGCTCGCCTGGCTGCCTCTATTCTATCACTCTGATAATGTTGTTTTAGCTTGTTGTCACCCCAACACACTACCCTTCCTACAATAGACACTACACGCTACACGCTATACGCTATACGCTATACGTCCCTTTCCATACGTCTGACAGATCAAGTGTAGATAGTCGTTGTGATAGAGTTTGTGCAACAATATCATTCATTGAGACAACAATAACATCACCTCCCCATGCTGTAGCTAAATTTAGAACTAATATTCAAGTAGTTGAATTGGGCATTGACAGAGTAGCTGGTTCAATTACCGATTTCAGGTAAATACGCAAACTGTTTACCTAAGACAAATTGTAAACTTATAGTAAATTGTGTGGTTTGTTTGTGTCACATACTATCACAGTAACAAAAATTCAAGAGGAAATAGAATTTTAAAGCACTAATTTTAGTAGATTCAACCTTTTGTTCAAAAATGGCTACATCACATCTAATCCATATAAGTTCAATGGAATGTGTAATTCAGTTACCAAAAGTTAATGATGCTTTTTAAATATAATGTCCAGCAGAATCGTCCACAGTTGAAATTTTAGTGTAATAATGCAGTTATGTTTTCATTCGGTTCTTTCGATGACTATTTTCACAACCATCTAGTAGTAAAAAAAACTTACAAAAAATCCATAATTTTAAGTTTGAATTACACCATATTTATTTATTGGTAATTCCTACAACATTGTGATACGCGTTGTTAACCCGGAGCTTCCTGTCTGAAATTTTAAATATATTCTATTTTAGCGAATTTCCCTATAGGAAAGTAGCTATTACCGTAGGTCTCATGGTAAGACCTAGGCCCGGGACCGAATTACTTTTTTATTTTGTTGTCCCCAGAGGCCAAAAACACCATTCGTTCAAATTTGTATATATGTATATATATGTGTGTCCGTCCGGACGATAAATTGAGTAATTTTTGTCCGATTTTGATAAAATTTGGTTTGAAGGTGTCAGGCGGGATAAACTTGAATGAGTTCGCGAACCAGCATGATCGGACCATACGAACGGAGTTTTACGGGGGTTTTTATGGGGTAAAAATGGGGTTTTCTCATTTTTTACCCTTAAAACACAAAATTTATTAATTTTTCTCCAGACCTTTTTAAAGAGCTTAGAAAAACAAATAATTTAGTATTTTGTACGGTGAATGGTTACGGAGGAAATTCAAAAAATTGTAAATTTAAAATTCTTATGTTATTCCTATGGAGAATATTGTAAAATGTTGTAGCTGGCTTGTTTATGGATATATTTTGATCAAACTTGGCGGATTGATTTATTTCATACTATATAAAAACACTATTAGTTTCCCTGTAGCAGCTAACCTAGGTACTCGCAACATAAATGTTAATTTAATAGAATTGAAAATCAATCCAGGCAAATGGAAATTCGCTTAGTCGGCAGGTTTGCAGCGGGGGTATTTATAACTTATGACCATTGTATAACCTAACCATACAAATTTATGGTAGTAATTGAATGAACTAATTCAAATTATCCACTGCAATAATTTCGCAGTATGGAATGGGTCATTTAATATTTAGTTCCCTGAACGACTGAAACTGTACACTTTGAAACACAAAATCCCCATAACACTGTATTCTCGAGCTATATCCAGGTCTAAACGCAGAGTTAAAACATCACTCGTAAGTGAGATCTAATAGAGCACTAACCTCCAATAGGGTCGGCCCAGCACGCCTGATTAAGCTGCCCAAACAGCCATTACCATTTTATTAGTTCCTCCGCCTTGGGACAGCCGCCCCAGCCAGATAGCGATTAAAACTCCACCTTTGATCTTGCAAGTTTAAATGAAAAAGCTCAGCGAAGCTTTCACATGCTAAGTACACAAGGCCGCCGAATTTAATAACTATAAACTCTTATCGGGTTACACGTTAATGAGTTGAAGTTTGCGTTGGCTCCCAATACATTGCGCCTACCTGTTTCTTTGATCCTGGCTTATTTCACGGTGTAGCGTGCGAGAGCGCTTTAATGGAATCTCATTAAAGTTATGTCAACTAGTTGTGAATGCGTTAGCTGGATTCATTGAGTTTTGTTCGTCTTTGTTGGGGCGGGGTAAATGTTTTGTTATATTAGTTGTCGCATGTTGAAAAATATACTATCATACTTCATACCAATATTATAAATGTGAAAGGTTGTGTGTTTGTTTGTTTGTTTGAAGTTCGATCACGCTTTAACTACTTGACGGATTGGGCTGAAATTCGGCATGATGATAGCTCACACTCCCGATTAACATATAGGCCCATTATCATCTCAAATATCCTTTCGGGCTCCTCCCCAGTGGCTCTGTAGTTTCCCATGTTAATCTTATGAGTATTCAAATTTAAAGCGAATTAAAGAATTTAGTCAGCTGTTTAAACTAAAAAAGTTGGTTCCATGGTAAGCTATAGCATTAAAAAGTTATAAGGTTTACCAACAGGGTGGAGCTTGATTGTTTTGTGCATTTATGACAACAGCTTACAAATAATTAATGCAATCGTCAAAAAAATCGCAATAAAAAAGTGATCCGGGTAAATAATTGTATTGTTTGTGTATACTTCAGAGTAAAAAATAAACAAAAATTGCAAATGCGTTAAAAATAAGCTGTATAAGCCCTCAATTTTTTTTTATGCCGGGAATCGAACCCGGCATGCTCTCACGCAGATTCGAGACACTAACTACTAAAATAGCAACAAGCACAAGTTTTGTTTAGTTGTTTTATAATATTGTAACACACAGTACAATTTTGAAAGCGATTTTAATTCTTTTATACACGGTTTCCCGTGAGTAAATAGCCAAACTTTTAAAAAGGGTTTATGGGTAAAAATTAAATAAAAATCAAGTATAACATTTTGGTCTTGTTTGCGAAATCCGCTGTTTCGTTTTTTAGTATTTACAATTAATTATCTATAACTTTATGCCTTCATAAATAAATATTGTAGTTTTGATTCTTTGAAATAGTTATGAAGTTGGTCATAATTCTTGCTATTTTCGTTTAACAAAATGGTCTACATATATTAACACACACTCTTTAAAATAAACAAAAACGTTTTTACAATATAGAATGTAGTCATTATTGAATATTAAGCCTAATGACAGAACCATTTCCGATTCTGCTAAAGTTATTATTATGAATTGGTTGAAGTGCTACATACAAGGTTTTGACACTACAACACCCCTAAATTGTAATACACAGGAAAGAAGAGGAGATAAAAAGTAAACAAAACATATTCTACTCATACTGGACTAAAACATTGCAATCGTCTTCTACCAATACATAAAGATGAATGATCTAAAAGTCATTGATTTTTGTCATATAATTTTCATCGGCAGAGGTTTTCTGGTACCCAAAGAGTCCAGTAGTGTATTCACCTAAAATTTTAAAGTTGTCTCTTTAAATCCAAGCAAAATCAATTCAAGACCTTAATAAGATATGCTACCTAACAAAATGTCAGAGTTACAAAGTAAAAAACTTTGAGTTTTTTTTTTTTTACAAAAATTTCAACAATGCCAATAACGTTGCCCAAAAATTTAATAAAAAAACCCAAACAAAACTGGGTGATGTTATTCTTCCACAGTAATAAACTGTAGGTAAGTAACACAACCGACCCCTCAACCCCCCCCCAGCCCCTCCCCCTTCAATCAAGGGTGGCGTGATCGCGTGCATAATTCCATTAACAACATGTCAGAATTGAAAATGCCTTGGTTTTTAAAAGACTAATAAGCCTTAGTTGAGCACGAAGACCGGCGATTGGTTAACGAAGAGTGTAACTATAATCTTGACTAGGGTCTTTTGTTACGTGAGACAAAGAATTTAGTTTTGTGAGTTCAAGGTGCAATTTTATGGCTTTTAATTTGGGCAGTTAGTAAGTTCTATAATGCAGAGCAAGTTCTCTTCATCTGAGAGTTTTATTATTTTTATAAAATGGACTTACGGATTAAAAAGGGGTTTGAGCCACAAGATCTTGAGCTATCGCTAAAAAGCAAAAGTCATTGGAGATCGGCAGGACTTTAACCTAGGGCTGAAATACTGAGGGATTCTAACCATCAAATTAGCTGTGCATAGTTTTTAATCGTTGGATTTGTTTAGAGGTTAAAAGTATCATTTTTAAACGACATCAGAAGAAGAATAAAACGGTTTCTTAGCCTTAACAAGTGTAAACTGGGTTTGTCAAAGTGTTAAATACTGCGTTGATCTTATTTTACAAAACAATCCGAGGAGCGTTTCATTACACCATTATCACCTTCAAAATTCCAAACCACGTCAGAATTTTATTTTGAGCTCCTTTTATCCCTTGCAAATTAGAGTTGTAGCTCCTAACAACAGGAGGGAAGCTGGAAATCGTTTTAATCTGATCTGGAGATCCTAAATAGGTTAAAAATGAGTTTGTGACGGATTATGATGTGAGCTAAGTGTATGGGAGGCTAAAAACTAGGTCGATTTTGCTCATTTTTTTGTTTTTCGCTTATAACTCAAGAACAGTGCATCCTAAAGAGGAGCTACAGCTCTTTTTTGGGCTAATTTACCAGGGCTCTTTTTAATTAACCGTCTAATTCCAATACAATCTTGAACCTAATTATTTGTATGACTGAGAATACTTACTTACTTGTACACTTGGAGTCTCCCCACTGGCATCGCGTAAACGAAATGCCGTCAAGTTATTTGATTTTTCTTGCTTTTCATTTTTTAATAATACTGATTTCATTTCCTCCTTGGGAATGCATATGGCCTAGGGATATATTTCTTTAACAGTTTATAGTAGGCTACTTGATTTAAATTTGTTTTTAACATGTTCTTGAATTTATTGAATGGAGGTTCTTGAGTCATATCTTACCTACTCATTTTTAGAAGCTTAAATTTAAATGAAATTAGTGTCGAAATGTGTCAAATTTTCGATTGAACACTTAATCATATTTAAAAACCACAAAATGGTTGACGAGCTATTAAAAAAATCTTGGGTAAATATATTTTGGCAATCAAAACAGCTGAGCAACCGTGAAGTTGTCGTCAAAGTTATTAGGTTACAAATCTATCATGAGAACGAATTTTCCTGCAGCGAGGGGTAAATTAAAAAACAATAATCTTAATCTAAATTAAGCTGTTTTATGTTGGCTTCGAGTATAGGTTCTTGACTAAAGAACCAGATTATCTTAGTCTGTAACAAATCTATCCTATTCATATTGCATACTACTACTTGTACGTCTATCCTTCAACTATAAAACCACACCAGGAGTGTTGGCTGTATGGTTCTAATCTAATATATAAATAAATAGCCCATAATCTATTTAAATAATCAAATAACCCTCATTTTACCTTATTAGTCTCATTAAAACCAATAATTTTGATTTATATTTGAACTAAACTTCCCTTTAATGCCACCTGTACCTTTAATGCTGATTGGGTCGACGCTCTCGTTTTCGTACGTGCTCCATACTTAAATCTAAAATAAAATCTACACCTTTAATTGTTCAACGGATTAACTTCCATTTTACAAAATTGAATATCCATGGGGAGTAGAAGGAAAACTATCTTCAAATCAAAAACACTTTTAAATCAGAAGCCACAGACGAAACTAATGGTTCTTGTTAATGACGAGGTTATCTGTCTGATATATATATATATATATATATAATAAAAAAAAAAAAAAAAAAAAAAAACTTTGGCTTATTTGTGTTCCTAATACAGTGAAGTACTGTCACAGTAATATTGATACATGGAAAAGCCAGTGGTGTTTGCTGTTACAAGCTGCGATAAGCAGAATGTCATGTCGGCAAAAGACACTTTGATTTCACCCTCTTTGAACATATATTTAATTTTTTCATAATAATTAATAGATTTTATATTCATACTAGCTGTAACCCGCGGGCTTTGCCCCGTTTAACTTCTTAATTTTCAAGATGATCTCGTTCGCATGGCTCGATCACGTCCTGGTTGAAGTTCGTTCGCTACGCTCACTCACCTTTAGGTTGCAAATTAGCTGTTGTCATAAATGTAAAAGAAAGTGCTGCACCCTCTTGGTAATCCTTGTAACTTTAATGCTATTGAACATCATAGAACAGAACCAACTTGTTTAATTGAAACAGCTGTTAAGATTCATTAATTCCATTTCGGTACTTACGTATTATACGGAGGCCACTTATTTTACAGCGCGCTGCGGCGGTTGGGTTAAGTTGGGTTATCATAAATATGTTTGTAGAACTTTCCTAGTTTCGTTATGAATCGAACTATACGAGATGAGTCATAAAAACTTATGATAACCCAACCTAACCTAACCGCCGCAGCGCGCTGTAAAATAAGTGGCCTCCGTATAATACGTAAGTACCTCCATGGCTTATAAGGTTAACATAGGAAACTCCAGAGCCACTGGGGCGGAGCCCAGAGGTCGGAGGGTAAAATCCTTTCTTATAATGAGCGTCTACTACCCAAAAGGAAGATGCCTGCCAAGTTTCAGGTTCCTAGGTCTTGGTTTCTGAGATTTCGTGATGAGTGAGTGAATAAATGAATGAGTCAGTGGTATTATTTGAGCTTTATATTATTCATATAAGATAATTTGTGTCCATCGTAAGCTAAATTTAAAGCCTCTCTCCTTCCTTAACTATGCGTTTCGTATCTGAGAGTTATCAAACAACAATACGTAAAGTAACCTTCAACATATTTTTGCGCAACACACTGTTACTGTAAGCCTAACTCAGCCCTTACCCAATCAGCTGTTACGTAAACAGTTGTTTTGTCATTGATCGACACGTTAGTGCGTGTTGAATCCTATTATATGCGATATGATTGCTCATTTGCTACCCGCTATTTATCCTAACATATTCATTTCCCGCCATTATCATCTGTTCCGTCGCGTGTTGGTGATTTGCCACTTTTTATTTGTCAAAACGGTCTAGTTTTCCCGCGTAAACGCAACCCCTGTTTGAAATGAAACGCAAGTGTAACCTATAGTAATCAGATGTCATAACGCTGTGTTTCACTATATTGTGAGGTGAAATAGTGAAGGAGTGGGGTTTTGTTACACGAGTTCTCGGTTCAAATCCCAACAATCACCAGAGGCTTTTAGCCTAGACTAACTTTTTAGATGTGAAGTAATTTGTAAAGCGGTACTGGGCTAGAAAGGTCCTTGGAGTGAAGGGGGGCAAAAGCTAATTGTGATGATTTTCTGGTGCACAGTTAATTGTAATGAGCTGTATAAAATAAAAAATAATTTATTTATGTCAAAGTTTATTATGGAACTAACCCTTGATGACAGATTTTGTCTCTTTTTAAGGCTTAAGATTCACCAGAAACATTTTTATTGCTAAGAATTTTATTATTTCGTAACGACTCCAACATTAATGAAAGAGTTGATTCTAGAAGAGGTTCAAGTCACCACAGCTTATAATTTATGCTACAAATTTAAACATTAAATAATGTCTGTTATTAAAACAAGAAAATATTGCATTTGAGCGAACCTAACTACATGTAGCGTAAATCTTAAGCACAACGATTGTTAGGATAAAGGATTCTAATTAAAGCTAACCTTCCAGAGCTGGTGGTATTCTCGGGAGTTTTGGAAATGATTTTAGATCGATAAGACTATATCTGATGTTTCAACAATTACATAACCCTTTCTATTATTGCATTATTTAGAAACTCAAATAGTCTATTAAATCCAAAAATATCAGGCTTAAGCCCAAAATTTGAGCTAACGAAAATCGTCCTTGCAAAAAATGTACCAGGAAATATTAAGTAAATCCGATAGGGTGTATAATTCTTAGCTGAGGCGACAGTTTCACTTCTAATTATGTGATTTAGCTCCAGTTTTGCATAAATTAATCCCAAATGTCAACCTAAGCTCCATTATAGAATGATTTGACCACATCGTGTCCAATAGCACTGATATGAATGATAACCACAAGATTACACTTTTTAAGAATGACCTATTAGGTAATGTTGGTAGAACTTAGAAAGTATCTTTCACATATTACAAAATGGTTTTGGGGTGATAAATTGATAAATTGATTCATAGGTAGTTGAGGAATCAAGACAGAACCAAGTATATAAAGTTTTTGTAGAACAAAGAATAATAAAATTGATTAAATAAACAAAATCATTCTAAGTTTCATAACTTTCTGTTTAACTCAATCAGCTGTATTGCTGGTTAACATTTCAACTTAATAAAATTGTGAACAGGTTAAATGCAAACACAGAAAGTGTAAATCCTTATATTTAAGTACTAGCAGAGTATCCGTCCTTCGTACGGGGTTAGCATATAAGTTTTCAACTTGATAAAATTGTGAACAGGTTAAATGCAAACACAGAAAGTGTAAACCCTTATATTTAAGTACTAGCAGAGTATCCGTCCTTCGTACGGGGTTAGCATATAAGTTTTCAACTTGATAAAATTGTGAACAGGTTAAATGCAAACACAGAAAGTGTAAACCCTTATATTTAAGTACTAGCAGAGTATCCGTCCTTCGTACGGGGTTAGCATATAAGTTAAATGCTTATTGCAGTTATACTCAAGCTTTGCGTTTGCAATGGGGAGGAAAAAGTTTGATAACATTTTCTTCATTAAATTTACGGTATACTAATGGTATTACACATCTACCATAGCCATAATGTTCAACCACTTCAACTAAACAATAAAGAAAAATAAATTATTACGAATTCACAAAAAATCACAAATTATTTATGACATCAAAAACATAAACATAATCATAAATAATCCTACTTTGATAGTTCTCATTGCGTATCACAGTTTGTTGTTGCTGCTTAGCAAAAAAAAAAAAAAAAAAAAAATATTGTGCTACACCCTGTTGGTAAATCTTAACTTTTTAATGCATTTGTATATCATAGAACCCACTTCTTTAGTTGAAACAGCTGACTAAATATTTTAATTCCCTTTAAATATGAATACTCATAAGGTTAACATGGGAAACTACAGAGCCACTGGGGCGGAGCCCGAAAGGATTTTTGAGACAAGAATATGCCTATATGTTAATCGGGAATGTGAGCTATCGTCATGCCAAATTTCAGCCCAATCCGTCCAGTGGTTTATGCGTGATTGAACTTCAAACAAACAAACACACAAACTTCCACATTTATAATTATTAGTAAGATAAGATTATTCTGTTTGACCTTGTCTTGAAGGTGTACTCTTTGCTAGGCCTACACTTTCTAGGTTCGAATGTTTAATTAAATGAGCTGTAAAAACTATTTTAAAAGTATGAAAATATTGCGGTTTTTGTATTGTTCCTGTACAATCATTTGATAAAAAACTTTATAAAGTGTTGTTGGTACATTAAACTTAAAAGGACAGTTTTGAAATACATTAAGGTTATACAAACTGACAAATAGCCTTAAATATGATTTTATATAGTTCAAACAACAATTACCAAATAATATATAATCAATATTTTAGTAGCAAAAACATAAAATGTATGATTAGCAATAATTTAAAAAAATCTGAATTCGAGGTAATATTTGATGGTGCATAGGTAATTAGGTAATAATGCATTATAATCTGTGTGTTAAATGGTTATAGTGCAAATGTATGCATGCATGCATAGGTAAAAGATGAAATTGGTCTGTGAAAAATGTGATTGAAAAGTGAATATGACCTTCAAAAGAGCTATATTTGTATTTTAAATTGGTTCTTTGGTGACATTTTCTTGCACAAACTGCTCCTTAACCGGTCAACTATAGTCTGTATGTCGGAACCTGTCTCCTGGCCCTTCTTCTACCCGAGCCTGAGACTTCAACAGGCCTTAAACCATTGGCCAGCCCCCAGATAGACGGGTGGGTGAGGATACAGGTTCCTTAATACAGACTATAGTTAACGAATAATTTGTTTAATGCTTTCACAACTGGATCTAAGCCCTGTAGAGCTGCATCTTCTGTGTAAGGTTGTAATTGAAACAACTTCATGACACGGCCCAAAACAAAATACAAGTTGCAAAATTTGACTGGGTTGGAATTCTATAGGATTGTTCAAAATTGTCAAAAGGTTTAGTTATGTTAAAAATAAAACCAATACATATTAAATGGTACGTAATATATTTTATTATACATAAATAACACAATAAACACTATATTATATACAATGTTGAAAATTGAAACATATGTTACAATTAGTTTTTTATTGGTAAAGCAGTTGTAAATTCCACAATGATTTTCAATATTTCATTCAAACAAATTTTGTCTGTATTAAGTAAAAAGTTATGAGTTTTTGATTAAGTAGAGTGTTAATTTTCATTCGTTGATTGCAAACAACATGCATATTTACAATTCATTAATGCATATAAATCTTTACTTTCATATTGTTGAGCGTTAAAGAACTAAATGATTAAATTTCATTGTACAATATTGAACAAGTATCTAATGTAAATAGTCATGTAAACAATGATAAAATAGAGAATACCTTTTTGCTGATCATTTATTCAAGCAAAAATATGTAATTTCACAGCTGTAGTAGTAGTTATATTGTTTTCAAACATGTTAAAACTAGATAAAGAATATTTATATGAAACCATGTCCTCAAACTACTACAGCAAAAATATTTGAATTGGATGTTATGTTATTATCATATTTGAATATTTAGACGGGTCGTCATTGTTGTTAGTATCTTTGAATTTTATTGGACAATATTTAATTTACATTACTCACAAATACATTCACAATTTACATTACCATACAAAGGAGAATATTTTTTTACACAAATAAAGAGTGATCATAATAATACTGGTATTGGTATTGGAATGGCTATGTACAAGCTAAAAATAACTGTTTCACATCTTAAAATTTCTGTTTGGCCTAACTTCAATAAAAATTATGTATATGTAGGTCTACTAATTTTTACAAATTCAGAATATTAGATTAAATTTTACTACAAATGTTATCAAATAAATTTAAAAATTAAAATTTGCATTCGATAATTTAAATATAGAATAGGCCTACGTATTATTTTTACAAACAAACAAACTCTAACACCTTTGATTTAAGTTAATGCTAATATTGTATTTACTATCAGAAAAGTCACTATAAGTTTGAGTGCTTAAACAATCTGTACAGTTTATTAAAGTCTATAATAACGTCAATGAATGCGTTGCTCTTAATTGTAAAAATGGTAAGGAAACTTATACAAAGATGGCACATTAAATAAATAACATCACTTTAGTAGAGCTAAACAGGGGGCTTCTTCATGGAGAAAAATTATCTTAAATTCAGATTTCAACAACTGCAGTTCCTTAATTTCTAACAAACGATAATCTTCAAATAAATATATTGACTACAGATCCGAAATAGAAAAAAATACAATGTTCTTACTGCTGTTCAATAAATTTGAATGGTAACTTATATTCTGTACTTGTTGATGGCGTTGTCCAGCATGTATCATGAACTCTATTTTAATCTGATGATAGGAAAACTGTGTCTTATTATTATTATTGCTCATACTTGAGCAGATGTTTTGACCTCATTGTAAACATCAGCTATCGAAGCACTGAATCACAACATTGTATTTTGGTTTGAGCTAGAATTCTTATTTCTAAAGATTATGTAAACTTTACTTTTTAGTAGTCAGTTTCAAATGGTAATTTTTTTGAAATTTCAATTACAATTCTGATTGTTGTGAAAACTCTACATCATTATTGAATGGTTGTTGATAAAAAAAGCATTTTCAATTACTAACTAAACAGTGGTTTAACTAATCGTGTATCGCATTATTTTACAATTGAATTTTGGATACGGAAGTAGACATACCATCGATATAGACCAGCTGTTGCCAATTTTTATTAAAATAGAGTATAGGTGAATTAGCCCCTTTTCAACTGCCAAAATATCTTTCTTTCCTTCAATTGTTGATATAACACAATCTATAGCTTAATAACTTGTTTATTCAGTATGCTTTGGTTAAAAGCTGGAGAATCAGATCTTGACATTAGCGTATCTTGTCGTTGGCTTAATTTATCTACGTTCATTTTGATTTTAAAACTGGTAACAACTTTAACATGGGGATGGGATGTCTAGTTCTATCCATATTCAAAGAATTTAGTGTGGTATTGAGATTATTAATCATCAAATCAAATCAAATTGTTCATCAAAGCCCTACATTTTTGTAGTCTGTGACTACAGAATTGTTTTTAAATTCAATTCCAACTCAAAAATAATATAAAATCTACTTTATTAATTATTTTAAAACCTAACTCAATCGTGTTGAGATGTAAATAATTTATTCAATTGCAACCCCCTGTTCAGCACCGCACTTTACACCATTTGCAGTCCTTTGGTGATACTCTCCACGTGTTCCTTCGCCTTTAGCCTGAGGGCGGCGATGCTGGTCGACCTGGGGTCCTGGGAGTGTGGGTGCGGGTCCGGGGAGGGGGTGGACGGCTTGACAGGCGGCGGCTCGGCGGAGGGGGGCAGAGACGGTGGCGTGAGGTAGCTGGGGTACCCGGTCTGAGGATGCGCCAGGAACCCGGGCAGAGCGCTGAGCAGCGGTGGTGCCAGCCATGGGTCCACCGGAAGAGCCAGGGATGTCCCTGCCATACGTCCCAGGGTCCCTACCGTCTGGTGGTACTCGCTGATCCCCAGACGAGCTGCCTCCATCTTCTCCTGCCGTCTCCATTTGGCCCGTCGGTTTTGGAACCAAACCTGAAAAAGAGTGCGGGTTAGTATTCTCTGTCTACTCCTTTTATCTATGGTATTCTGAAGATTCGGCGAGTGTGGGTTGTATTCTGAAGATTTAGTTAAAGAGTTTGCTTTGTATTCTAAAGTTTTAGTGAAAGAGTGTAAGCAGATATTCTTAAAAGAGAGTGAGGTTGTATTCTGAAGTTGATATAGTTTTCACCTGGTTTCAAACAAGTGTCAAGTTTGATCTTGAGAAAAGTCAAACTATTTTTACAGTTCGAACCCGGACAGAGCTCTACTTGAAAATCGGGCATATAATGATCCTGGAATAACCAGCTGATCTTAATCAGTAACAAACTGTCCTCTTCAACTTACAAAAATACCATGATGAGCTGGTGTCGTAAATGATCTCCGTGTATAAGAAGTAAGTCTACGGTTAAATGCGTGGGTAGAAATTCTCTAAAGGGAGTTGGTTGGTATTTGGACCAATCCCCTCCTGATTCCTTCAACATGTGAGTGTAAATTATCCACAATCGTAAACTTTGAGATCAAAAACTTCGTAGAATAAAATAAAATTAATAATAATACTAACTATACACAATACCATAGTGAAACATCCTCACTACAATATAGCATTCACCAAGAGGAAACTCTCAAAGTACAAAATATTACTTTAATCCTACGACACGACAGTAACGTTATTAATTGCAAAGCTCTAAACACAAAGGCTAATAAAAGACGGGTTAAAGCAATATTGAATTATCATATTAATTACAATGTAATTGTTTAGCCCGCTATAATGCTTGATAAACTCTAAAGTTGGCCGTGACAACAGAACCTATTAGAAAGCTGAACGTAATTATTCGTTGTTTGCTGATGTTATTATGTTTGTGAGGCAAAACACACTATGCCACTTAGCTGCTAAATTAATTAAACCTTTGACTCTATCGATCCTACGCGAAGGAAATCACTTTTGGATTCGGCAAACTTCAATTCGAGAGTTGTCTCAACATGTATCTGGAGATGTGTAATGCTGGACAAGTATAAGATTTATCAATATTCTGCAATTTATTACTATAAATTGAAATGTAATTGTGTAAAATTTTTTCTCTATTTTACTCAAATGTGATATCAAAGTTAATAAACTTTTCATGCCTATTTGTTTTTATTATTCTATGTGGATTTGTAATCGTTAAACTACCAAAATTGACTGCCTTTTTATTGAACATATTTGAACCATCAGTTACTTATTGACGATTGGATGAACAAAATAATGAACTGAAATAGACGTTGGTCAATGACTTTTACTTGTTACATACAGTATTTTTATAGAATGTTTACGCTTGAATCTAAATCTCAAAACTTGCTAAAGGCCTACGTCACTCCTCTATACAGTATGCATGTATAAGTTTTAGTTTATTTTATATACTAACGAAGTAAAAAGCAATAAGACCCCAACCCAATACAAAGCAAAATTGACCTCAAGTCCAAAAGCAATCTTAAACCCGGGTTTTGCATCATTAAAAGCCCTCAAACACACAAAAGCTTAGAGAAAATACGGTTAGACAGGTCATTAAAAATTTAACTAAACTCATTATGGAGTTAAAAGTTCGTGGAAGACAATAAACGGAAAAATCAACGACGGGGTTCACAAAGTCAATTAAAAATGTGAAGAGAGTTTCAGCAGGGTTAATGAGCGAAGCGATGTTAATGACACATTTGATGCGGAGCCGAATCGCCAACTTTAGTAATTATAAGATGCGCGTAGAACAAACGGGTTAACTGTGAAGAGCGTAATTTCGTCTTCCACATCAATTTCAAGTGCGCAAGCGCATTAGATTAACAAACCCTATTAAAGATGCACACATAGTGTTGCTATAAGCCGCGTAACTCATTAAAGACCCCCTCTCGCCCTCCTTGCTCGCTTGTTAATTACTATATCCCTGGAACCCTTCCCAACTTTCTAATACATTTAAGTTGTCATGTTAATTTATCTGTTGGATTGCTCTGTTTGCAGTTGTGTTTGTTGATAGTTTTTGAATTCCATTTATCTATAATAGGTTGGTTTCAATCTATTCGCAACGAGATATTTCATGGTTATGAAGTATTAAGTAACTATTGTTTGTTAATTTCTTAATTTTGCCAACAGCTTAAGTTGAACAAGAATGTTTTTGGTTGTATTTGATCAGTGGAATTTGGTATAGGAAGACCCCCAAGTGAGACTGTTCTAAATACCAAATCAGACATGAATAGTATTATTGTTTTTTTAGAGTTAAGAAATTTTTACAAATTATTTCAGATGTACTGAGAAAAAAAAACAGTTACGACGTTTTCATATAGCATATAGCCATTAGTGATAACCAGTTTCTAATAAAAAAATAAACCAAAAAAGTATTAATCCATTATTACAATTAAACAAAATTATTTTCAGAAACTCCCTGCGTAATTAATATTTGTCCTAAGCAAAACACTAATCCAGATCATATTAATGTAAGTGTACAATTATTTGTTTCTAAATACATTTTTCGTAGTACATTTACAATCACTTTTTAAACAATTCTTGTGTTAGAAAGTACTTAAGTGGCCTAAACTGAATAGCTAACATACGTACACACTCATAAGTTATTCTGGATGCATATTCTTTACAGGACTTTAAACTGATCGTAGATTTGTGTAATTTCATGGTACGGTCCCGCTCCTAGTTAGTGAATTAGCGAATTTGTTTTCCAATTGCTCTCGAATTGTTTTTAATTACGTTCGACTGTGTAGTGTGTGTATAGCGTTAATGGATAGTTTTGTTCCTAAACGAAACGCAATTTACAATATAAACAATTCATCATTGATCGAAAGCCATTGTAATATTTGTAATTCACGTGTAACTGGAAGTTTTACGATTATTATGTTGAATCGGTGGAGTTTGTTTTCAATCATTATGTTTTTCACTGTTGCTGAATTGTTCATTCTGTGATTGTATCGTTGAAAATACTCTTTTTGTTTAACAGTTTTGCATGGAATCACTATTTTATTCGAATACAACATAAATTTAGGTGGGCGATTTTTGTGATGTATTGAATTAAAATTTGACTTTCCAAACGAAATATGAAAACGAATGGTGACTTTGAAATAGAGTAGATTTTTTGACGAAAATTACTGTGTTTTATGAGGCGTTTTATATTATTATTGTTAGTATTATTATTAGATTATTTTTTAAGAGTTTTTAGAATTTAAGTGCTCTGACACATGCCACTAAGACGAATATCGAGTTTATCAAGCACATTCAGAATTTTACTTTTGAATCCATTCCGTCTTTTTCTGGACCTATCTTTACATACCAGAAGACAGGATTTAGCCTGGTAACGTATAACACACCTACTTAAAGCTAGTCCTACTAGTGTGGCAACACCACATGTCCACATAGCTATTTGCGGGATTTCAGCCCTGGAACACGGCAAAACGTCTGAATTAGCACAGGGAACTTCGATTTCGTTGTTAGCATTATAGCCCATGCTAGTAAAAATCAATCATGTGAAACAATTTAAAATTACTTTACCAATGTTTTTAAATGAAATCCTAATCAATTTTGACCAACTTTAAAAGATATCTGAACGGTGCGGAAATTGGCAGAGAAAGTTAGGTATAGCAAAAGTTGCGACTTAAAGTACACAAAAGTTAATTGGTGTATTAGTAAAGTACGGTCGGCAAGGGGACAAATTGGCTTAGTAAGGCATAACAAAGTGAGCTCGTCGTTGACAGGTCGCCAAAGAACAGGAAATTTCAAAGTCTCGCTTCAATTTCTGCTCCCCCGCCTCCGGCCCGCCTCGTCTTATGACATTACTTTGTTAAAGCTATTGTGAGGCTCTGGAAAATGAGTTTCATATGAAAAATTGAAGATTTAATAAAAGGACGAGAAAGGTTGCGGCGACGTGATTCAGTTTCTCGGACGAGTTTTGGTTTAACCCATTTCTTTCCTTATTACGTATACAATGTTCACTTGTTTCGGAGAATAATGTTACGGAATGATTAATTAACTGTTTTGTAGCTATTCTTTGTTATTTTTAAGCGTCGTTGACGTAGTTGGTTGAATTTCAAATTTTAAAAAACTAAAAATATTTTAATTAACTCATCATCCGGTTATACTATGTTTTAGAACTGTAGGAAGGTAAAATTAGAGTACATTTTGTTAGTCTGTTGACATTTAATGTGGTTAATATAGTTATATTTTCTACGGTGAAATCTCAAACTACTTCTTATTTTTTGGGTTAAAAACATAATATAGTTTTTTTTGTTCCACCTTGTTTCTAGTCCAGAACTGGTTTAAAATTATTTCAGACATTGGTGATCGTGAGATCATCAAATAACTAAAAGAAGAGCAATTATAAAAAATAGTGTGTGTTGCTAGCCTGGTGGTTAGCGACTCGGACTTTGGTGCGGGAAAGGCGGGTTCAATTCCCCCCAACATCCACAGCACATGAGTTTGGACCGCTTTCTATAAAATTTTAATTTCCGAATCCTGTACATTGTAACGGTCCCATATGGCTCTCGTGTAAAAATGCCACTATGGTCAACATAAAACATATATTGGTATTTGGCAGGATTCGTACCCGGGACGTCAGGGATTGCAATCCCGACCAGTTTGCCACCCTGGTACGCAACAGGATATTGAAACGTCATACAAAAATACTCTTCGATAAAGTAAAAAAATACATCTTAAAGCAAGTTCTAGCATCCACATATTTTCCTCAATATAATGTAGTAAATAACTATTATTCACGTTTCAAAATCAAACATTAACATAATGACTCGTGCGCCTTTCCCTGCCTTTTGGGACCGAGATGCGCGCGTCTAAGGCCAGAGGCAGCCAAATTGTCAATTATTAGATAAGTTGTTAATCAATTTGGGCCGCCGGTATCCAGCCTCCTGATTGGCTAACGTAGCAGTGGAGGGGGAAGTAGGGGTGGGGGAACGTCAACACAAACCTAATCAAGACTGTTTTTCAAGACGTTTAACGAGTTTAGCTCAGCTTTTAAGAATCCCAATTAAGTTAATTTCTTAACTTTTTTACGTTGATTTGTTTTATTGCGTTTTCTTAAAGCTCAGAGTGGACTTTTTCCATTGTGCTTTTGATTGCGTTTTTATTAGTTTTATGAGTTTGTAAGAGGTTATAAAGGTTGTCATGGTGTGGAAAATGTGTTAAATTTGGTTGACGTTGCGATTAATAGATTATTTTAATGATTAACTCGACTTTTGAGTGCACATTCATGGTCAAACATAATTTAAATTAAAGTTTAGGCGTGTGTAATGTTTTTCTACGATAATACAAAGTTTGATACTGTATTTCACCCGTTAGGTTACGGATACGAGTAAAGTTGATTACTTACCATACCTGATACCACATCGGTAAAACTCTGTTATTTATAATTTTATAATATTCGATGAAATAGGATTCTAATATATTGTAAACTTTACGAGTAGTTTGTATGGTGCCAAATCCGTTAAAACGTTGTCACAATAGAATAGTACAAATACACATAATGTATGGACTATTTAGCACAAAATATGACACAACTAAACGCATTTAAAAATGTACTAAAGTAACATTTACTTCGGGTTCCAATGGTCAAAATAAACCCACTTATTTAAGGAGCAATACTTAATTGACGCTGAATAAAACAAAACAATTCCTCGACTTCCAACTAAAGAACAACACCCTTGAATTTATTGAATCAATTTAACCCATCCCTTATCAAGATAAACATGACTAAATCCAACAACACAAAACCGTTATGGATTTACTTTAGGGAACAAACGACGAAGGGTCGGCCCATATAACCTACCCTAAATTGATAATAATTATCCCATTAAGATGATTATCGGAGTGGTTAAGGGCTGCAAGGGTTCGCGCACCGGTCGCGCATTCAAGGGCTTATCTTGCAGCGAAATCTGCCGAAGGAACATATGTCCCTAATCTGGCATTGTAACTGGATATGTTTTGAAAGGGCGTTGAAAGCGAGGCCCATGAAACGGAGATGTCCTTTCGAGCGATACGCCGTGCCGGGGATTGAGGAGGAATGGCTGTGTCCTGTCTTACCTGGTATATGTAAGATGAACAGAAGTCGGAACATAAGTGTGCTTTGGAATTTTCTCTGGTAATTTCCGATTTGCAAAACTTGTTGAGCAAGAAAAAATGTTTATTAAAAAAAAGTGTCCTTTAATATAAAATTTACTCTAAAATGGGAGAAAATGTGGAAATTACGTAACCTGGCATTAAAATCAGGTTAAGATGTAATGAAAGGCTTAGTAACGATATTGGAAATAAATTAGTAGAAGTACAGTAGTTGGAAATGCCAACGGGTGTCAAGGTAATTGTTTTTTACCACCTTAAGACTTGAATGCAAGCACAGAAACAACTCGGCTGCAAATAAAAAACTTTTTTTGCCGTTAATCGGAATAGCCAAAGATAAATGCTACTACAATGGTTAGGGAAGCGAGTTCGATAAAATTGAGTCTATATTAACTGTATGTTGTACATTCTAAGACCAATACGTTTTTACGTTACCTGAACCAGCCTTGGTCCATCTTACTTCTACATGAAGGTGGAAAAAACAATTATGTTTTTGTTTACGTATTAAAAATTACATTTACATATCAAAGTAAAGACCACATTAATTCTTATTGTCGTTGTTGGCCGGGCTTACCCCAACTCCGCGCGTTGGTCAAAAATCTGTCAAAACCGACTGTCCAACTCCGTGCGGTGTTTATATGTTCCAATGTCTTAGTTAATACATAAAAATAAGTTAATAAGTAATCATTAACCTAACCCAACCTAACCTGTCACATGAATAAAGTACAGTTATGAACAAATAAACGTGTAACATTACATTTGGGAGTTTGACTATACACTAAAAGGGAAAAGTGACCACCGCGTGGAGTTGGACCCTGTTAACCATCTGCTAAGATTAAATATTACAGTTTACCTGAATGAAATTGTTTATTCCTTCACACTCTCAACCTCTCTATACATAATGTACAGCATCGCCAGAGTAAACTTCCAATCTTACCAAGTGTTTTACTATATTTTTTATATATGAGTAAAATTTTCCAACGAAGTCGATAAGTAACATTTCATTTTAATGTAATTTTTATTTACACATAAGCTTGGTTATGTTTTTTTCAATCATGACGTCAGCGTCACTCCAAACCTTTTACAACCTTCTTATAAATCTGAGGGAAGAAGATAGGAAAGGATCAGCAATTGGAACTTCATCCGCCGGAAACGTGTATTTGCTGAATCAGAGTTTCCGGTACGATTTAAGTCACAAAACTTATCAGCTCGGTTATCAAAGTTGTTTACGGAATCCATTCGTGGCTCTGTGGGGGGCTTATTGGCGAATCTGACGGGTTTTGATCCAATTCCGCTCTCCAACCGCTGAGATTGGCCTGATGATAGCAACTCACGTCCCAGCTGGACTCTCTATTGAAGACTTGATGCGTTTAAGGGGAATAAAGACTAATTATGATTACCGGAATTTTCGTGCTATTTCGAATGAAATGTTTAGGCCTTCCTTCACAAGTACCTAATGTGTATGTTAAAACAAGGATTTTAATTCGGCCGTCGGAAAGATTGATCATTTTCTGCGAAGCGTACTCATTTAGATTTATTTCTGGATCTTTCAATACATTATTGAATCTTTAAACCGCTCCCTTACATCATTGCTGGACTTTACACACCATTCGGCTTAAAAGTGTTAAATATGTAATATAAATAAACTTTAGTATGCCCAGATGTATTAGGCGGAGGTCTATACATTTTTACAACGAATCGTCAGTGGTAATATGTACTGATTGCTTTATTCGGTAAATATAAAAAACCATGTTTAGAAGATTTATGTTTAATATTTACTTTCAATCAATCAAACTAAGAATTTTCAAATAGGTTATAATTATTGCACCACAGAAATGTATATTTATCCTGTATTACATTAATTTCTTACCCTAACAAAACATACTCGTATATAAGCTTCTTAAATACATTTTCACACGTAAAAATTTTCAGAAATCTACAAAAACCTCATAAATGACAACAATTGCAACAGAATACTTGCAGACGTATATTTATCAGCTAACTCCAACGTAATTCGTCAACAGATTCAGATAGAAAGAAAGCCGTCTTACACGCGGCTTAGCCGAAGGCTGATGGAGTATTTGCTATTTTAACACCGCTCACAAAAGGTATTGTTTACTTTTTGTGCGAAGGTCCCTTAGGCTCGGATATTGTAGTCGGTTTGTTTGGACCCCTTCAGACCGGTTCAATTGAAAACCCATGTCTATTGAAAGTTGGAGAAACTCACCCTCTTGAGCTGTGTCTGAGAGGGGCACGCGCGGACTTTGTAAACACATAATAAAAAATATAGATTAAACAGTAAGATTAATTACAATTGAATCTATTATTGCCGGTTAACCGTAAACATTAGTGTTTTATTGTTGACCGTTTTTAATTTCATATAATTCCGATCTGAATTACCCAAAACATTTTGCATCAAGTGTTATAAACGTGCCGTTTCAGACAAATAAAAAGTGTTAGTTCAACTTAGTACGGCCTTAAAAGAGCAAGAAAGCTCAATAAATTAAAAGGGTTTACATTTTGTAACCGAATAATAATGAGACATGTACATAGGCCTATAAACATTCTGTTGTAATGCATCTCCATTAATCATAATGGAAATGTCGCTGCTTTGATTCCAAGCGAGATCAATTACGAAACAAAAAATTCATTTGTCGTTGAGAGATTTTAAATTTACATTAGAATTATATATATAAATATAATGACGTCGTTAGACCGTAGAAAAACCCAGTGGTTTGTGCCTTTCCCATAAAAAATGTCAATAAAGTGCACTGATAAAAAAATAAAATCATCTTTTGTTATTCCAATTAATATTTTCACAAAACACAACAAAAGCCCAACTCCAATTAAGTGCGGCATGTCGTGTCGTGGCTTGTAAATATGATCCATTTAATCAGTGTTTTCCCACAGCGAGTGTACTAATTAAGGTTGTCGACAGCGGTAACCTGAGAAGGTATTAAAGCTATACTCCAGGGTCTCAGGGGTGAAACTTGAGAGGGTTGGCGGAGGACGAGGTACCGAGTAGAGGACGCCGCCACGGCACCGCTATAGTAAACGGAGGACTGACTACTGCAGCAATCAGGACATTCGCTATGGTGTAGTAATCAATGTATACGTTTTGTTTGATTTACTCTTCTGTACCTTTTGGTATTATGGAGATAGTATTGTTCTGCCAATATTTTCGAGTTTGAGTTTCGGGGTGGATATATCTTTTGGACTCAAAAAAGTCGTTTTCGAAGTTATGTCTGTGTGAGGGTGTGTATAGAGCTACTTAGTACACATGTAGTCCAAATTTTATTAAATATGGCAAGTGGGTGCTAATTCACGGTATCTCCACCTTTGCTGTATTTTTTTGAATTTTTTTTTTACTCCGTGGGGTAAAATAACGGAAAACTTGAATCCTCTCAGAAATAGCCCAAATGATTTAGATTAAAATTTAGTAAGTTAGAATTTTTTTTAACACTGTACAGCCCCCATGGTCCCATCGCTGTAAAAATGACGGTTAATTCAAAAGCTTTTGCAACGTTTGTGATTTTTTTCCATAAAACATCATAGCTACTCCCACCGCTATGACCTATGATAAAGGTTGTTGACAAGCCAATGGGAGAAGGCTATGGGTAAAATCTCGAAATTTGAATCCACAACTGTAGTGCATCGTCAACCAAACAACAAAATAGTAAACAATAATTACTTAAGTTTTAATTCTATTGTGAGGAATGTTAAACACATCCAGCAAAATATACACCCTTCATAATCAGCCACATAGACACCCGCGTTTCGCAACCATAATTTGCCATCCGGTCTTGACGCACAATGACATCCGGTTTGAGATTCTCTCATTACAGCTGGCGTGTCGTCGTGCACGCGGCGCAAACACGCGCAAACAGGCGCAAACACGCGCAAACACGAGCAAACAGGAGCAAATCACAATTACTGACGGGGACAGGCGCATTGGGACAATAATTAGCCCCTATTGCCCTCCGCACAAACAGCCATAATCAATACGTCACTTGTCGCTGCGTTCTGCTCCCTTACTCATGCAGATCGTCTTCATTTGGTCTGGCTCACTTGATCACTTGATAGAATCGCTTCTAGATTGGACCTTGTACCTTTGTCACTTGCAACCTCTGTGCTTGTTGATGACGTATAAATGAGTCGGCCTATCCGAGTGAGTTTCAAAGTGAACTCGAATGTTTGTGGTGTTTTGAGGAAATGTGAATAAACAATATACGAGAATTGATGCAAATTTGATAGGATTTATTAGGACGAAAGTTAAAAATATATCTTAAATATAGAAATGTAGATTGTGGACCTACTTGCAGTTGTTTTGAGTGGTTTGGGAATATTAGTTAAGATTTTTAAGACTAAAGGTTGGTTTTTAAATTTAAAAATAGTTAGGATTCTAATAAAATGCAAACTTGTATGTATAGAGCAGGTATAGAGATACAGATAACTTAATTTATAGTAGTTTACGCGGACTATTCACGCGAGTTGCATACACTACTTTACCTACGACAGTTTTTTAATTACTAACAATCACTACTCATGACTTATAAGAGAGATTGTTTTCGTTTACAACCTCTTGCACCACTCATTAATAATTAAATTGGTCTAAACAGCTGATTAGTTAACGTTTGAAGCATTACAAGTTTACTTCTTCTCTCTCAATCCTTGAACCTTATTGGTCCGTTACCCGTGTTGTTAAGTAAGAGTAATGAAATGAAATGAAATGAAAAATCATTTATTTACACAGGCAAAGTTAGGGCCACCATCACTATACTTAAAGCGTACACACACCGTGGGTGGACGGTAGGTGCACAGTGTATGTACAAACAAACGGCTACTTTAAAAACTGTTGTAGGTAAAAGGTTTTATTAAAACATTCTATCCTAAACGGGTAATGTAAACCCTGGCTTTATCATCTACCTTAGTACTTTAACACGCACACATTTGAAAAATATCCCTCTGCTGAGTTAAAAACTTTTTTACGCCGTGTAAACTTGTTTACTTACATATTTGTATAATTTGTTACGACAACTTCATACAAATACTACGGAAGTAAACGCCATTTTGTAAAAAAGTATAAGAAACCGGAATAAGTTCTCACACAATACGATAATTTTCCTACTCAAACTTATGTTAAATTTTCTTTTTACTGTTGACAGCGATACAGCGAACTCCACAACGTATATAAAACCAGAGCCAGATTTTCTAAATCCAATAACACAACGTTCCTTTCACATGGCGAAACCAACATGTTAAATAATTACTCCAGCCAGTGTACCTGTTGTTATTACATTTAGATGGAAGTTTTTTCAATTACGGCCAATAGCCCTGCGGTGTCATATCTATAAAGTTTTTCATTAACTGCGCTCCCTTCGTTCCGCCATTGGATAAAAGTTAATCAAACCGTCCGGGCTGCAATTTTGGCCATTATTGTTTCATTGTTAATATACATTTTTCGTTTTAGGATTTGGCTTTGTGTCCTCTGATGGGTAGATTGATGTAAAACTGAATTGCAATATGAATTGTTGAGTGGAATTACAATATGAGATGTTGGGGTAGTTGATGTGTTATATAAATGTAACTGTGTTTAATTAAAGAGGACATTTGTAAAATTTAGTGACCAAGTGTCTTGAAAAAAATTACTAAGAAAAGTAAGGTGAAATGTTAGTTGTTAGGCTTCCCGAGTAAAAGTATCATTACAAATAAACTTTTTTTGTACAAATCAGTATGGATTTTTTAAACATCTCATTCATGCAAACAATTATTTCTAGTTATCGTTATAATATTTTTATAAACTTATAAAATTAAAAGAATAACTTTATACATATGCCACGTTAGGTCTACTCAAATCAGACTTTAGTGTATAAAGGTAGAATAAAAAAGAAGCACTCTTAGTTTAAAGTTTAATCAAACTCAAGCTTTACTCAACTAATTTAAAAAAACCAATTTTGGAAATGTAAGCATGGGTGGGCATGGGGATGGGGGGCTGGGTTGTTTTTGTTGTAAAGGTTAACTTTCATCACCTCCAAAATACCGTAAATTTTCAATATAATATGTGTGTACCTCTAAATGTATGTTTTATGTGTTACCTTCACACCCTAGCAAGTGAAAATTAAAAATCTAAAGGGTTACATCATCACATACCTAGAAGATAAAAGCAATTTCTTATTGGAGAGGTTCGAAAATACTGTAATATTAAAACATAAACAAATTTTAAGGTGACTCAATCACATACGGTACGTGTACATTTTACAATACTTTCCTTTTCATGTAGACTTACACCAAAAAGAGCACTGGTCCCAGTGCACTGCCTTGCGAAACACCCAGCATGCGATGTCACTGTCACGTTGAAGTTGAACCTCACAACGTGTACCCCTGTTTTACAAGGGGGGGGGGTAATTGCCCAAGGGGCTGATCGAGTTAAAGGGTTGTGTCTAACTGATGGATGTACCAGACACTCGGCAGTTCCCATGTCAATGTCCATGGCTAATCGTGTGTTTCCCGGAAAATAACCCTTCTCTTTCAATTTTCTTGTACTTATGGCCCTGAGGAAATAAGTGAATGAGGGCATTTAGTTGTAAGTGGTATCAATGTAAAAGTTGTGAGGAATAGGTTAGTTAATTTTTTAAATTTTAGTTAATTTACTTTTACAACTTGAAAATATGTTTTTTAGTTTGAAAATTTTGTTGACCTATTCTTGGTGTAAGTATTTGTGATATTTTATTTGCTTACATATTCCGGTACTTACGTATTAAAAATCAGCTTCCAAATAAGATTTCAATTATTTTTAATAACAAAATCTTCCTAACCTAACCAAACCATCCTTAGTTTAGGTTAGTCTAGGTTAGGTTATGTTATAATTATTAGGCGTGGTCGGTATAATACGTAAGTACCAATTTTCCAATTGTAGTTACGTTACTCCTGATAGTAACTCGTTTAGTTTTTGGGAAAGATTATTTTGTATAATGTATTGAGTCAGTTTGTGGATGCCAGGACCAAATAAATTTAGGAAATAAAATCTTATTTGTTGAACTTTGGGAAAAGGAAAAGTTTCCCTATAGATTATGACACGGTTAAATAAAACCTATGAAATGAGTTATTAATTTAATTGGCTAACTGACTGTGATTATTAATAGTGTGTTTATGTATTGATACAATTATTTTGCATTGTAACCTAAATAAATAAATCTATAAGATACAATTAAGCTTTCTTCACATTTTGATTTTTATACATTTTACACAACAAGTTAATTCATTTTTAACTATGGCAATGTCTATTTTACAGGTCCCTCCCAGTTATAATTTTGATGCAAATATATCTCGTCTGTTTCAGGGGTTTATAAATGAGTTTTTGCCCTTCATTATTAGGAAACAAATTAAAAATATTATTCGGAGTAAACAGGGCAAGTAATTAAAAAATTGTCATTTGTTGATGTAAAGCAATTTGCTCTCATTACGGAATTAATTATCATCGAAATTAGGAATGTTTTATGAAATTGTTCGTAATTAAATATTTTCTTTTCATCTTCCTAGGTCATTTAATTAAAAAGATTGTTTTTATTTAGTTCAAACTATGATTAAAACACAATTTCATTCTATCGGTGAATTGTGTTTGTTAAAATCGCCATTTTCATGGAGCTTTGGAAACCTGTCCTCTTTGTACATCAACAACATTTTACGAATCAATTTTTGTTCTTTTCTTCCAAAACTATCAAAAATGTAATATAAGTAAAGTAATTATTGCTACAGTATTACTCATTCTCGGGATGAAATGGTTTTTTGTCAGTTATAGTACTTTAATAAACATTTTTATCAATTGTACAATAATTACTAATTTATTTCTGTTTCTTTAGTACAACCCATATCGTAATTTGATTGAGACTAATTATTTGTTACATTCAAAACAGCGTTGTCCTCAATTCTTATATTGAACTGGTGAACTATTAAATCCTAGGTTCACCGTAAATGACGGACCATCAATAACTTCCCCTCAGTAAAAAAAATAGGTACTTGCGTACTATACCAACCACACCTAATAATTATAACCTAACCTAACCTAAGGGTGGACTATGTTTTAGGTTGGGTTAGGTTGGGAAAATTCTGTTATTTTAACTAATTAAAATCATATTTATCGGTTTAATATCTTATTTATTGGTGCAGTCGGTATAATACGTAAGTAGCAAAAATATTTCTTCAATATAAAACATACAACCGTTAGAAATTGTTTCAAAATAGAACGAATAGGTTACCAAGAAGTAAATCTTAAAGGACAAAACGTGGTTCCACATAAAAGACTCTGATATATCAAAACATGTTGAAAATCAAGAAAGTCCTGTCCATTAGTACTCATATTATTCGCCATTTTCAATTCGGTGAAAATATGAGCCCAAAGCGACGGTGGGGGGGGGTTGATTCCGCCCTTTAACAAGATTATTCTACGTCCAAGTTTACCTTCATGAGGACCGTGGACGGGGGAGGGGTAGGGGTGAATCCTCAATTTATTCCATTATGCGAGCGCGCCAGTAATGAATTTAACATTCAATTTGGTGGTTATTAATCAAAGTTTTAATCAATGTTGATTATGAAGCGCTAACGAAGCGGGCCGACCTGCCGGTTGATTATTCACTATCTATTAATCTGTTGACGGCTCGAATTATATCTGCGTCCGTATTGGCTAGCGCCTTGGTAGGGGTGGCGCTTGATTTTGTGTGGTTCAGTATACATTGTGATTGACTCCTGAATTGTTGTTATCAGAAAATGTCACAATCATCAACTTTAGATACCGGAAGTAATCATCGACTACTTTTAACCTTACATTTTTGATTGTGACTCTACATAGATGTATTTGCGAGGAACCATTTGCGTAGCAATAGGTGAGTGGAACATCGGGTACAGAGAAACTGTTTTGATAAAATTTTGTGGAAGGTACCAAGATACTTTTAATAATTTAATCTGAAATGGCGACCATATGAAGATCCGACCCGAGATAGTCCATCACTTTCAAATTTTTGAAAACCCCATACACTCAAATTTCCAATTTTAATATTACGTACAATATTGTTTAATCGCATTGATCAGAAAATAAAATGAAGCCAATATTAATAACTGTAATCATAATTTTACCGTAAAATATTCTGTTCAACATGATATGTGTTCGTTATAGCTCGAATAATGACATGTAAAAATCGATTGAGTGGTTAAATTATATTTTCTTTGGCAATGTTTTGATAGGCCTACCATTCTATCACACCAATCAAAATCTAGCAAATTATAATTACCTAATGTTTTTTGCGATTTTAATTTTTTAAACCATTAAATTTATCTCATATTAAACAATGATAACGTTTTGAAAGACACTGAATGTACTTCACGTTATTTATCTTGTGTTCAAAGGAGGGTTGTGATGTCAACAGCTTGACAAATAACAGCTACATGACAAATTGTGTAGACAGGATATAGAAATAACTCCGTGGGGTTCAGTTTATACCGTAATATATATGGAAACTGATGCTGTATCAATCTTTTTGTAACGGTAGAAACTGTCATTCTGGTTTAGTAGACATACTAATAATTATTACAAAATTAAATACTGTCTGGCAATATATAGTTTGGAAAAAATGTATAAAAAGTTATATCTCCATGTGGGATTAGAAAAACAAAAAACACGTCTAACTCTATTTGTCAAAGTAAAAAGGTATATACTGATACAACAGTAATAGTACATAAAGACTTAATTAAAAAGTCTTTAGTGCTTCAAAAACGATTTTTATAAACTAGTCGATTTTTACTAACACCTACATAAAATTACCTCATTTTACATTACTGACGAAATCCCAGACCTTAAATTGAATCTGCGTCTACGTCAAACATCATTGAATGCGAAGGGTCGATTTAAATTTCAAATGAAGCAAATTAGGTGTTTTAATAAGAAGGTCGATAAAAGCACAAACACTCGATCTAAACTCATTAGAGTTCTCATTTAGCGCGAATTACCATTACATCGGTCGCGATTCAATCGGAAATCGACATCGACTTACCCCGTCTCTCTCGAAAGGTTTTCCTAATAAGATAACGAAGGCGTTCTTTTCGCGCCAAAAGTATTTCCCGCGAAACAAAGAATTTTCCGCGCCGTCGCGCCCCCCATTACACCCGGTGTGTGAGTTCCCACATTCTCAAGGGGGGGGGGGACTTTCGGTTGATCTCTTTATCATGTCAGACATCGTCTCTTTCCCTTATTTTCCCTCAATTTGGGATTTTCCCGCGATCCGTCGGCTCTTTAAATTAGCTGAGTGTATTTCTTCGCAGGATTACCCTTGTCAGGATCCGTCTGTCTTTGGGCTGTGTTTTCGTTCTCCCCCCTCCCCCTCCGCACCTAAACTTGAGTATAATCACCCCTTATCCGTTTATATCGCGTTCAGCCGGGTTAAATGTAACTGCAAAACGCTCCTGCTTAATTGAAGTTCTTATAACAATAATGTTAACGGCCCACTAAGTGGGTAGTTACCCCCACTCCTCCTCCAAAACTGCGCGGCTGCGAAAACATTAGTATCGATCAGGAGTTCTTCAACAGTTTCTTTTTCTGGAACGTTTAACGACCTTTTGTTTTCTTATTAGTTATTTAATAAGTAACAGGGAATGGTTGGCTTAGTATACTAATTTACTAACTTGAGATAGCTTTTTTGTCAATTTTTCACAATTTCTTTTGGGCTGTTAATTTTATTCACTGCAATTAGGGGTAACCTAATGTGTGGTTACACATTATTACGGTGGTTTAAAGAAAACTTGCAATTATAGAGGGTAAATAATCAAGAAACGAAATTGTGATAACAGTCAAACAATAGTGCTACTGTACATCACACTGTATTGCTTACAGCGCATGTTTGAAGTAGGAACATGACGTCCACTACTATGTGCGTCTACCTTCCAAGAAATAAGAAAAATGACAAATCCTTCAAGTGAATAGGACTCGCACAGCATCGAGCAAGACCCGCTACTAAAAGCAGTAAGCGAATTTAATTAACTAAACCAAAACAAAAAATTTGGGTTGTTTCTAGATTCTACATAAATAAATGCAAACCACCACGAAAACATTTAAATGCGAAAAAGGTTGCATGTGAATCTACAGTATTAATAGAAACGCTATGTAGCAATAACCATGAACAGTAATGTGGACATGGGCACGAACTCATAACAAACAGATATAGCGTAATTATGACATTACAGTACTCTCGCTATGAACTCGAAAATAAGAATAAACACATACAATGTTTATCATATGGCGAGTGAGTGGATTTTGGTTGATTTATTTACATTTGTTGTAAAATATTTCAAGGCTACAGTTATACAATATATTAAGACAGGGCTGGATATTTTTATCACGTTTGGCCCTACGAAAGTTTTTTCTTTAATTAGCAGAGAGAAATCTTTTACCAAATTGAATTGAGAATAGTTCTTTGAAGGGTTCTTTTTTCTTGTACATTCAGAACAAACCATTTTCCTAAATCATAAATGTAACAATAATAAAACATAGTGGTAGACCCTAAACTAATAATTAAATGGATTAATCTACTTTTGTGGAAATTAAAAAAAAACACAAGACCTTTATACAAAAAAAATCCATAAAAACACAGAAGTTAAACAAATAAGAATTAATTATGACTAATTGTATTATTATAGATAAACTATCATCCCCTTTTTAACAAATGTCTTTACTGACCTTAGGTGGCACGGAAATAATTGGACTCAGAACCGTTTTACTTTTTTCATTTTAATGTCCTCAGAGGTTAAAAGGACACCTTTCGTTCAAATTGTTATATAAGTAGTATAATATATGTGTGTCTATAAACACGACAACTCAAACAATTTTGGTATTTTAATTTGCACCCTTAACCGAGAAAATGTCTTATTTTGATTGCAGTCATCGTGTAGAGCTCAAAAAAAATAATTTTGTATATTGAAGCTGAAGCAGTATTGTACGTTTAAGGTCACAAAGGAAATTCACAAAAAAATGTAAATTTAAAATTTCGTAATATTACTTTTATCGAGAGAAAGTTAACCGCTGTAGTTTACTTGTTTATGATTATTTTAATAAGATTAAGCATAAGAATTTATTTAATCCTATATGTTAACATGTGGGAAAACAACTTTTCCTTCCCCATAGCCGTAAACCTATTTAAATAGATAATTAACATGACTTTTTCATAGAAATATTTTAATTAAGTAAAAATAAAATCCGACAAAAGGAAATTCGCTTTGACTGCAGATTTGCTGCGTTTGTAATATTTTCTACTAAACATTATTGTACAACAGGCGAACAGTGACATGGGCTAAACTTCAACCAGTTGAACAAACTATTCAATTGCGTGACCCGCGTTCGAATTAATTAACCAAAAGTACGCTTTATTAAGATCTCCACCGGGTAATATATCACGGCAAGTTGGCCGAAAACGCAACTCCGATATCAAAACATTCCCGCCATTATAACTCCATTTCGAATTCCACGCCGAAATAACTTTAATAAAAGAGGGTTAACGGCAATTGGGCCTCTTAGGAGAGCGATAAACCTAAATAATTGGCCCTTTAAAGAGCACTTCGCTTGTTTTTCGTATTTACATAGAAATTATAAGTTTTCTGGTCAAACAGTGTTGCGTGCTAAGCCGCATTAAAATCACCGACCACTTCGCCTTATCGGTGGGCGGATTCCTGATAATTAAATTAATTACGGCTCGCGTGTGGAAAGTATTTATTGCCAATAGGACCGTTTTATTTTGCGCCCTAGCATGACGCTTGAATTATTAATGCCCGGCTAACTTTACAAGCCGAATTGCTTTTATTGACGAACTGATTACGTTACAACTTTTTGTAGCACGCTGTCGCTAGGGCTAGCGCAGTGCGTACTTACACATGTATTTTAGTATATTGAGTATTTTGTATGTGACGGGAGCTGTTTATGCCATATCGTAAATATTATGCTAATTTTCGTTAATTGTTACTGTCATTGAAATAGTAAATGACGCAAGTTGTTTTATAAAATGCCAGGAAGGCTCCCTCAACGAATAGTAAAGGAGAGTCAATGACTAAAACCATTGATAATACATCTAAAGATTTTAATTATTTCGTATAATAAGTTTTATCATAGACAAATATAATACACATTTAATTCAGCAGGATAGCAAGGCTAACAAATCAATTTCTGATTTAAGCTATACACGTGGGCTATACTTCAAATTAATCAAATGTGTTGTCCATTATTCTATGTTTTCTTAAAGAGAATTTATTTCTTTAACAACTGGGTTACAGAAATCAAAAGTAGCTTTTTGAACATTATAAACAATTTATGTATTAATCATTTACTTGCTTATTTAAATTTTAGTTAAGTTTTTTTTTATTTGTACATTTTTTAAGTTTTTGTCTCTTATCGAGCAGAGCAATGTCAATTTAGGACACCGTGGTCTGTTTCAAGTTTTTTTTTTTTATTTTATTTTAGCTAGTTTTTGTAAAGTCATATCTGCATGTCACATATGATTCATGCAACGTTTGGACGTATGACAGATAATTATTAGTTACGTGAACGTGTGTATGAATGATCCAACCGGTAAAACAAGTTTCAGTATTGCAATTTGAACTTTCAATATTAGCCTACTATCACGGCTTGCGAGTTTATTGGTAGGTTATCGTCTTATTAAATATTAACACAGCTTTCAGTACTTTATTGAACATAAATATACAAAACATAAAAAATAAATTTTACAAACAAAAATAATAGTGCGCAGACGTAGGGCCTGTGGTGGGGAATATTGGAATCAAAAACGATCGCAGAGGGTGTTTTGGTTTTGGGGCGTGTGTGGAGGGGTGGTAATGGAAAGAAAAGCACAATAGAAAAACATCAAGAGGAGAAATGCACCGCCCAAATCGAATTTCCACGTCTGAATTGACTGTAACAAGCCATTTCACGACCTTACCCGTCGCTTAACTCCGCCGTTTTCTATTGTTCAATCATAAAAACGAATTTGACTTTCAAATTGTAGCCCCGACGTTCCAGCGGGAACCCAATTACAGTTGACGGCGAGTGTGAGGGTGGACCATCGGAATATTGGCTGGGCCCGGAGGGAGAGTGGTGGAGAGTGAATTGACAACTTTCCATCAAAATGGAAACTGCTGAAGAGTGGATGTAAGGGAAAATGTGATTTGATTAATTAGCAAGTACTTTCTGTTTGTATCCAGCAGGTATCTTTTAATACGGACTTTTCACGTTCACTTATTTTTGGGGCCTGTGCGTGAATGTATCCATGAAAGCAAGAGGTGAACTACATATTCTTTATTATGTAGTACAGCACAAGATAAAACTACTGATGAAATTAGGTAGACCATCAGGACCCGAATCCTCGCTGTTATGGATTCCTGCATCGAACTAACTAGCGAGGTACCGACTTTAATTATATTACAGTTTATACAGTTATTTTTTCGTTATTTATATCAACCACCATTTTACAAAATATTACGTATTGGCAGACACAAGAGCAGCAAATAAGAGTGTTCATTCCACACAGAAACAACAGTACTAAGTATTGATCAACAACATCATGATAACAAGAATAATGACAAAACAAAAATAAGAATTAAAAAATCCATATGCTTGACCCTTGAAAGTTTTGGATTGTTTGACTTTAGTGGGATAGAAATATTTTCATTTAATTATTCAACACGGATTTTTATGAATTTTGAATAACAGGTTGTATTTGAGCGAGCAATTACGGAACATTTTTAATGGTAAAAACCATATAGATATGATTTTAAGCCCTCAGTCAGACAGAACAGTCCTATGCTTTCATTGTGTGAGAGCTATGTATGCAAAATAATCCTGCTATGGAGATAATTTTTGAAAAAGTTATGGACTACGTTAAAGTTGAACGAAATACATATGAGTAAATTCAGAAAGGAATATCATGATATTTTCTTGCTTGTCTATAATGAACGGAACCTTTCATTACTTTAGTTGAACGAGAGCTACTCGTATTTTATCACCTAGAAACGCAAAATACTAACTGGAACAGTATCACGACGTCTTACAGAGCTTCTAGCAACGCATTTTAACTATTCAAAACCTCATGTATTATCGCAATGCGGATAATTTAGTTTATTCGAAATTTTAAGTAATTTTTTAAGTATAGGATAATTATTACTTGATATATTCATATTAATTTGTAGTAACGATCGATTTTAATAGTTTAGTTCAAATTGTATACAGTACACATTTTTTGGGCATTTGAGATTTTTATATCAAATACAAGGTACTCAAAAACGATTTAGAAAATTACTAACTGAGCCATTTAAAATAAACAGGCTACATAATTCGTAAATTAAAAAAAAAAATTAATTCATTAAATTGTCTGTTTAGAATCGGTTTGTATCACAGAAAAACTATAACATTCACTGAATATGGTCAATAAAAATCCACCCCAACCTCCAAATAAAAACTTACAACACAAACATTTACGAATCCCTGCATTAAAACCCGTAACATCGTTTGGAGCATGCAAACTTTAAATTAGGGTGGTAATACGAGAAGACAGTCAGGAATCGGGGTCGGGCAAAAATAAACCGAATTGATTGGAATATGGTCTTATGCGAAGAGGAGAGCATAAAATGCGGTGAGCAACCCCCGACAAGTCGGGGTCGGGAAAAATATCAGCATTTGTATTTATCGTTTATCTTTTGTCGAGGGGTGGGTTGTACCCCTCCCCCCCCTCGCGCCCAAACCCACCCTAAACCCTAACCCTGGGTGCTTCGATACGCGATTATACGAAATTATTTTCTTCACGAATCAAATCGCGAGTTTTCGCAAACGTCGCCGCAACTTATTGATGCAATTTCGCCAATCCGCTTAGCATTAGAGAAAGATTTCCTTACATGTCGGCGAGCCGGGTTTATTGAATGCCAATTGCGTTTTTCTCGTTCCACGACGGGTTTGAGGCGGTGTAAAGATGGATATTTATAGAATCGAATTGAAAAATTAGTAGTGATTATTGATGTCGGAATGACCACTCTATTATTCTGATATTCAACATGCATTTAGTTGTATCTTTGACTATTGAATAGTCGATTGTATGTTTGTATTTTTAATTACTTGTTTTAATTCATTTCTTTGACGTAGTTTCCCTAATTTTCTGATTGAAATGTTTTAACAATTTAAACAAAAAGCTTTGCAAAATTCTCGATACTGGTGAAATACAAAGTGAACCACAACAATTTACTCCAAAAATTGAATATTTTATAAAATGTCTTTACATTTTAAATGCAACGAAATAGTCCCTGTTTGGACAAACAACGCTAAAATTGAATGAGAAAGCATGATTGGATCATAACTTTTCAATCACAGTAACAGGACTTAACAGAACTTTCTATCCTTTGCTGTTTGTACACAAAAATATACATTTAAAAAACTTGAAGACTGTTAACTGTATATGTACCGAGGGGGGTCAGTTGTGTTTCTTTTATTACGTTTTCCCAAATCAAAAGTATTTTACGTTTGCACTAAGCCAACAGCTGACAAATATTTTGTGTCCATTAAGCCCATCCAAAAACTGAAGTGGTGTTTTGCAGTCAATGGATAAAAATCTATAAGCAATTGTGAAGGTTGTTTTCTACATTACTTTAAATGCCTACAATGTCACGGCGAAACCGCTCAGACATAATAAACTCCACAATTTCCTCCAGTGAAACCAATGCTACGAATAAAAATCCGACCTAAACATGCAAACGCTGACTCATCAGAGCTTCTGGTAGTTAAAACAGAAACGTCCCGTCGCATAAAGACTCTAAGGAGAAAGCTGAAATAAAATTAAAGAAGGGGAAGATGACAAACGGTAAGTGGTGAAAACGAATGCAGACTTTATGTTTTGTTTTTTTAACGGGACAGACGACCATCCAAGGAATAAAATCGTATCAACCGCTATTCCCCACAACCTAAATAATCCCACCTAATTGTCACAAAGGGGGATAAAAAGTCTTGTTTATGTGAAGTGGCGCCGTAGCGTGCAGAGCCCTTCACATATCGAGCCCTTCAGATTTATATTGCCATCGAATCAAGCTACATACAAAAATACGCCCGGTTGAAAAATGTTACATGACAAATCAGTATAAATATTAACGGAGACTTATAGTGTACCGGGACCGAGATATGGAAATCGGAGACATCTTTTCGGTGTACCGAACCCATTCGGAGTTCGGAGCCCTGCACCGCTTACCTCTAATGTCTCCGGAATATTTTTGAATTATTTAAATCTCTGTTCGTTTTTCCTTCGCGTCTTTTTTTGCTGTGACTTGTTTTAAAATAGAGAGAGACATGACGACATGCTATATCGGTGGATATGACTTGAATTAGTTTACCTCGTGTTATGTGTTTAAAGTTAGTGTTCCTTTTATCTTGCATAATTTTGCAGTTTGAATTTGTCTTATTTTGTCTTTTGTCTGGGAAGCAAGTTTTTATTAAACTATTTCCTAATAGTCTACATTCATACCGTGATGTGACATAATTTAATATGTATCTTAAGTAATACAACTTTGCATACAGCATTTCTTTTGTTTATTTTTCATCATTATTTGAAAATGAGTGAGGTAATATAAATATACTCTCCTATAATCTAATTTATATAATACTTGTGAACTTAAATTAATTTTTAATTTGTATAATAAAAAAGGTTCGTATCAGCTCCTACTAATAGTAGTACGACTTTCAAAATCCTTAAATGATCGTACAAAACCTCTCATAAAGAAAATGCTGTTGGCATGTAGAGAAAATATCGGATGGAATAACACCATCAACTGTATGTACTGGTGCACACACCCTAACATCTTCCTTTGGAGAGTGACCTGGAGTATTGGTAGTCAATGCTCAATGATCGAAGTAATACCAACCCAACCCCAACCCTCTAGCTGAAGTAAAGTAAATGTTTCCAGACTAGCACTTAGCGTCCTAGTGTGTAAAGGTAATACTTAAACTTTATCCTTCTTCTTCCTCTCACTCACCTGGGCGAGGGCCTCTGGCAGGTTCGCTCCAACTCTCTGGCAAATACTCTCTCAACCTTAGCCTGAAGTAACGTAAACTGTTATAGACTATAGCTTTGCATCCTCAGAGTACTTACACATTTCCTTCTTCTTCCTCTCACTCACCTTGGCAAGGACCTCTGGCAGGTTCGCTCCAACCCTTCAGAAGATACTGTCCCAACCCTCTGCCCTAGCCTGAAGTAACGTAAACGGATACAGACTACCACTTAACGTCCTAGGGTGTTAAGTTAGTACATAAACTTTTCCTTCTCACTCACCTGTACTCGGACCTCTGGCAGATTGACTTTCATCGCTAACTCCTCTCGGCTGTACACATCAGGGTAGTGAGACTTCTCAAAGGCCCGCTCCAGCTCGTGCAGCTGGTAGGTGGTGAACGTCGTACGGTTCCTCCGATGTTTCTTCTTGTCCGGTGACATGGGGGCTCCACCCCCTCGGCTGCTGGACACTCCGGACCCCTGGTCTCCTGGGTTCCCGAGGACTCCGCCCCCGTCGTCGTCACTGTCCTCGCGATACCTCCGGTCTAGGTCTGTGTTGACTGTGAGAGGCGCGTCCGAGGAGTTGCAGCTGTTCTCGCCTGGAATGATTGAAAGATTAGTTAAAATTGAAGATTTTCTATTTTACACACAACATCATTAGTAGAATTATTTTTAGGAGTCTAATCTGAAGGTATCATAGTCGTGCTGCGGTTGAATTTTTCACCAAACCGTCATAACAATTTGATTCAGCACAAACTTATTATGTTACTCTTTCTTAAGGATCACTTGTATATTTTTTAGCTATAAGATCAATAAATTATGGGTGAAACCCTTTCATATATAGATTGCAAACAAATTTTGAAATCGTAAGGTGTTTCATGATGGGAGTGTTTGACAATCTTTTGCAAGTATGCCAAATGTTTAAAAATGTTAATGTTTGTCATTGAGCTGACCTAAGAAAGTGTGTTGATTTTATTAGTTTCGTGTATTTTGTTATGAGAATCAGTTTGTGAGAGGTGTGTTTCGGAGGTTGGTTCACTATTGTGGAAGCTTGAGTCATGGGTAAGGTGATGTTTAAGTTTTTAATTCCTTATATTTTTTAGTAATAGTCAAAACTCTCCATACAACTGATTTGGTTTTCATCATTGATCGTTTGCAGTCTACTTCATTACAGCCCATGCATACATGAAAATGAACCAATATGTAGGTCCCGGGTTCTAGTCTTACGATGAGGCCTGAAATAATATATTAATTCCCTATATCGGAATTTGTTAAAATATCTCACCCTTCAATGATGCAATTCAATCAACCCTAGGAACCATTTAAAAGATGACTTATGATCGATCAACTTAACTGAATGATTTTCATCTTATACGTTTTATTACGTCATGTGCTCCTACCATCGATGGCTCCTACTGACCTTTGCCTTTATGTAAACTTTCCATCAGCTCCATAATATAAGCTTGCCAACCTAAATCTATCTCTCTATCGTGCACGTCGGCTCAGTCTGTCCTATGTCAAAGTCACTCGCGGCGGCAAGGCGGCGCGCGCTGCGACAGTGGGTTTTGCTAATGGACTTGTCAGCAAATATGACATCCTGGAAGGATTAATTATACTTCAATTATCTAAGGTTACGACCCTACGGATTGACACCTTTCGAAATTTTTACTCAATCTGGAGGTGTCGACTTTGTTCTATTGTTTGCGGCGCAAAATGTAAATGTTTTATTCCGAAACCACGATTGCTTTATTATGTGAAGTATGAGATTATATTATAATGGTTGTTTGAAGGCTGTTGGTTCAATCCTGGGAAAAGTCAATAGCGTTGTTATATTAATGAACAACACATCAGGGTTAAGTAAATAAGAGTTTACACTAGTTAGGTTTGCTTCAATATTCTTGGTTGATATTGGGATTATTTAAAAGAAAATCCAAATTCACCACACACACACACACACATTGAATCCTTATACTTTAATACTGTATACAACAATTAACTAGCATAAAAAAAACGTAAATACCTATTAAAACTTACATAAACAATATACATGCAATAAAGAGTTATCATTGACAATATTCACTTTAAAATATACACAAACCATATCTTCTCAGAATCGAACTAATTTAATTCAAACACCACTCACACTGAATAACACAGGTTAGAAACGACCAATCAACACAACAAGAAAATAGCTCAAAGCCACTATCACATTGGGAGTCAGACTCAAAGCGGGTGTGGTGGCAGCAATGTCCGGCGTCAACAGTTTTTCAGCTGCACAGTTGGCCAAACTGTAATGGCTGTGATTGAGCTGGTAATTGCTTGCTAACCTGTTTACTCCGTGCAAAGCGTTCATTGGCTACTCTGCACTATCACGACTCCACTGTCCCACTGTCTGTTGTTTGCCTAAACTGATTGCAGCCCAGACAAATTAACTGAGGGCGTTTGGAGGACATGCTTTATTGGAACCTAGATTTTCTGACTCGAAAAGTAAATTGATCGATGAGTAAAGTGGTGGGATCCATTAGGCTTCGGTAAATTATTTTGATTCAAGTTCTGTTCAACTAGGTTTGTTTTACATTGTATTTAAGCAATTATCGTGCTACTAAAGGATTTAAATTTAGAATCTTCTCGAATAATTAAAACAGAAAACTATTTTAAAATCTGCTTTGCCCATTATTACAATTATTTACTTTAAATAATTATGTTCCGTACGTTTTTTAAATGATTTTAAAACTCACTCAGGCCAAGTTATATTTAGAATTGATCTAAATTAATCCAAATTGATCCATAAAACATGACGCGATGTCAATTACTATGTTATTCATATGTAAATGGAGATTCTACAATCGACATAGTTCACAAGCATTTTAATGTTAATTCCAAATTGGTATCATACCATAAAATCAGTTAGGAATAATGTATTTTACTTATTTATAAACAAAAATTATTGTTTACCCAGTTAACAAGCTCGAGTAAAGATACTAATTTTGTAAAGGCACATTTACAAAAGGGACTTATTTGGTCAAAATGATGATACAGATACTAAATATATGACAGTTTAATTGTATTTACTGTCAAGCAAAGAAAGCAATAAAAATAGATCGGTTATTTGGAAACTAGCATTACACTGTTTGGAACATCAACAAAATTTAAAATTGTACAGCTCATTTACAAATTTGTATAGCTCTTTGGGGTACTTTGGTAATACACTGACCACAACTATGGATCAACTTCCAAATGATATTTTAATTAGTTTAACTAACAAAATCTTCCTAACCTAACCTAAAACATAATCCACCCTTAGGTTGGGTTAGGTTAGGTTATAATTATCATATTGTGGTTGGTATAATACCAAAGCACTCTCTTTGGATGCATAGGTTTAAGTTGTTATACTTAAACTTACTGCTATGTACATTATTGACTTAATCCATTTTTACTTGGCTTGTCCAGTTTAAATTAACACGACACATCCACCAGAGCGCGGTGCGCGGGAGTTGAGCATAATTAACACGTGTATACGTTGTATCGACAACAGGCACAGTCAATTAGGCCGGTCCCTCCTCTCAGATCTAGACGTCTTATCTTAAAAGCATCGCGCCGTCGCAGACACTAGGCATGCGCAGTGACTTGTTTAATTGATGCATTAGCGCGGCCCCGCCCACCACGCCAGATTAAACATTTTATTAACTCTCGCGGCCCCATTACAACTACCTGCGCAAACATATCATCTGCCCCACTTTTTGTCCCACTCAAATTAACTAAGTTTTTTGTTTTGGTTTTTTCGGTTGGTTCTTAATGCATTACGGAAGATCGTAATAAAAGGTCTGTGAAATGGATTTCGGGGAAAAGAATCCACATAGAAGAGATGTTGGATCCATTTGTTAAGATAAACGTTTTAAAATCGTAACAGCTCAGTTTACTGTTTATGATTTGTTTAAACGTCAACTACTGTGATAAACATATAGATATACAATTTATATAATCCGTGTTCTCACCATGGTATGTTACCGTATCGTTTAGCTTTACAACTAGTTGTTTCCAGTTAATAATATTAACTATATTTCAATATCATTAAACAAATATAAATAACCTTTTAACTTATCACTACGAAAAAAAGAAAAAAAACTTTTAAAAGCTAAACTTTTAATTACAATAAATAAAAATGTTAAGCTCGATTCGGTTTTAATAAAGGTTCTAACAGAGTAGGCTTACAGAATACTGACTTACAGACCAGTTAAAATTGTCATCTTACTTTTAAAATGTCAAATGAGAAACTCTTCCCATAATATTTTTTTTGTTATGGCAAAAGCGATTCGACATAGGAACTGTCGACGTTTGAATTTTAGGGGAAAATTTCCTTCTGATGGTTCTACGCTTAATTGGGGCAGTAACACTCGTTTCCAGCCGAACTTCCAGTAACAATTTCAAGATTTCGGACTTTGTTATTCATCTCTTCACCATTAATCTGGTTCCATTAACCAGCCCTTTTTGTGGATATTTGTGGATCCTTGGTAAAATTACAATTACACCTTTTTAAAGGCATAATTTGCGAGGAGGTAAACCCCTTGGTGGTAAAGTGTGAAGAAATTCATCAGGTACGTGTAACTGGTCTCCCTCTTCTTGAATCAAAGTGTCCACTGAATAGTAAACTCGACTGTCATCATTTAATTGCTCAACTATTTTATTATTAATTTCGTCACAATGTTCATTCTTTGGTGAAAGTATTGCATGATTTTTGGTCTTTTTTAAAGCATCTTTAGTCGCAAGTCTTTTAAAGCAAGATTTTGTCAATGATATTTTCATTCACAATTGTGGTGGAAGACGCATCAATGAATCACCAAGATCATTATGATAGCTCTCATGGCCATTCCCTATTCGTAAAAGATATTCAGCAAATATTGATTCTCTTGTATTAGCTCTCATGTTTTTAGCAAGTGAAATATTTTTAAACATTGGCCATAAAGGTGATCTATCCATTTCATCAGTCATCATTATATTTGAAAGTAAACTGATAAATAAACATAAAAAGTAAATATTAAAATGATATAAGGGAAAGAGATTATTTTTATGAAGACAGATGTTTTTAAAAGGAAATGAATCATATGTTTGATAAACTTAACTAAATTTTCACTTATATTTAAAAATACATGGAAACTTTAAAGTCCGATGGGGCGAAGCACATTGAACTGAGCGTAACAAAAATTATTCCATGACTTCTACAGATAATTCCCTTTAATTTGACACATCAAACATCAAAATCGGTTAATAAATAAAAGAGTTTTGCTGTGCACAAGAAATTCCTTACGGAATTAGAATAATAGATAAAGCCAATTTTTACAATTTTAAGGAGAAACATACAAATTTGGGTTTTGCTATCGGTGAACTAGATGTCCTAGGGAAGCTCCCCAAGTTAAACTAAGGCAGAACATGAACACATCAATCTGTGTTCTAGCATTTTAACTGTTTCAGTTTTGTCAAATATCTAAAAAGAAAAAAAAACAGTTATCCCAATCATATTCGTCGTTTTGTTTGTTCTGACCAATATTATATAATTGAGTTTACGATGGAGCTGAAATTAAACCAGAACACATTAATTGCAAAATTGTTCAAATTTTCAAAAAAAATGACTACACAAACTTTAAATGTAAACTTTTCTAAACTAAACGACCTTTACACCTTCGTCATCAAGTCTTTCACATTTATCCCTAATTCCTCTTCCACGTGAGACAAATTCGAACCGCGACGCAGGATTGGGAGTGACAGTCGCCTAAACCGCTTTTCCGGTATTTGACGACAACACATATCTCCAGCCGTATATTAAGCCGTAGAATCGACACAGAACGCGGAGCTAAGTCCGTAATCTGTGGAGCTGTCGTCAATTAAATGAACAGCCGCCTACTCTACCGGCTCAGTCGGGATTTGATTGAACGGTTAATGTATTCCGGCATAATTTAGTTAATAACGCTACACTAGCGCGGCGCGGCGGCCTGACGTACTAACGGCTCCGATACGATCTCCGGCGTCCTTTCCACCCAGAAACAATACAGTAGACCTGTTTAATTTACTCTTAAATGCCACGGATTAATGATCGCTTGACGTGTCGAATGGCTTTTATTAGTCGGTTTATTCTTTTGTTGGTTAAGTGGTTTGTCTTTCAAATCGAAAGACGGATTGGGGTGTTTGAATGGCAGCTACGATTCCGGTTTAAATACTAACTGTTTGATTGAGTATTGGATGTCTTTATTGGAGTGTATTTTTGACTAAGGTAATAGAATTTTTAGATGTATAAATGAAAAATACTTACTAAACTTAGTACTTAATTAAGTTTTCTCGAAAGATGTTCCGGTTGGAAGGTATTTTGTTTTTACTATTCGTATACTATTTTATTTCATCATGCGTTTAGTGATGAGACTGGTTTTTAATCTGAAATAGACGTTCTCGGATTTCGCACATCTATACACGAGAAAATCCCATGTATGTAGTTTGTCCTTTTTAAGCGTTACCAAACCTGTAATGTGATTAAAATGAAAATTTGGGAAGTTGTTGATGTTGTATACATATTTCTATCGTTTCCCATTCTTGAAATCCTGTGGGGCTCCAGAGTTTCCCATGTTATCCTTATTTAAAAAGAAGCAAAGAATATTAACAAATGTTTCAAATAAACCTACAAGTTTGGTTCTATGATATTCAATAGCATTAACACGTTACAGGGTTTAAACAACAGAGTGCAGCACTATTGAACCCCCCCCCCCGTTGCAAAGCATGGGTACAGCAGATAGTATAACATAATAAACGGTATCAGCATTCTGACACATACTTTCTCCCATAAGTTTGTCAAAAACCTTTATCATATGTAAGTGGTGAGAGTAAATATACGCAAATGGGATTTGTACAATTTTGTTCACAATTTAAAGGACTATAACATGCTAATTTTTTATCAAAATCATTCGGGCCATTTTTGGGAAAATCCGATTTTTCTGTTATTTTATAGGGATTTTATGGGGAAATGACATATTTTACAATAACTTTTGAACCGTAATTTTTACAGAAATGGGATTTGTACCATTTTGTTCCGAATATAAAGGACTATAACATACTAATTTTTTATCAAAATCGTTCGGGCCATTTTTGGGAAGATCATATTTTTCCGTTATTTTATGGGGTTTTATGAGAAAATCCCCATAAAAAAAATTCTAAAAAATTAAAAAAAACTATCAAAACTGTAAAGACTATAACATACTATGTTAAATCAAAACCGGATTTTTTTCAAAAATCCTTTTTTTGTTATTTTATGGGGTTTTTATGGGAAAATAAAATATTTGACCATAACTTTTGAACCGGAATTTTTACAGATATGGAATTTGTACTATTTTATTCAGAATTTAAAGGGCTACAACATACTAAATTTTTATCAAAATCGTTCGGGCCATTTTCGAGAAAATCCGATTTTTCCGGTTTTTTATGGGTTTTTATGGGAAAATCCCCATTAAAAATAAAAATTTCAAAAAAATGAAAAAAACGCCTGGAGATACCATGGATTAGAACCTACATACCAAATTTCATCGAAATTGGACCACAGGTGTGGTCTCTAGCTCTGTACACATCCAGACACACAGACACACACACACACACACACACACATCCCCGGTTACAAATCTTTGTCGGGACACCTGTATAAAACACAGTTGTCGGGACTTTTGAACCAAACAGCATTATGTACCCACTGCTGTTCGTACATTAACTACGTAAAGGTAGATTTTCCTTACACTCCATTTAAATGTCAAAAAACCTTAAAATTGACTGTCGGGATGTCCCGATAAACATACAAGTGTGTTAATAGCCCCGACAATAGTAAAAGTGTGTGTGTCTGCCCGACAAACATATAAATCAAGAACTTGACACTTTCTGTGTGAACCAACTGCTGATGAGTCATTCCAACGTTGCCACATCGCCTGGTTTCTCAGCGCCAAGGCTACGCACCCCCCGCGCGCTTTCATGAGTGGACTGTCGGCCTCACGTTGCATTCTATTTCGCAACGTTTAAGATCAACCCCCTCCCCCAACGTCCTTACGTCATAGACGTGTTTTTGCTTAACGCTTATCGACATGCAGCATCTTTTATTGCTGTCTATACAGTATTATGTTAGGGAAAAATTTATGTTTAAAATCGTTCTGTAAGTGTGTCATTTTATACATGTATAGAGTGTCCCGTAAGTAAACAGAAAACTCCACATAAATTCCGTTCTTGAGCAAACTCGTAGCTGCAGTAAATTTTGCCGCTATTGTTACATATTTTATGTTCTTATCTTCTTTTATCTTTGATCTTCTTTTATGCCTATCGCAATCGTTTACAACTTGTTACCGCCGAAAAGAAACACCGACGCTGTAATTGGCATCAGCTTTTGTGTGTTCTATTGTGATCTATATCGGTGTTAACTAATGAAAACGTCGTTGCTGTTATTTTGGTATTGGTCTTAGTGTATATTGATGTCATTCGTACGTAACTACTGGAAACGCCACAGCTGTTATGGTATCGGCGTTTGTCCTTGGAATCGTGAAGAAAATGTCGCTTTGACGTCGCTGTTGACTGTTGTTGATACTGGGTTTTGTGTTGTTTATCGCGAACGTTCCTAACGATTGCTTGCGCTGGGATGGAATACGCCAACACTGCTAAATTGGTATCAATCGAAAAACAAATTTTAAAAAACGTGGTCCTTATGGGTTGCCATGCTGATGATGAAATAACCACAAAATACATAAACAGAAAATCAAAACTAATGGTAGAAATTACAATCGCATGTTTATTGGGTGAAAATAGAGAAGTCTGTAGATTATTTAATTTTAGTCTAGTTTTCGGACGACCTCTAGTTATATATACTGTGTGTTTGAAAAGTCCCGGAACTGTGTAATGCATTTTTATAAATATTTTTTTAATGTTATGTTCACTTTTTAGTGCTACTTTGATGGGGGCCCATCAGGAGTCAGACAAAATTCACAATGCCACAAACTCAATCCAAGCGGACAATGCAGTAAAAAATTACAGCTGTTCAAAGATTCCTGTGATTTGTGCGCCCGCTAGAAGCCGGAAGAAAGTCATTATGAAAGCATAGGTCAATGCACATAAGCTTGAAGTTCTTTATTAGTAGAATACAGTTCCGCATTATTTTGGGCTCAAAATAACAGCTTGGTAAAAAATGACAGTCGGGCAAAGATAAAAAATGTCCTGTATTTGAGCAAGACAACAGTCCTTTAGCTTATTTAAATTACCAAATTGCAGTATACAGTAGACCCGTCTTACTCGACCCTAATGGGACCGGACTAAGTCGGATAACGCAAAAAGTTGGTTAAAACGGGCAATCCCATTATTTCGAAGTTGTAATTACATTATTATTTATAAAGTAAACTACACTTACCTCTTTTGTTTGAATTGATAGAAAAATCACAAATAAACACAAAACACGGTTAAGTCAAATACTTTAAGTGGTATAAATTATACTTGTAGGCAAGAGTCAATAGAAAAAGCTTATTTTAATAACTTTGGTACTCTAGGATAATATTAATTTATGATTTAGAAATCTATCGTAATACAGTACAGAACTTATTGTCGAAATTGAAGAAACTAGACACCATTTTGCTACGACACACAGGATGATTTATGGCCTCTCACTGGAGGCTCCAGTCACAGAAACTATCTTGACCTTGGAGTTGTTAGCCTTCATCCCCTGCCCTCTATACAAGTTGCATTTTTCGTTTACTCTAGCGATCAGTTAATTAGCTATAAAAATTGTAACACACTCTATGATTTTGCCGCACAGATAACAAATCAAATATGCTTGTGCTTGATAACAAACTGGCAACATGCAATATTTTTGGGATGAATACAAAAAAAAACTATTCTTAGGCACATCCTGTGGAGATAAGCGTGGGAGCGGAAATCCCCGAGATTCCTAAAAAGTGGTTGTTAAACCGAACTGCTCACGAAGCAAGGTTGGTTAAAAAAAACTGTAATATTTTACAATCAATGGCGGATAATCCGATTATCGGTTAATGCGATGTTGGTTAAGAGGGGTTGACTCTATTAGTGAATAGACATGCCTCATTTAACTATTAACAAATTAAATAAGTAATACAAAAGTTATAATAGAATATACAGGGTGAGTTTTAATTGCCCCCCCCCCCCAACTTTTTTCTACATTTTTTCAAATATCAATCCCAGACCACTTCCAAACATTATTGGGTTGTAAGTACTTCATTTTGACAAGGTAGTCATTTCCGGCCGCCATCTTAGATCCGCCATATTGGATGCAAAATATTTTTTTGTAAATGCACAATGTTAAAATGGGCTAAAAATAAAGTTATAAAAAGCCCTCATAACTTTAGAATGGATCAAGATTTTTAAAAACGATTTGTGGCATTGTAATCAGGGTAAAAATTTAGTTCGAAATAATGGGTCACAACCCCACCTTTACATTTGAAAAAAATATTTTGCATTCAATATGGCGGATCAAAGATGGCGGCCGGAAATGACCACCTGGTCAAAATGAAGTACTTACTACCCAATAATGTTTGAAAGTGGTCTGGGATTGATATTTGAAAAAAATGTAGAAAAAAGTTGGGGGGGGGGGGGCAATTAAAACTCACCCTGTATAGGCCTACAATTGTTGCCTACTACTCTAAGTTTCATAATGTGAGTTGTAAAAAATGTGTTGGAAGAATTTAAAAACTCATCATAAAAAGTTCAGCCATTCAAATGTATGAAACTAGCTAAATTTTTTTAATAAATGACCTTTTCATTATATGACCAAAACAGTCATAAAACCACTCAGAGTTCATTTTCCTACTAATGGATATTGAAGATTTAAATAATAAAATAAGATAAACTTGTTGCCTTGTTTACACAGGTAACACACAACGAGGTAACAAATTTATTCTATTATTATTATTTATTTTATTATTTATTATTATTTAAAGCTTCAATATCCGGTAGTAGGGAAATGAACTCTGGTCAATTTGCGAGCAAATAAAATATTCATACGATTACAAAAACCTAAAGTTAAAGTTACTGAACACTATCGAGAACATCAAATTTAACAAACAATGCTTGAAGAACAAAGTTGTGCCTAACTGCGTTAAAGTGACCATTAACAATAACTCAAAATCAGCACAAATTGCAAAATTAAAAGCAGAGACATTATGGATTACAGGAGAAATACATAATCACTTTATGGCAAAAAAAGACATCAGGAACTATATTGAACACATACTTATCTAGCCAACATGTTAGGTCCTGAGAACACAATAGGTCTAATAGAAAATATTAATGACAAACTGAATAATATAATCAGCAAGAAAAAACAAAGTCAGAAGAACAAATTAACAAAGCTTATCGACAAATACAACAAATTTAACACTAACAACAATACTGAATGCAAACATGAGTTTTTCCCAAAACTTTTAAACAAAACTGACATATCATTTGAAGACAAAGAGACTAACCTTCTGAATAAAGGACTTAAACTTTGTCTGCCACCTCCCCCAAACGTGAAAAACGTAGTTAACGAAGTCATAAATACAATTATGTATAGTTTTATTAAATGACAAACTAACCCGTTACTGTACATAGTCCCCAAAATTAGACAAAATGCAAAACGTCATAAAAACCAAGACCATCTATAGCTAAGCTCCCCCAAACGTGAAGAATCTAGTTAACGAAGTCATAAATACATAGAGTTTTAGTAAATGACACATTAACCAGATACATAGTCCCCAAAATTAGACAAAATGTAAAACGTCATGAAAACCAAGACCATCCAATAGCTAAGAATATATAAAAAAAACTAACTGAGAACCACGCAATAGTAACCAAGCTGACAAGGGAAATACAACTGTCATAATGTACGAAAGTGATTATGATATGAAAATAAACCAGTTCATAGCCAAAAACAATATTGAAATTGTAAAAAATTACCCTACCCCCAAATTTCTTAAAGAAATAAATTCTAACATTAACAGATCGAAACACCTACTTTGTGAAAAAAATAAAAAGACAACTCAAAGTAACAGCCCCCTACGCACCAAAATTCAAAGGCTTACCAAATGTTCACAAGCCAAACATACCCATCAGAACCCTTGTAAACTACACGTCAGATGGTCAGCACCAGTATATAGAATAGCCAAGAAAATAGACAGAATAATTAGTAAATAGGGTGAGTTTTAAATGAGTTCCCCCCCCCTCCCTACTTTTTCTACATTTCTTAAGATATCAACTCCGGAACACGTCAGATCATTGTGGAGTAGTAAGTACTTCATTTTGGCTGGGTATAAATTTTTGGCCGCCATCTTGGATCCGCCATATTAGATACAAAGTTTTTTTCAAATTTAAAGGCAGGGTTGTAACCACAATTCGTTTAAAAAATCTTGATCCATAGTGCTAGATAAAGATAAGTAACACCACCACTCATTGTCGACCTATTTTCACTTGGCTATGATGGATGTATTTTTTTCGGCCTCCATCTTGGATCCGCCATTTTGAAATGTGATTAATTATTTTAAATATGAAGGTGGTGTTGTGACCCATCATTTTGAATTACTTTTTTATGCCGAACTCAATGCCGGAATCCATTTTTTGTTATCAAGCTTTCTTGATGAAAAAATATAATTATTTTATTTGCAATGTCAATATTTCATAAACTAAATATGAAAATGAAAAACGGATTGCGGCATTGAGTTCAACATAAAAAATTTATTCAAAATGATGGGTCATAACACCGCCTTCATATTTAAAATAATTTATCACATTTAAAATGGTGGATCCAAGATGGCGGCCGAAAAATATACATCCGTCATAGCCAAGTGAAAATAGGTCTACAATGACTGGTGGTGTTACTTATCTTTATCCAGCACTATTTTTTTATTATATGGTCTTGGTTTGTAAATGCACAACGTTAAAATGGGTTAAAAATATAGTTATAAAAAGTACTCATAACTTTAGAATGGATCAGGATTTTTTTAAACAAATTGTGGCATTGTAATCAGCGTAAAATTTAATTTGTAATGATGGATCACAACCCTACCTTTAAATTTGAAAACAAAACTTTGTATCCAATATGACGGATCCAAGATGGCGGCCAAAAATCTATACCCAGTAAAAATGAAGTACTTACTACTCCACAATGATCTGACGTGGTCCGGAGTTGATATCTTGAGAAATGTAGAAAAAAGTAGGGGGGGACTCATTTAAAACTCACCCTGTATGTTTTAAGTGTTATAAGATGTTTCTTTTATTTACTTATTGTAAATTTAATAACACGTACAATGCTGATCAAGAAGTAATTTAACTTAGTAACATTTAACATTGTTTCAATAATTCAGTTATCATTGTTATCTTTCTACTGTTATCTTGTTTAAAACCCTATTTTTTTCATAACTCTACACCGTTTTTCTTTGTTAATGTATTGTTAACGAATTTGAACTTTATTTTTTGTTACCTATTATTGTTATCTATTCAAATCAAATTTGTTATTGTTATTCTTTGTAACGCTTTTACAGTATAGATTTTTTTTTGCAACCGCTGTCTTTTTCCCATCTTGTTGCCGTTTCTCTTTTTTGTTTCTTATTAGTTTATTTTGATTGTTTTTTTTTTCACTCAACTTTATTGTATATGTAGCTTTAAGTAAGGCTTGTTTGTTAATACACTGAATTGTACCAAATATCAAAATGGAGCCCTCCGTTGGAATGTAAAATAAATAAATAAGTAAAACACTTCAATAGTTTCACTTGGGCTACCTAATTAAATAAATAAATAAAAATGCCTTTTATTAGCAAGCGCTCATCAGTACAAACTGTTTTACAGGATGACTCTTGTCAATTAACTAATCCTAACTTAAAACTAAAGACAAAACAAAATACTGATCCCCCTATTTACAAGATTTTAGCTATTTACAAAAATAAATTTTCTTTAGTCTGGATCTAAAAGCTGGCACACCCAGCATCTTTGGGTCACAGGGGAGGTCATTGTACATTTTAGGCCCAAAGTACGAAAAACCTCTCTTTCCTACTTCCAACCTCACCTTCGGGAAATGAAGCTTTGTCGGGTATTGCGCTGAGACACCCGATCGCGGGTGACCAGTCTTTCAATGAGGTATAGATTTTATTATAGGTAAATAGCTTGGCATAAGATTAATTATTTTTCATGATTTTTTTTTAACTTAACATATTTCATTTAAATACATCCCTGTACCTATTAAAATAAATAAGAAAACAACATGTAAGTTAAATAGAACCCTCCTAAATATAAATATAGGCTATTTAATATTATGGGTACAGTTTCTTAACTGGGCTACGGTAATATCGATTGAAACCATCAATTGAGAATATCTCTTAGTAATGAATATATTTAACCTATTTATATAAGTTTAAAAATGAAACTGTAATAATCTAACCTAACCAACCAAACTTACCGACAGTGAACAAGTCGATCAAGGTTTACTAATCGAATTGATAGTTTCAATATATATTAGCATGGCCCAGTTAAGTTAAGAAACTGTACCCAATATTTTATATAACAAATATATGGTAAGATATAATAAATATTTTAACTATAGAAAATTAATTACAACACTAATTGGAATTAATTACAAATTAATTAAATTAATTGCAAGTTAGCAAGGCCTAAGTTTAACTAAATTGGTTCTATAAATTACTTAGCCTATCAATTGTATGATTTGCCATAAACGTAAATAACTGAATTGATTTGATTATTTTATTCCACTGATAGTTTTTCAGTATTTGGTGATCTTTTTGTACGGGAATAATCGGAATAACTGACTAAAAGTGATTAAATTCCTCACCGACATAAACAATGACAATAACATAACCTCAACTAACTTCAGTGAGTTGAGAGTTACTACAGTAGAAGAAAATATATCTCCATTAGGCAGACAACAGCTCCAACTACAACGCTGTCAGAGGAGCAACCGCAACATGCAAGGTCAAGTCCGCTCCACTCCACGACACGACCACCAGCAGTCAGCACTAGATGATGCAAAAAACGGTTGGAACTTCGAACTGGCAACATTGCATCTCTTCAACATGAAACCTGCATTTGAAGTGAATGTCGGGACAACCACACACTTCATTAGTTCCGCAAATCACCACTGCCGCGCCACCGTACGTGTGAGATATGGGGCCCGACTAAGATAGACATCACTGACTCCGGGGGCGTACATTGACTGTCGGGACATTTAAAATAAAATTTTCTAAGTGTTTCTGGGACCCGATTACAACGTTTTAGGCATTCTTTGCTTGTCGGGACGTGTGTGAGTCCCGACAATCGTGTGTTAGCCCGACTGTCTGGCCAAATGCAGGCGTGTGTCCCGACAATGATATGCAAACGTACGCACACACACACACACACACACACACACACATACATCACTTCGAAAACCACTTTTTTGGGTCCAGGGGGACCCAAAACGAATATATCCACTCAAAACTCAAACTCGAAAATTTTGACGAAAACAATACTTTCTCCATATACTATGGTATAGGGGGAGAAAGTAAAAAGAACTACAAGAATATACACAACCTCTGTTGTAGCAAACATTACGCAGATAATCTTGTTATAGTAAATCCTCTTTTATAAATTTGGCGCCGCGCATGTAGGATTTTTATGTATTTGGTTTGGGATATGCATTGAAATCCTATATTGACAAAACCCATAACTAAAAATAATAATATTCTTATTTCCACCTTCAGTACTGACTTAAACGATACTGATACTCGTTTCGTAAAAATAGTATGGAGATCTAAAAATAAATAGTTATGAACTATACAACTACCCAATAAGTAATGTCTAATAAGAATAATTTTAAGAACAAACAGTACAAAACAGTGCTACTAACCCTCATTACTTGTCGGTTACCACATATTATCACATAACACCACAGCTAATAACAATCTCCTTTCAATTGTTCGGTGTTCTGAGGCCTTTAGAGCTCGTCAGGTCAATTTGTCTGGGCTGCAATCAGTTTGGGCAAACAACAGACAGTGGAGTCGTGATAGTGCAGAGTAGCCAATGAACGCTTTGCACGGAGTAAACAGGTTAGCAAGCAATTACCAGCTCAATCACAGCCATTACAGTTTGGCCAACTGTGCAGCTGAAAAACTGTTGACGCCGGACATTGCTGCCACCACACCCGCTTTGAGTCTGACTCCCAATGTGATAGTGGCTTTGATGGAATTTGCTCATTAAAGTGGGTGTTTGGTATTGATTTTCGGCTAGCAAAATTAACTAAAAATAAATTATTGAATGAAGTTTAGTTATATAGTTTGCATAAGTTAGGTAAGGAAGGTGATCAATATTTTGGTAGACTGTCTTGTATAGTGATTATTTTCTTTTAATCTCGATTTTTGCCGTAGGCCTATTATTCACTTTACATTACTTAATGTATCACAGGAAAAGATGACAACTAAAGTGTAGTTTCTGATCTTCTTACAGCTAAGTTTACTGTCTGCTCCGACTGCAATGCTCGTCTTTTAATGTGAAGGTCTCTGGTTCGATTCTAGCGAAGTCGAGCCTCCACCTAGAAGACATTTGTCACAGGGCTATTAAGTAATGGTGCCATAAAAAATGTTGACTAAACAGTAACAAGACCACTGTTAAGACCTTTCCCTTAAAAAAAAAAAAAAACTAAAAAATTATAATTACGTAGATAAAACACATAATGATCATCGATTGTTCGGTATGCGTATGTAATACAAATAATCATACCACTTATAGATTTGTGGTGATGTTTACTTAAAATATAGGATAAAATATACCTATGTTACAAAAGATCCTTTCAATACCATCCAATCATATTACAAAACACCTCAACTCTAACATAAAGAAACTGAATCATAAAACACTTTTCAACCCCTGTAAAGTAAAAAGTACCGAGGTAACATTTTTACAACACCCAATGAAACACGAAGCAACAACCGCGCAGTAAAGTTTGACTTATCAGCTCCGGTTACGGCTATAAATCCAAGCAGGCCATAACAAGTTTGGACCAGCATTAAAGCTATTCAAACATCGCGCGGCGGCGGGAATCAATTTGGCGGGAAGGCACGCGAGGCGGCCATCAGGTCGCGTGACGGGTTAATGAAGTTACTTAGTGCCTCGCTCACTCCGCTCAATTATACAATGGGCTTTGTGTGAGCTTGTTACCTTGGTGCAACTTGATACAATGTAGTGGGATCAAGGCATGATTTTACTAAGTTGTGTGAGTATATAAAGTTATGCTAGGACATTCAAGCTTTGCTCCGAGAGACATATCGTAAGCCACTGCTGCGAAAATATTTTCAAAGCAGTACCTTTTTGAGCAGCGTCTACCCAGAATATTATTTCGGAGAATGGCCTTACTGATGCATTTTTGGGATCAGTGTCTCATTCCAGCATTCTTTTTAGAGCATTTTTTCCTGAGCAGTTCCTTATCAATTGTTCCTTATATTGTTGGAGCAGTGCATTATAAAGTATAGCTTAATTTTCAGATGCTTTTTGGAGTAATGACTTTCAGAGCCATGTCATGCACTAAGCTAGACATATTTGTTATATTAAGGATACACAGTATTTGTTATATTAGGGGTCTACGGTAATCATTTTCTAACACGTACTGGAACAGCCAAAAAGAGCGGACGACATGCAGAAAAGAAACTTGCTAAACTATTGTTTAGACACTGAATGTTCCTAAGAAGACTAGTTGTCCAGTACCTGGTCAGCACTACAGTCTATTGACATGCTTAGAAAATTGGTATGTGCTCAAGGATTAGCAAAAGTATGAAAAGCCGGTCCGTGCCAGCTGAAAATTGTCGTAGAGGGACTGCTGACCTAGTTAGTAAAGCCTGAACGGGTCCGGGATGGAATAACCAAAGACTATACCCTGCCTATCGGGTTAACATGAATACCACAACTTCCTTAGAAGAGATGTTACTTTAGGAGTATTTAGGTTAGACAAACCTACTTGACCGGAGATTACCAAATCTTTCAATGTGCCATCCACTCTCTCTGTCTAGCTAGATCATGTTCAATATGTGTTCGTGGATTAATGGATCTTTAATTTAACCTTCCTTAATAAAGAAGGTTGTCATGTTTGCTCAGCTAAACTAGTGACAAAAGTTGTACGATCGCCACGACCACAATGTTTTATCTTTGCTACGATATATTGGATTCAACTGATTGTCCACACACTTGGGAAAACAATCCAAGACAACGACAGCTCATGGCTGACCATTTCATGATCAGTCACTCTTTCGTATTATCCAAAGTTAGCAAATGTCTCGCGGTTTTCAACTTGTCAAAGTCTCTATCGTGACGTCTAGTTTGTAAACAGGCGCCATTTAAACGACAAGACAGCGTCTTTGCGTGACCCTGTCTCCGTTTGTCTTCACTCGAAACTTTTGAGATCCTAACCTTTATTCTGATTGTGGTTTGGAATCAATAAAAGTTTAAATATAATTGAATTTTTGAGGTGTTGCCATCATGATTACTTCATTATCATTATCAATTGAGATGGGGACGCCACTTAGGCGCGTATTTCAACCCAAATATGTGTGAAGGACGAGTGTGAGATGATCTGTGTATATTTGTTATTTACGAAGACCAGCTGTTTCATCAGTCAGGATCATTATCAAATCTCAATGATCAGGGATAGTTTGGTTCAGTTTCGAACCATCAAAAACCTACTAAGAAACAGTCTTGGTGTAACAATAAATAAAAGTAACGAAAGAGTAAGAAGGATAGAGTAGGAGAGGGTAGGTCGAACTTTAGACGATTTCTAGTTGCCTACCCAGTAGTTGAACCATATAGTAATTAACAATAACTAAGTGAACAAATAATTGTTAAAAACTAAGTCAAATTATTGTCTAACTGATTCTACAGTAGAACCTTGATAACAAGACTCTCGTGGGGATATTAAAATGAGACTGGTTATCAAGGTTGACTTCTTATTGAGGTTTGCAATAACATGTGTTTAGAGGTAAAATAAATTCAAGGGGATTTAAAAAATACACTTGTTATCAAGAGACTTGACTTATTATCGAGGGTCTTCTTATCGAGGTTCCACTGTACAACGTTACCAAAACCAAATACCCCTTGTAGAACACTCGACTTATTGTTTAATATTAAAAGTCATTCCTTAAACTTTAGTTCAATTAAAACTGTAGGTAAGATCGTGCGCAGTTGAAATAATGTTATTTTATGGTTCAAGCAATGTCAAACAGCTGTTCAACAATGAGTGTCAACACTGCAACGAAGGAAATCAAAAACTGTCAAGCTTGTTTGATTACGTGGATCAAAACTGGTCAATTTTGAATTTCACTCTAGTGTTTAGTGTTAAAGTATCTTCTAATGGTGTCCAGTCTCAGCTAATAAACACACAAAAACTTCATTTAATACAGGTAGAACGATCCTAACTATAGCAAAACATGGACGTTCAACCCATTGTAGCCAGTAACTAATAAACTACCCTCGGAAACGAAGCGACACATCTGAAAGTAGCCCCGAGGCAGTGTTTGGAGCACACGACCGAATAACATGCGACAAATCGAACCCAATTAGGGTGAATCGACGAAATGAAGTGAACAGAACAGACGTTTGGTCGATGGGACGAATTAATATTCCGTGTCGTGTGAGCCGGCACGTGTCCGTGAGTCAGTAGCGTTATGAGCATTGTTATTAGTCATAGTCGACACTTGATATGTCCCCACAAATAACTGCGGAGCTCCACAAGGGAGTGTTTTAGTTACGGTCTTCTTTTGATAGTAGTTTGGCCTATTTGTAACTACTTTTTTTGTGTTTGTTTAAAAGCGATTACAATTTGTTCGCGTTTCTTTGTGAGTGGAAAGTGCTAAACCGTAGTCTTTTTACAAACATACTATTTACAACTTTCTGTTAGATAGCATCATTAATTGATAGCTCAATTTAAAAAAAAAAAACTATTGAACATTTAAAATTAAGATACGGATAGTAATTCTTTATAGCAGCGGAGATCCAACCGAGGATGGTTTGTAGGTCCAATTTTCTTTTGTAGAACAGTTGTGAAGTTATTTACAATGTGGGTTTTAATTGACAGAGAATTGTTTTAAATCCGACTTCATATTCCAAAACAGTAGGTTAGTTGTTTCGAACTATTGAAAACTATTGAAACTAAGTAAAAAGTCAGTTCTTGGTTTGTATTGATAACTCTTCGTAGTTACGAAGGTCCAAAGTTTTTCTAATGATTTTTTTTTATTGTTAAGGGTTTTATACTAAATTTTCACGTAATTATTTCTCACACAGAGTCATGCTGCTCTGCAGAAGATTGTTAAGGGGAGATTTCATAGAGCGTATTTCTCGGTACAGTACTTCGGTGTAATAGTTACAATTGTGGCTTTTAACTTATCGAAAAGTTGAATTGATTGAACTAAAATATCTGTCTTAACATGAATCTAGTAGGTCTACTGAAATGCACGGCTACGCAATAACATGCTTTACAGTAATCCGCTCGCATCTCCACTTGTGTTCAACCACATGCAAGGGGAGGAAATAAGTAGACATTCTCAAATGGCACTTATGCATCATATTTCATAAAAATCAACCAGAACCCACGCACGGGATTATGGGATCGAGGCACGCATGTGGAGAAAAAACTACAAGTTTAAATCTCACCCTCTTCGTTGAATGTTCCCAATAACGTATAACCACTCCTAAAATTATATTTATTAAACAAAAATGCAATGAAAATCGTTGAGAATTCAGTAAAATAAGTTAGTTAAGTGTAGACTGGGTACATAGATTGTTGCAAGTATAGTGTAATGTATGTTGAATAGAATTATTTTATTAAAAAACCATAAACCATCATATCATTATTATCGATCATTATCTAATGATCATTAACAGCGTTAACAACGAATGTGTAATAAGCGTTACAACCCTTGAATCTAGGTAGTTTTGGGACAACCTTTAATCAATATTACATATACCCTGTTAAAAATGTGTAACATGCAACACCTTTTTAATCGTGTTTAAATAATGACGATGTGTACAGGTTACAAGCTTATATTTGATACGAGAAACCCTAAAGCATTTTATTAATCTGTAGACATGAAATTTTCAAAGTGAACGAAAACTGTGCTGTTATTAAAGGTTATACAATGACGAAATTTAACAGTAACACATTGATATTTGATTGAGTCTACATAATCTGAGGAGTCCTTGGAGCCTAAACGTTTTTACTCATAACAATTACAAGAAGGATGACAATTTCTGCTCTCACAGTGCACTAGATATTTACATAAAAAATCACTTTGGTTTTTGGAAAATATATTTTTGGATTAATCATTCAACAGCGGTTTGAAATAACCCAAGATGGCCGCTAGACTCCAAAGACTCTTAAACCGTTCTATGTCGAAAGATAAAAAATAAAAAACTTTCAAAAACTCATTTGACACACTTCCCATACTGCATCGAATGATAAATTCACAATAAACTCAATTTAGCCACATTATTTAGCTGCATAAACATAGACAGAGTACAATACTAATCAAGTTGGCAATAATTACCCTAATTGCATTACAGATGGTCTACAAACTGCAATAAAAGCCAATCATTGGCTAGCCGAAGGCTTATGTTCATTGGCTGCATTAACTAGTTCGGTTGATTATTATTTAGCTAGGTCTGCTTATGCCAATTTATCGACGGTTTAATTTACTTTGACACCACAATATCTCTTTGTGGCAATTAAAACTTTTATAGTGGTAACTCTAAAAGGCTAAATTAGTTTTCTAGAGTTTCAAATTAGTTCATCGTTATACTCGTGTGGATGTTTAATTTGTTTTTGTGTTTAATTCACGTTGTAGTTAGTAGATATACATGGACAATTAATGATGCGTTTATGAGTTTAATTTGTTTAGCTGTAATGAAATGGTATAGCTATTTACACGCTTTTCAAGTGTTTCAGTAACTCAACCTGATTTTTACCTGTTAGTAAAAATTATGTTAAAAACATGTGTAAAGCATTCACCACAAATCGCCCTAAATAAAAGATTTAAAATACATGAAAAGATAGTCTGTTTATTCATCACTGGCTGCAAATACTCATAAACACGTGAAAAACTCCCATCTAGACAAAGTATTTTAAATAAAGTTTTCGACTTTCCAGATCAGGGTTATTCAATTGGTTTTAGCTGGAAAATAAACTAATAGGTTCAAAACCTATGGTAGCTTAGATAAAAAAAACTAAACAGGACCACTTGACATTACTTCAGGCATGTTTAAATTTTTTTCTAAAGGTGATCCAGAGGCTAACATTTTCCAAGATCTACCCCTATATTTAAACATCCATCGATACGAGTCGAAATCTTATCTATAAACGGTGACGCCGTCAAAATAACAAAACGTTATCCGCGGGCACCCGCTTCAAATCAGTGTCAAAATTGTGTCGGTCCTTTTAAAGCTTAGGGAAATAAAGTGGGGAACGTCACCTGTCAGAGCCCCACTAATGCCAAACAAAAAGCCTCTTATTCGAAAAGCCCGTGACTCAATTAGAAGGACTGTATTAGCCAAGTGTTCCCTAGGGTCGTCGTTGTTCGGGTTTGGCAACGTATCCCCTACCAGGGATAGTGATTAAATGATGCTGCAGAATCTGTAGGCTATTGTTGGGGTTTGTGTTATAGTGTTAAGTGTTCGTAGATTATATGAGCAATGTTTGCTTGTATGCTTGTACAAAGGTCTCGAAAACTGCTTTGACGATTTCGTTATTGTAAATAATTTATATCTTGCCTGAAACGTGTTTATTGCAATTAAAACTGCCAAAAAATCTAATTCCGTAAAAAATAAAATTTAAAGTAAATTGTTTTAACATTGGGTGGCCTTATGGGTGGCCAAGTAATCATGTTGGTTGATTAAAATAAGAAGGAAACAGTAAACAAAAGACTTATAGATATATATGTGCCAATATGTGTTTATAACAAGCCATCCACAGTCTACCAGCAATTTACAAAATACAGTAAAAAGGAAAAAAACATCAGTTGTTACTATTGAGCAAAGATTATACTGAGATTACTTGATATAGAGGTACAATGGAATTAAGCTATACCAATCCATGGCTCGGTCCCCATTTACTGGTTGTCATTACATTGATGAAATTTGGTGACATTTTAGAAGGGAACAACAGTGTGAAAGTTTTGTCGGAACTATAACGGTGAGCAATTTTCTCTATGAGGTATTTTCAGCGTGACGTGTGGTAACATAATAAATTTAGATTTTATGAAAACTTGTTGTACAAATAAATTATCATTAGTCCAATGTTAACGCTTACTAATGAAAGTAGATTTACTCTTCCTATTGTAAAATTAACCTGTAACCTCGTTTGATAGTTTTTTATGTCCGACAAAAATGGTGTTGCCAATATTTAATTTATGAATAAGTTAGTAATGAAATAACAAAACGAACCATTTTTAAAATCCAAATGCTATTTGAACGTGAATTAGTAAATAAAACACAATTAAGTATGAATTAAAAAAAATAAATAAATTTTAGCTAGAAGGATGCTGCAACCGATTCCCTAACTATTTTCGGTCAATATTAAAAAACAATATCCTACTCCTAAATGAGAATACTGTTTATTAAAATCTGAATAACATACACCATTGGTAATCAACGCAATGTTGAAATGCTCGGCAATTTTCTGGAAGAAAGACGAAGCAGCAGCGGATTTAAAAGGCTTCGCAAGAAACTTGTCTTGATGTAAATCCCTCCTACAAAACCCTCTCAAATTGGCTTTGTCTTGTGGTATTATGTTTGTAAAACGAGGTAAGGTGAAAACGTCATTCAGTGTAAATTGACTGCATGTTTGCAATGTTAAAATTCAGTTGTAAACTCTTTAAGTTCAGTATTTTATTTGGAAAACGTTGTACTGTCCATACTAAAGTAAATAAACCGAGTTTTCTCATATATTACTCATTTTCGTACCAATTGCATTATTTTTTTTATACAAATCAAATTCATATTGAATATTGGCAAGGATCCCGTAAACAGCTAAAGTCAATACAAAATTATCAATATAATGTACATGATGTACAATATTATATAATAGTTTCTGATTCAACGTAAATTGATTCAAAACTTTTAACAAACATCTGTAAAGTTTTTGTTCTTTTACAATCATTTTTATACTACATTATTAATACCTAAAGTTATATTTATACCTTTGTACAATCCTGTGTTACTTTGTTTTGCGAGTGTGTATGTTAGCCTTTATCTCATAGATTTATTTAGAAATTTGTATTACTTAGCCATTTTATGTGTAATATATTCTTTAATTCTCAACTAAATAATACAATGTAGTATTAAAAGGATGCGAGTATTTGTATGTTGAAATTAAATTGTAATCAATTTTGAATGTGCCGTTGCGTGGAAAAGTTTGAAAACTAGTACAGTGTCATGGTTTGAGAAATGAATACAAGATTTTAAATTTTGGGAGTTAAATTAGTTTTATAATTTCTCTTTCAACCAAGCTATAAACTTCTGTTCTGCACTTAGTGAGAATCATCGTCAAATCGAAGTCCAAGTTTTTTTAGTTCAGTATTAAAGTACTACGAACACATGATTTGACACAGAACTTACCCTCTAAACATACAAATCTCCTTAATCATAGGATCCAAAATCAAGAAACTATAGAAGCAGGGTGAAAGTTATGGCTTGTTTGGGGCCGTGTCACAGTTATCACGTGTTTTATGGTGTTTTGATAACATCTCACTCGACTCTACACGCACCCTTCAATCTAAATACACACACATACAAACACACACACGTACACAACCTACTTCAACGTCCCGTGGTGTGCGTGACCAAACTAATACGCTATAATTGACAATTAACCTTGATTAGTGTGTTGTTAGTTTGTACGCTCATGTATTATTCGTTTTAGTTAACCACCTTTTGGCGAACACCGATAATGAGAGTAAAGAAACACGCTAGTTAGAAGCTATATTCTGGATAACTATTTTTTTCCGTTTTAACCTAATTCTTCGTCAACGTTAACACAACTGTAGTGGTTATTCATACTTTTTTTATTGTTTTTTAATCTTTTGATGAACTAGTAAAGCATTGTGAAATATACAATCGAACAATGTAGACACACATTCATTCAGCGTCAGAACACTCAAACCCAACCATATATGAAACACTCCGAAATAGCCTTTAGATTGTGCAAAAATATTATACGTCTACCTGCAACAACGAACTCAATTTTAAACTTGAAATTCAAAACACGTTAATATAATACTAACCAAAACATAAATTTCGTTTCTTTATTAGTTTATCCAGTGGTTAGTCGGTAGAGCGACTGTCGACGAAAACAAGGTGAAGATATCATGGATTTGCGTCCTGCCAGAGCTATAATAATTATAATAGGTCAATACAGCACGTTCTTGTACTGTACCAGTTCACATAATGCTTTGCTAGATAGTTTTACCCACTACTTATGTGGATGGGGTGTGAGCTGGTCCAGTAGTAGAGCGCAAGACTAGAAATAATTCTCAAAAATGATAGTGGCGAAGTCATCAGAGACCCCAAATGCATTTCCAATCAGCTTAACAACTTCTTTTCAGATACGGGTAAATACTTAAGACATACTTCATCCAATAATACAGATATTAACAAAAGACCTGTTGGTTCACTCTTTTTACGTCCAACTAGCGAAAAGGAAATTTTAAGTGTCATTAAATGTCTAAAAAATAAAAAGTCTTCAGGGGCTGATGAAATATCTCCGTATTTACTTAAAAAGATTGCACCATATCTGATAAAACCCCTATGTCATTTAATTAACACTTCATTCTCTAGTGGATCGTTTCCCCAAGCGCTGAAGGTGTCAGTGGTCAGGCCTATACTCAAAAAAGGAGATCCAACGCTTTGCAATAGCTATAGGCCCATATCAGTAGTGTCTGTGTTTTCAAAGATATTTGAAAAAATCATGGTGATAAGGCTGTGGGATTTTTTCAGGACAAATAATATCATATCCGAAAACCAGCATGGATTTACAAAGGGCAAATCTACCACTTCAGCGATGTTTAAATTAATAAACAAGGTGGTTTGTGAATTAGATGCTGCAAACTATTCTGCTGGTTTATTTTTTGACTTAAGCAAAGCCTTTGACATGGTAGACCATAACTTATTGCTCAAAAGAATGAACAATGTGGGCGTGAGAGGATTGGCTTTGGATTGGGTCAGGTCATTTCTTTGTGACAGGAGTCAATATGTAGAGATAAGGGCAGAGATCTGGGCATCTGAGATAAGAGCAGATGAGGCTGGGTGTGTTAGATCCTACCCTTCTGCTGAGAATTCTGTTGCAAGGGGGGTTCCTCAAGGCTCCGTCCTGGGACCAGTCCTTTTTCTAATTTTTATTAACAACCTTTCTTCCTGCACAACATCCTCAAATCTATCATTGTTCGCCGACGACACCTCTCTTTCGATTTCTAGCTCTGATTTTCTCAATTTAGGACAAATTAGTTTTTTCATTAACTTCCGCTTATCAAATCGCTCAAATGGATTGAGTCTCCTTCTCGACGAAACCGAAGTTCATCCAACACCAAATGTCAAGTTTCTTGGATTGATCTTGGACGAGAGACTTAGTTATCATGGCCATATGAAACACATTGCAAAGAAACTTAGCTCTGGTATTTTCGTTTTGCGTAACCTCAAGAACAATGAAAATCTGGAGGTACTGCTGACTGCATACTATGGGCTCATTTATCCCCACTTAGCATACGCCGTTCCTATTTTGGGATGTGAGTGCCAGCAGACCAACATTTTGTTTAAACTTAAAAAAAATGGCTATGAGGACTATTTTCTCTTTGCAAAAGCGTAAATCATGCCGTAAATATTTTGCTCATTCAAAAATTTTGACATTTCCATCCATTTATATTCTTGAATCCTTAACATTTGTAAAACAAGAACTTGCTCAATTTAACGTTTCTGTCAAAAACCACTACACTTTGCGAAACTCACACACATTACCAATCCCTAAACATTCCACGACATTTTTCAAAAGACACTTACAGTACAATGGAATAAAACTAGTCAATTAATCTAGAGGTTAAAATACCTTTAATCCGTCAATGTGATCAATGTCACCGATGAGCGGCGACCGGTTTCAGCCCAGCTGTGGGGCCATCATCAGGCGATGAAGGAACATAAATATCACTCCGAAGAGGTCGTCATACAGTCCATAAATACGTCACGAGAAACAACACATATATACATTATTTACAAACACACGTGTGGCCACAAATTAACTGCGCGGCGGACGGTACGCGTACATTAAGTTGCTAGTCCAGACTGTCGTCACTGCCGTCTTGTCGATCTGCCATCCCCCTCCCCCTCCTCCAGTTCTTATCAGGTCCTTTGTGTGTTGTTACTATTCTTTCAATGCCGACTGCTGTTTCATATAAAAAATTACTTTCAAAAGAGGCTTTTTCGTTTAAAATGTGTTGGGGATTTTCCTTGCCAGCTTTGTAGATTTCGTACTCTTCTATTACATTTAAATGTCTGCCTTTAGTTTTGTGGATTTGTAGAATTTCTAAATTATTGTCTATTGAAGTGTATGAATGATTGTTTGTAATTAGATGCTCAGCAAATGCGGAATTTTGTTTCTGTGTGGACTTCTTTGGCAGGTGCTCTTTGAAACGTGCTTTGAAAGATCGCGCAGTTTGACCTATATAAAAACTGGGGCAAGTGTCACAATTAATTTTGTAAACACCTGTTAGTTCATTTTTATCAGATGAGGATTTTCTTTTTTCTTTTAGGAGGGATGACAATTTGTTTGAGGTTCTAAAAGATAATTTGACATTGTTTTTCGACAGCTCATTTTTTAGAGTGTTGTTTAGACTAATGCCGTATTCTGTTGAAGTAAAAACTATTTTTTCAGAATTCATGGTTGAAGCTTTATTTTTGTTTTTATGTTTATGTATTAGTTTATCGACCATATCACTTCTATAGCCGTTAGGCCGGGGCCACACGTGGCGGATCGTCCGCGCGGCTTATGATCGTACGATCATAAGCCGCGCGACGATGTCCCGGCCACACGGAGCGGATGAACCGCTTCCGGTTGAGGTTTCCCAGCCTACGTACTGAGATTCTAACATGGTTTAATTCACTCGTTCTCGTTGTAGTCATGGAAAAAAACACGTATGTTAGTTTGTGCATTAGAAGCGTGTGGTGAGCTAGAGCCTAAGGCAATCCGATATCATTGGGTCCATCATTTCATAACCGATAAACCATTTGTGTTCCAAACCTCTAACGAGCACATGCGAAACCATAGTTTGGAGTCTTTTTTTGTTACTATCGCATCGTTTGACGAGCTACTTCAATTGCTTTGACCGCATATAACTAAGGAAGATATACTCATGAGAAATGTACAACATGAGAAATCCCACATTATCTTTAACAAGTTCTATTGATTTGTCTGTACCGAACATTTTACAACTATAAACGGAAATGTACAAGTACAAACAAAAAAAAACCACTACAAATGCTTGAAAATGAGCTCCAACCGCGCGGACAATCCGTATCGTGTGGCCACTCTCATAAGACTACCCCTCCAACGCGGCTTATGATCGCGCGGACAATCCGCGACATGGCGCGGACAATCCGCCCAGGCGGCTTAGGATCGCCCCGTGTGGCCACTCTCATTTGATTCAATGTGTTGTCGGACCACGCGGATCATCCGCGTGGTCCGTCCGCGCGGATGATCCGCGTCGTGTGGCCCCGGCCTTAGAGACTGCGATGAACTTGATGGTATTTATTTCTTCATTGTAGTCGTTATCGTTCATAGGGATAGATAGCAATCGGCTAACGAAACTGTGGTATGCTGCCATTTTATGACTTAGAGGATGATGTGAGTTGATGTGAATTGTCTGGGATGATGTGGTCGGTTTCCTGTATATTTTAAATTGAAATTTATCTGTTGATCTAGATATTGTGAGGTCCAAAAAGTTTAATGACTTGTTTTTTTCTTCTTCCAACGTGAATTTTAGATTGTTATGTATGCTGTTAAGGAATGAGCCAAGCATTTTTAGTTGTCTTTTTGTACCATTAAACAGGACAATCGTGTCATCAACATATCGGTAATAAAACACAATTTTGCTCTTGAGTCTGTTATTATCTGACCATAGATATTTATTCTCAACATGGTTTAAGAAAATCTCAGCAAGGATACTAGATAAGGGCGAAACTTTTCAATTCTCTTCTACTTTCTCTTAAGCTAGAACCAAACCTTCCAAAATTTAAAAAACGATTAAAATCTCTTTTGATAAATTTTACCTCTTACAGCGTCCAGGAATTCATAAATCATATCAGCTCTAGGAATGCGACTGTAAATGTTGATTTATAAGTCTTTGATGTAATTTGTAGTATAATGTAAGCCATTTTGTAAATACCTGTATATATTGTAGATCTATGTAAGGCATCTTTTAAAAATAATGTGACTTAGCTAATGCAACTTGTTTTGTTAAAATTTTGGCTAAATAAATGATTTGATTTGATTTGATTTGACTACGCTCCCTAAGGTCTCGGGGAAACGGAGAACCCGGCCAACTCTAGCCCTAATCCGCATATAGAAGTTTGGTTAGGTTAGGTTTGTTTATATTATATAAATATAACCCCTGAATTTACGACCGGTGGCCCCTACACTCGAGGTCCCGGGTTCAAAACCTGCAAAATCACTAATGGATTTTATCCAAGTGATAATGCCTAACCCCTATGACGCCTAATCTAGCCTGAAGTAAAGTGAAAAACGATCCCAGGCTAGAACCTAGCGTCCTACAAAACTTAGGTGGATGAGCAAATGCAAATAAAAACGCGATCTTTTCCCACCTAGTAACGTGAGACACAGACAGTTAAGTTAGACCTAGTTAGGACAAAAGTAACACTTGCGATTACAGTGTGCAAAGTAACGGAATTTACAGCTTATGCGGTGTTTGACAACAGTAGTAATAACCTGATAGAGCAGTTTTCCTGCTGGAGTCACGCTACTTGGTCACGTGAGCTGGGTCGTTGGGTCACGTGATATATTACGTGACCTCGAGCAAGATTGTTTGCATACAAGCATTGACTAGAGCGTCGCGTCTTTGCAGCACACTTGAGTAGTATAGTCAATATTTTTAAACATAAAAATAAGTACGGCCAGACTAAACCCATTCTCTATTTTCTTTGTCTTCCGAATGGATTGGATGAAGATTATTTCGAGGTATGTTTTCTTGTACTGTACCAGTTCACATCTTACTTTGCTAGATAGTTTTACCCACTACCTATGTGGATGGGGTGCGAGCCGGTCTAGTAGTAGGGCGCAGGACTACCACGGTCCCTGAGGTCCCGGGCTCAAATTCAGCAAACCCCGGGTCATGTGGATTGTGCTATTCAGTTTACGTTTTATTTAATGTATTTTACCGACTGTAAACTCACAGACTAAATATAAACTACTGATTTTCCTCTGATGACATAAGAGTAGAATAAAAATATTTGCGACGTATAATATGCAACATGTTTTCTTCGAGCATAGCACTGAAATCTAGATACTAAAATAATTGATTGAAAAACAATGTTAACAATGTTAATTTAACAATGGCCTACATTGTGAAATAAACACGTACTAAACCATTAGTTAGAGGATGGGCTAATAATTGTAACAAATAAGTATAAAACATATTTCATGATTTTTATAGGAGTTGGATAATTAGTTGCCCGGTAGTTTCATGATTAAATTTATGTATAAAAACCACGGACGTTAGAACAGTTTTATTATTCGTTGATAAAACTATAGTTGATTGACGACAATAATGTTAATGTTGAAGAGTGTATTGAAAAGTATTGAAATAATGAAACGGGGGTTTTGACTAAGATCAGCTGTTTTCATGCATTACCTTAAAAACTTAATACTAACAGATAGATGAGTACAGTTTCGACTATTCAAAAAGTCTATTGACAATTCTTTCGATCGAATCGCCTTTTTCCTTATGATTAAACGACAACCATATCCACTCACTAACCCGTCTATTTAAGACACATTACCCCTTTCCCCTTGTTTACCAAATATTCAATTGAAACCATCTGACCATTAAACCAGGAGGAAATTCGGACGAGTTTTGCAAAGTGATCAAATGCAATCTATTTATTTGGACAAGGGAAATGCAAATCGGGTTGTTTGCGGGGTCCTTTGGATTTGCGAACACAAAAATGCAATTTACATACAAATGGCACAAGGAGCAATAATTGAAACAATTACCCGAGCAATAATCTGCTCGTTCTTCTTTGTAAACAGAAATCCATCTCGTTCAATTCGTTTTCTGAAAACTCAAACAGCGAGTTTGCATCGGGTGATGTTATCTAAACAATAATTCGTTTCAAATCGCTCATGTTGGAAGAATCGTTTTAAATGTATCGTTCTATATTTAGGTAGCTTAGGCTCATAATTTTCATTGGCGCATCATTTTCAGAGGTTCATTGGCGCATAATTTTAGTTACGTTAGAAAATTGCGTTAAATAAATACGAAAGGAAAATTTACTAGTACTCTAATGCGCTTAATGATGTAGATGGGAACGAAGTTAGATTGCAGATGGGGTCGAAGTATTTGGCACAGTACAGTCATTTTTTATTCATTACAATAGTGGATTTCGTATTTTAATTCTTCTCAACTACAATTATTTACGATGGAAAACAGTTTTAAATTTGTCGTTTTGTTTTATTTAGACGTGAATTGGTTCGTGTAAAGTGGGGTGTTAAATATGTAAGGACATTTACCATGCTGTTATTATATGGTGGATTTTTTTATTTTAAGTAACTAAGCCATTGGCAGTAAACTAAGGTTCAGTTTTTGAACACATTCTATAGAAATTTACTCGTATTATTACTTTATAATTGATTTGTTCACTACGCTAAACTTTTAATGACATTTTATATATCATGACTCTAATTGGCTATGATTTATAGTACAATAGGCTACAAAGGTTTTCATGCTTCTTACTAGTATATTATTGTATTAACAATTTCTTATTGATTTGATGATCATTAAAACTGTATATCCTACTAACTTTAAAAGTTAATTTTAAATTGAATTTTAAATTGTAGAGAGAAAACCTGAACAACGTTTACAATCCATATTTGTCAACCTTTGCGCAGATTTAATTAAAATCAATTAAATTAGGTTCATAAAAATCGACGCCAGTTTCACATCAATCACAGACAGAAATGTTTTATTGGAACAGATGTTATTTAATTTTTGTTGGAAACAAACTTAATAAAAGAGTTCGTCAACATTTTACCTTCATTCAGTGTTTTACTTTTTATTGTGAACTACTGATTTATTAACAGGATATTGAGTGGTTGTAGTGCATGCTGGGTAATCAGGAGATCGTTTCGATATTGAGAAATCTAAGTAGTTTATTTTTATATTTTCGAAACCGTAGATGACTTAATTATTGAACTTTAAACAAATTAACTGTAGTACGGGACTTTGTTTGAAGTAACAGCTGTCTTAAACTGTATACAATACAATATAGTATTGTATGTTGCGAGTCCCATGCCTCACTTTAAATTTAAGTTTATACAATTATTATTAAGTTTGTACAATGTATACAATATAGTCTGTATCTATCCATCTATATATTAATAGGCAAGCATGTTTCTTTAAAACCTTCTTTCTCAGCTCGTGTGTATCGCAGGGAAAATCTACGCATACTGTTAGAAATATATTTTCCTGTAGATGTGCAGAATCCCTTTAAAAATTTAAATAGGCTCAAATATAATCACAAAAAATTAATTTGAAATTAAAAAAAAAATTTACATGGCCTTATGGGTTGCCATGCTGGTGACCAAATAACAACGAAATACTAGGTGGCGTTCGCAGAGGCATCCACAAAATTGAGCGGAGTCATCAAGGGCTTATATTATATTGTTTTGGTCATACTGCAGTAATACCAGTCGTTTTTAATGCATGCGTTGCGGGTCTAAAGTAGCATTTTTACTCTTTAGGAAGTAAAAATAGTTGTTATCCTCTATGGAGTAAAAATCTGCTGTTCTCAACCATTGTTCTCAACTCAGTTGTAAATTTCGATCGTAAACGATTGCATGTATCGAAAATATGTATCGATTCGTGCATCGTAATAATTTTAACCTACAGTCTACAGTCCACAGTATACAGTCTCTTCCCATAGCATTTTAGCATTGCAGATACATTAATCCATTCCCACACTCAACACTGCTCACCTTTACCACTTCACCACTTCCTACGTCGCGGACCTGTTTACCTCCCTTCCCATAGCATTTTATGATTGCAGATACATTAATCTAATCGTCATAAAAAGTTCCAACACTCCGGACTGCTCGCCTTTACTACTTCCATCACCACTTCCTACGCCACGGACCTGTTTCCCTCCCTTTCCATAGCATTTTATGATTGCAGATACCTTAATCTAATAGTCAAAAACAGTTCCCACACTCCGGACAGCTCGCCTTGACTACTTACTTCATCACGTCGCGGACCCGTTTTCCTCCCATCCCATAGCATTTTATGTTTGTTGATACCTCAATCTAATGGCCATAAACAGTTCCCACACTCCAGACTGCTCGCCTTTACTACTTCCTTCACCACTTCCTACGTCACGGACCTGTTTACCTCCCTTCCCATAGCATTTAAGGATTGCAGATACCTTAATCTTATTGTCATAAACAGTTCCCACACTCCGGACAGCTCGCCTTGACTACTTCCTTCATCATTCCTACGTCGCGGACCCGTGTTCCTCCCTTCCCATAGCATTTTATGTTTGTTGATACCTTAATCTAATCGTCATGAACAGTTCCCACACTCCAGACTGCTCGCCTTTACTACTTCCTTCACCACTTCCTACGTCATGGATCTGTTTCCCTCCCTTCCCGTAGCATCATAGGATTGCAAATACCTTAGTCTAATAGTCATAAACAGTTTCTACACTCCGGACTGCTCGCATTTACTACTTCCTTCACCACTTCCTACGTCAAGGACCTTTTTACCTCCCTTCCCATAGCATTTTATGATTACAGATACCTAAATCTAAACGTCAAAAACAGTTCCCACACTCCGGACAGCTCGCCTTGACTACTTCCTTCATCACTTCCTACGTCGCGGACCCATTTTCCTCCCTTCCTATAGCATTTTATGTTTGTTGATACCTTAATCTAATCGTCATGAACAGTTCCCACAGTCCAGACTGGTCGCCTTTACTACTTCCATCACCAATTCCTACGTCGCGGACCCGTTTTCCTCCCTTCCCATAGCATTTTATGATTGCAGATACATTATTCTAATCGTCATAAACAGTTCCCACACTCCGGACTGCTTGCCTTTACTACTTCATTCACCACTTCCTACGTCACGGACCTGTTTACCTTCCTTCCCATAGCATTTTATGATTGCAGATACTTTAATATAATCGTCATAAACAGTTCCAAACCTCCGGACTGCTCGCCTTTACTACTTTCATCATCACTTCCTACGTCGCGGGCCCGTTATCCTCCCTTCCCATAGCATTTTATGATTGCAGATACCTTAATCTAATCGTCATAAACAGTTCCCACACTCCGGACTGCTCGATTTTTCTACTTCCTTCACCACTTCCTACGTCACGGACCCGTTTTCCTCCCTTCCCTTATAATTTTTGGAATGCAGATACCTAAATCTAATCGCCATAAACAGTTTCCACACTCCAGACTGCTCACCTTTAGTACTTCCTTTAGCACTTCCTACGTCACGGACCTCAAGCTAGTGTCGTCATTTGATTATATTTATGATTCATACCGTTTCTGTTCTAATATCTGTGGAATAATGCTATCAGCTATTTCTTTATCTACTGCATTTAAAAGTCAACAGCTGATCATATGTCTTTGTTTATGTGTCAAATACTGATTCCATAAGGATTACATTGAAACTATGAGACCCAGTGGGGCGGATTCCTGAGAGTTATTTTTAACGCCATATAGATGTTGGCACTCACCGATATGGTCTTTATCACCATCCAAAATTTGAAAACGATTGATTCAGCCGTCTAGGAGGAGTTTGCGTATTACGAAATGCATAAAAGTCGACGTTAAGAGCTTCGCTCAACTAGGTGGCGTTCGCAGAGGCATCCACAAAATTGAGCGGAGTCATCAAGGGTTTATATTATATTGTTTTGGTCATACTGCAGTAATACCAGTCGTTTTTAATGCATGCGTTGCGGGTCTAAAGTAGCATTTTTACTCTTTAGGAAGTACAATAGTTTTTATCCTCTATGGAGTAAAAATCAGATGTTTTCAACTCAGTTGTAAATTTCTATTGTAAACGATTGCATGTATCGAAATATGTATAGATTCGTCCTTCGTAATTATTTTAACCTACAGTCTACAGTCTCTTCCCATAGCGTTTTAGCATTGCAGATACATTAATCCATTCCCAAACTCAACACGCTCACCTTTACTACTTCCTTCACCACCCCCTACGTCGTAGACCTATTTCCCTCTCTTCCCATAGCATTTTAGGATTGCAGATACATTAATGTAGGCCAAATTGCCAAAGACAGTTCCCACACTCTGCACAGCAAGCCTTACTACCGGTACTTCCTTCACCATTTCCTACGTCATAGACTTGTTTCCTTCCCTTCTCATAGCATTTTCGGATTAAAGATACATCAATATAACTGCCACAGACGGTTTTCACACAATGCTCATACTTTACTACTTTCTAAACCATTTCCTACATAGTGGACCTGTTTTCATCACTTCCCATAGCAATTTAGTATTGTAGATACGTTAATCTAATTGCCACAAACCTTCCCCACACTCAGCACTGCTAGCCTTTACTACTTCTTTCACCATTTTGGGGATGCTTCCATCCCTTCTCATAGCATTTCAGCATTGCAGATACATTAATCTAACTGCTACAAACGGTTTCCAGTTCCCACACTCCACACTGCTCACCTTACTACTTCCTTCACCTCTTCTTACGTCGCGGACCTGTTTCCCTCTCTTCCCATAGAATTTTAAGATTGTAGATACTTTAATCTAATCGTTATAAACAGATCCCACACTCCGGACAGCTCACCTTGACTACTGCCTTCACCACTTCATACGTCTCGGACCTTTTCTCTCCCTTCCCATAGCATTTTAGGATTGCATATTCCTTAATCTAATTGTCATAAACTGTTCCCATACTCCAGACTGCTCGCATTTACTACTTCCTTCACCACTTCCTACGTCACGGACCTGCTTACCTCCCTTCCCATTGCATTTTAGGATTGCAGATACCTTAATATACTCGTCATAAACAGTTCCCACACTCCGGACTGCACGCCTTTACTACTTCCTTCACCACTTCCTACATCGTGGACCTGTTTTCCTAACTTCCCACAGCATTTTATGATTGCAGATATCTTAATCTAATCGTCATACACAGTTCCCACACTCCAGACAGCACGCCTTGACTACTTCCTTCATCACTTCCTACGTCGCGGACCCGTTTTCCTCCCTTCCCATAGCATTTTAGGATTGCAGATACCTTAATATAATCGTCATAAACAGTTCCCACACTCCGGACTGCACGCCTTTACTACTTCCTTCACCACTTCCTACGTCGCGGACCTGTTTCCCTCCCTTCCCATAGCATCATAGGATTGGAAATACCTTAATCTAATGGTCATAAACAGTTCCCAAACTCCGGACTGCTCGCCTTTACTACTTCCTTCATCACTTCCTACGTCGCGGACCCGTTTTCCTCCCTTCCCATAGCATTTTAGGATTGCAGATACCTTGATCTAATCGTCGTAAACAGTTCCCACACTCCGGACAGCTTGCCTTGACTACTTTCTTCACCACTTCCTATCGTGGACCTGTTTTCCTAAAATCCCACAGCATTTTATGATTGCAGATATCTTAATCTAATCGTCATAAACAGTTCCCACATTCCGGACAGCTCGCCTTGACTACTTCCTTCATCACTTCCTACGTCGCGGACCCGTTTTCCACCCTTCCCATAGCATTTTATGATTGCAGATACCTCAATCTAATCGTCATAAACAGTTCCCACACTCCGGACTGCTCGCCTTTACTACTTCTTTCACCACTTCCTACGTCGCGGACCTGTTTCCCTCCTTTCCCATAGTATCACAGGATTAATTGTCATAAGCAGTTCCCACACTCCGGACAGCTTGCCTTGACTACATCATTCATCACTTCCTACGTCGCGGACCTGTTTTCCTCCCTTCCCTTATAATTTTTGGAATGCAGATACCTAAATCTAATCGTCATAAACAGTTTCCACACTCCACACTGCTCACCTTTAGTACTTCCTTTACCACTTCTTACGTCGTGGACCCGTTTTCCTCCCTTCCCATAGAATTTTAGGAATGCAGATACCTAAATCTAATCGCTATAAACAGTTTCCACACTCCAGACCGCTCACCTTTAGTACTTCCTTCACCACCTCCTACGTCGCGGACCCGTCTTCCTCCCATCCAATGGAATTTTATGAATGCATATACCTAAATCATCGTCATAAATAGTTTCCACATTCCAGACTGCTCACCTTTAGTACTTCCTTTTTAGCACTTCCTACGTCACGGACCTCAAGCTAGTGTCGTCATTTGATTATATTTATGATCCATACCGTTTCTGTTCTAATATCTGTGGATTAATGCTATCAGCTATTTCTTTATCTACTGCATTCAAAAGTCAACAGCTGATCATATGTTTTTGTTTATGTGTCAAATACTGCTTCCATAAGGATTACATTGAAACTTTGAGACCCAGTGGGGCGGATTCCTGAGAGACATTTTTAACGCTATATAGATGTTGGCACTCACCGATATGGTCTCTATCACCATGCCAAATTTGAAAACGATTGATTCATCCGTCTAGGAGGAGTTTGCGTATTACGAAATGCATAAGAGTCGACGTATAAGAGCTTCGCTCGCTTCGCTCGCTCCGCTCAATAAACAGAAAATCACAACATATGAACAAATTACAATCACATGTTTTATTTACAGTGTGGGTTAAAAATAGAGAAGTCTGTACCTTTGACCATAGATACATACTCCTTTGACTTACATCCCCATGTTAAAGTTGTAGCCAGTTTTTAAATTCAATTTATCGTCGTTGATGTGAGCCACCAACTGATTGCGCTGATCTAAATGACTAATTTCTGTCGAATACACGATGTTTTTTACTAAATCAAACTTATGGAATGACTTATTATGAGCTATAGCAACTGTTACGACCCATCAACTTTGTCAGCAACAAAAATAAGGTAGACAATATGATTTTAGACACACATTCCGTGACTGGCTCACACAACTACATGTTCTTTTTTTATATAAAAAATTGTGACAGCTGGTCCATATAGATGGAATGTCTACTTCAGTATCCAATAGTCAATGAGTGTACGTACATTACATATTTTTGGTCGAATTTTCGTCCACTGGACGACCTCTAGTACAAGTAAAAATAATAAAATATATCAATTTTTTTAATTTGTACACCCGTAATTTGATTATATAATTATATCTTTAATACATTTTTCATAACTGGAATAATTCACAGAGATGTAACTGCAGTTAAAGAACCTTTAATTATATAATTATATCTTTAATACATTTTTCATAACTGGAATAACTCACAGAGATGTAACTGCAGTTAAAGAACCTTTAGAAACAGGGAGCTTAACCAAAACCGCTTCTGCAGTGGTATAAATATTATATTAGTTCCAGCAGGATAAAGTATAAACGACATATATTTAGTCATGTGGTTGTAAATAAAAGTCACAATTTAAGAAGGGCTTATTACAGTCAATTCCCTTTCTGCAGCTTTTTCTGTAATCTTGACCTGTCTGCACGACAAGTTGTCTAGGGTCGCCTTGGCTCGGTGATATGATATCATGATTTATATTTATTTTACAGTGTTGAATTAAAAAAGGTACTCCATACCTAGTTTCCAGTGTGAATTATGTAGCATTTCATTTAAATACCCACACTTTACCAAACTCCATAACATAAACAATCGCAAAAACTAACAAAAACTTAGTTCAATGTGGACTATCTACATATTCTATAATTATAAATTTTATTTCCCACTGTGCGCTATCACATGACACTAGAACCTCCAAAACAGTGCAAACTTCAATATTTATCCACAAAATACTGCTTTGACAAAACTGTATTGCTACCGTACTTAGCGCCCAATTTGCCGTGGAGTTTTAAAAACGCAAACTGCTCGAGAAAAATGGTTTATTTACTTATTAACGGTTAGAGTTTCGTGTCCATTACTCGCTTGGCAATTAAGCTCTGGTAGTTTTTCATTCGCGTGGCAAGTGACGGGTACACGGGCAATTTGTAGTTGATAACCTCCCCCCCTAGACCACCGTGGTACCCCCCCCCCTAGACCATCGTGGTACAACCCTAGATTGTATTATACCGCGTAAATTGGCAACATTGTCTTCACTAGGCGTCGTGGTGCAGATCAAACATGGGTAATTACATCGGAGTAATTACGTAATTAATTATTACATTATTGGTTTACTTAGGTTAATTTCGTGTTGAAATAGTTATCAGTTTGTCATACTGAGGTAGTTGTTGTGAAGTAAAATATCTTATAAGATATATTTGGTTATTACAGTACATTGTTTTTCGTAGATAAATTGAATAATTGATTAAATATTGCTCTTTTAGTATTTACGACTGGGATTGATATAGATTAATTTTTACATACTGATATTATTTAATAAAATGCTGCCACTTTAGTTTGGCTTTGTTAAAAAGGTTTATGTGTGAAAACCGGTATTTTACTGTAAATCACTTGAATGTATTATGCTATTTATATGAAAAATATTTGTCACAATGATGGATTTAACTACTACCTTATAGTTTTTTTAGTTATCCGAAAACAGTTTTAAGGAATGATTCCACTCATTACAGTGCGATTCGATGTTTACAATTAATTTGTTTCTTATCATTTTACAATTTTAAATCTATTTCGACCGAAATAAAGATCCATAAACCATTAAACATTAAACGTTTGATGACTTGACTTTATCAGTATTTTCCATCAATATTAATGCCAGAAAGTAAAACTGCGCCGTTATAATTATAAGACACAATAAGAACTAAGCCTACTAACTATCTAAGTAGGCTTCAGCGCACTACTTTGGTCCCGTAAGGGGCTCTGAGATAGGTAATAGAACTGTATACAAAAGTTGACATGGTCTTGTCCATCTATGTGCAGAAGAAAGTGCCCATTTAACAGTATGATTTTGTCTGATATATTATTATTACCAAACAGTAGCACAATTTACAATTTACTTAAAATGAGAGAGGAAAATGGTTAGTTGACATTAGTGCACTCAAATCAAGCGTGCACCAATGTCAACTAACCATTTTCCTCTCTTATGTTAAGTAAATTGTGCTTACGAGGCTAATAAAAGCACACTGTTTTGTGTTGTTTAGTTGGAATACAGGAGTGCGGAAAAATGAGTGCGGTAAAAGTAAGTAAATGCAGCAATTAGATACTTCTTGTGCTATTATCAGTTCAAGGAAGCCCACTTTGTCAGGTGTAGGAAAACACATTTGGTGGAGTTAAAAAACATACATCCCTTACAAAGCTAGTTTGTAAATTCGAAAATCAGTCTAAATCGACTCTTTACAGATTTGCTCAGCAAAGGCAATCTCTAGCATCGTGGCCGAGCGAGCGGTAAAGTAAATAAGAAAAGTGAAATAAATTAACAGCAGAGACGGGACAGGGGGAAGAAATTCGTTCTGTAATAATGTTTCTTATTTACTCGCGCAGCCACTTTGATTTCGAATGTATCAGGACTTAATTAAATGGAATCACTGAGCCAGGGTAATTTACCCCCCCCCCTTTACCCCCCTTAGTCACGTGACACGACTGCCTGGGGCAGAAACGGTCCAAAGTCTTTTATGAGGTTGTGATGTAAGCATTTTGATGTTTTATTAAGCTGATGTTTGTGAGAGAAGATTTGCCTGAATCAATGTGTTTCGCCGAATTGCGGATGGTATTTTCAGACGAGTAGTAAGGGTCTAAGGGAGGGAAAACGTTTATTGATCAAATTATTTATAGAATTTTGAGTTTGCTGTTTTAGGTTTTTGATGTGGGTGAAATTTGGTTTTTAGTGTTACTGGCTGTTCTTTTGTAATTAAAGGCCACGTAAGGTAGTTAAAGTCTGAAAATCGGTTTAATTTATGTACAGAACATTATTTAATTGTCATTATCATCACTGATAAAGTGAGATTAGTAGAAGAAATGTACAACAAATGTATACTGTTTCAGAAAATTATACATGTTTTGCTATATGTAGTTTTTGGCTTCAATAACTATTTACTGGATTATGTCTTGTAGGCTCTGGTTCTTTATACTTGGATATTATAACATTTTTACACTATCGTAGATACAATCGTTTCCCCGATGGCTTTAATATAATACCTTCAATTGTAAGGTCCAAAGTGTACAGTATGAGAAATGGGTGTCGATGTTTTGTCAGCTAGAAACATTTCAATAATGTCTACTCATAAACCTTTGGGTAAATACACCAATATACCTTAAGAAATATACCTAAACAAATATTTTTACATTCGAGTACAAAACCCAGATTATTTTACAACAGGTTGATACGTGTAGCTGCATTCAAAGTCTAAACACCTTACATCACTTCCATGTAATGTTACTAAGAAATAGTTAAATCGTTGGTAACAGTGGTTATAGTATTCGCCTTCAAATCTGAAGGTATCTGGTTCAATTCCAGATATTGATTGAAACCCCAGATTCAATTTGTCATTGGGTTTTCAATGAATAATCCAATCTATACCCTTGGCAACAGAAATACATATGTGCAAGGGACACTCTAATGTTGCCATATGCTAACAAAAAGTCCACTTTATGTAGTAACAAGACTAGAAGTCGGGTGGTTTATAATCGAAAAAGTTAAAAAATACATAGGCGTACCCAACCACAAATACAAAATATCACCAGACTGTATGAATTCTACTTGCAGTATCCAAAGTCTATGACGCTACGAAATACTTTTGTCTACTATGGGATTCTACAAACACATTATACTTTTATTCACTCAGTAGTACCATGTTCGTTGTGAAAACTATAAATGGATACAAGCCCTGTAGCAGCAGCCCTGCAGCCCCCCTGCGCCCTAGGTGTGCTGCGCTCACACCCTAGTTGCCCTTCAACAGCCCTTCTCTTCATTCTCCCCTCGACGCCATTGCAGTTTTGACACCCGACCAGCTTCGCAATAATCTACAGTTTCGTGGTTGATGCTGCGGTACAGCATGATTCGTTGCAACACTCCCTAAGAGCATTATAACATTCCCAGGGTTATATGTTGTATTATGATGTTCTTGATGATTTAGTTTGCCCTTTAGGACCGTTAAATACTGTAATAGCTTGCCACTTGACTTATTAATTTACAAACTTTTTCAGTTGGATTGAAACCGTTGGGTAGCTGAGTGATCTGGTCAGAAGGTCGCTGGTTCAATCCTGATGAAAGTCAAAGTATTTTTTTTTATTTATGGTTCAAAACTAGACTTTACTGTCATTGATCATTGCGCTTCTAATAAATTATTCTGGGGTAAAACAGCTGATCTAGTCATAAAATTGTTCTACTATTAATTCAAAATTCATCCATTACCTTTGGATTAAAACGCGCACCATAGTGAGTCAGGATCATACAAATCTAACATCATCTATTCTTGGATTTTGTATTAAGATCAAGTTAATTAGGTCATATTAGCGAATTTCTCTTACTATAACTGATAATGCTTTTGAAATCTGATTATCACAGACAGAACACCTTCACAAAGTTTGGAAAGGGTGTGATGTAGTAAGATAACCAAAGCATCATCCAAACTTGCTCAAAATTTGTCGTGCAGTTGTACGACTACAATTTGCAAGCAATGCATTGAAAAGCATAATACAGTAGCTACATTTATTTCGATGACTGTTAAAAAAAACCTAAATGCTAACTTAGCTACTGTACCAATTTTGTCAATTGTAAATTACACAAATAAGACCAAAGTTTGTTTTTCCAAGTTTAAGTCCTTGAGGTTACGTTGTTTAGCTGAAATGTGATGCATGTTTAGAAATCCATTGAATACGCTGAATTCAATAATATATATTGTATAATATAATTTTGATTAGTACTATTATTTTATCAAAAAATACCATAGCCAACACAAAGAATACATAATGAAATAATTATATTTACCCACCAAAATTATATAAACGCGTGGTTAAAAATCTATACGTACTGTATATTTTTAACAAACAGTATATCCATACAAACTAAAAGTTAATTAAAACACACCAAAGTTTATTACATAAAGTGATTATAAACTATAATATCAGCCAAACTGTAGTAGTTGGGTACACAGGGGGGGGGGGCTGACGGTACGGGAATTAATTATCAAGCTATTGGAGCGGTCTGACATCAACTTGTTTATTAACTTCATTAGCACTTCACAGGGATCAATCGGTATTAATTAATATAGGTCTTACTTAGACTAACTCCACCAGCTTCCCGGCTGACCGAACAATGTTTGTGGAAAACAACCTATTTTGGTAGATTTTGTATTTTTTAAATAGTTGGTGAATTCTATTAGGTTTCGTCATTGACTTTGGAATACTGAAGTAAACATCCTATTTATATGAACACCTTGTTTCCGATTTTTAATTTAAACTTAACATGACGATGACATAATTATATTTTTCTCTTTTGGTTTTTGTATTATGACATTTAATGTTCGAAATAAACATACCACCATAAGTTGTCCCTTTGGTTTGACTTAGTTCAAAAGCCGGCAATTCAACAATAAAAGTCACTAATAATTGACATCGTATAACTCGGTTCAAATTCTTCAATCTATATATTAATAGGCAAGCATGTTTCTTTAGAAGTTTTTTTTTCTCAGCTCGTGTGTATCGCAGGGAAAATCTACGCATACTATTAGAAAGATAATTCCCTGTAGATGTGCAGAACCCCTTACAAAACTAAAATAGGATCAAATACAAGCACAAAAAATTAATTTGAAATTAAAAAAAATAACATGGGCTTTATGGGTTGCCATGCTGGTGATGAAATAACAAGGAAATATAAACAGAAAATCAAAACAAATTTAAGAAATTACAATCACATGTTTTATTTACAGCGTGAAGTGAAGATAGAGAAGCATGTACCTTTGACTTACAACTAGACATTCCATCCCCATGTTAAAGTTCTCGCCAGTTTTTAAATTAAGTTCATCGTAGTTGATTTGAGCTACCAACAGATTGCTCTGCTGTCGAATACACGATGCTTTATACCAAGTCAAACTTTTTGAATGACTTTTTGAGCTATAGCAACTGTTATGACCCATCTGCTTTGTCAACAAAAAGAAATAAGGCAGAAAATAGAACTTTAGAGACACATTCTGTGACTGGCTCACACAACTACATGTTTTTAATGAAAAAATGGCGACAGCTGGTCCATATAGATGGGATGTCTACTTCAGTATCCAATAGTCAATGGGCGTACATTACATATTTTTGGTCGAGTTTTCGACCACTGGACGAGCACTAGTTAAACTTTAAAAAATAAAAAAGGCACGAATAGTTACCTGTAAAAACGCATTCTTTGTTTGAAGTTCATTGTTGGTGATGGTGAGTTAATGTTGTTCAAAGGTTTATTGCGGACATTTTCCATCACGAATGTAAAAAAACAATACACAACGTTTCGGGATCTGAAATCTGATCCCGTCCTCAGGTGAAAAAAACTTAACTAACACATTACAACTAACAATACACAAACGCCCAACCTAAGTTGGAATACACTACAGAAGGTAGCAGTCAAGGGTGCATGAGGGGGGGGGGAGGGTAGTGAAGGGTGCATGTTTTTTGACTGCTACCTTCTGTAGTGTATTCCAACTTAGACCCCTATTACACGAGGTAGCCTGGCGACGTCGCCAGCGACCAAACTGGCTACTCAGCTTGTCATGGGGCATTGATTCTTATGGATGTTATTACACGAGGGTAGCCAGCGACGCAGCCACACTTTGGCGACCGACTGGCTACCGAGCCCCGTCGCCACTGTGGTAGCCACTGGCTACCCATATTGGCGACGCTGCGTTGTAGCATATGGAGCTTATTACACTAGGTCGCCAGTATCACGTCGCCACTCGGTTAGTTCATATCACGGGGGTACTTGCACACTGTTGTGTTGCGTTCTGTTGTGTTGTGAGTGTGTGAATTGTTCACTTCAGTTGATAAAATGTCTATTTCATCCTTTATGACTCGAAGAAACTGGATTGTGACATACGAAAATAATTGAAACATTTTTTATTGTCCGCACAGAGCTCATCAAAAAGGGTGTAATATAAACCCTTTTGATTCTCTTGCACTCACTTGCATTGGATGAACGTACATTTTTCTCTTCCTTTGCCTCCTTTTCTTCAGAAGTAACAGAAGGAGAAGATACTTATAATCACTCATTATTCACTGTAAACACCGCTCATAACAAGTACAAGTGCAAGACAAGCACTCACAACAACGGCGCCACGGCGGTAAAATTCTGGCTACTCAACTGGTTATAGGTTTGGTGGCCAGTGCGTCGCCAGCTACTGCCGCTGGCGACGTCGCCAGGCTACCTCGTGTAATAGGGGCCTTAGGTTGGGCGTTTGTGTATTGTTAGTTGTAATGTGTTAGTTAAGTTTTTTTCACCTGAGGACGGGATCAGATTTCAGATCCCGAAACGTTGTGTATTGTTTTTTTACATTCGTGATGGAAAATGTCCGCAATAAACCTTTGAAAAACGCATTGTTAGTTAAATCTCCGCCAATTGTTTTGAGGAACAACCCGAGCTTTTAGTTGAATCTTAATGAAAACAAATTAATGAAATTTTATTTCAGGAAGAGACATCCAGCAGTGTAGTGGTTAGTGCTCACCTTCAAATCTAAAGGTATCTGGTTCGATCCCATGCTATATCGATTAAAAACCTACATACATTTTGTCATTATCTAACTCTAACTAAAAGTCGATGTTATATAGTAACAAGACTGGAGATCAGATTGTTTTCCATTAAAAAAGTACAAAACCATTTATACCCACATATTTAAAATAATGTCCCAACGGGAAAAACTGCACACGAAGCGAATTTCTATTTTCCTGAGTAGGCTCTTAATAAAATGTTTTCTTACAATTTTACAAAAAAAAAAAAAAAAAAAAAAACAAGTAAGACCTATTCGGATTTTAAAAAACAATGGAATCAACGATTATTCAGGTTTTATGCCACATGGAGTAAAAACCAAGCATTTTTATAAAATGTTAACAGCATAGCATCAAACAAATAGGATTACACTTGCCAAATTAGATCAAAATGTATTCATAAACAATTAAACTTCAACCGCTGTCTTTTTCTTTACAATAAATAGCATGAAGATTTTAAACGTATCGGTCATTAAATATTCATAAATTAAAATAGACTGAACCTCGCCAGACAAAATGTTGAAAACATTGCATGGATAAAGAGCGATATATCATAATATCACAGCCACTTTTCAAAATATATTTAAATTTAAAATATAAAATGGCTTTATCTCAGTCATATTGTAAGATATACATACATTTAATCTTCTTCTCGTATTCCTTTTAGTAATTAAAAGTCTGCTTACTCCTTCACATACCTTGATAATGTTTATATTATTTACACAATTGTCTTTATCGCCTGAAAAGGGTTGGATTTATTTTTAACAGTGCTTAGTTTTGTATTGTTGGGTGTTGTATTTTATGGTATTGCAGTGGCAAATATTTAGAAAGTACATATTAATAAATATTGCGGTAAAATTTATAAAACCTAAAACCCTCTAAACGGCTTATTCGTTTTGGTTTTTAAGATTAATATTAATATTTAAAGTAAACATTCAAGTTTTGAGCGTTTGTATGGCTTATATGAGAAATGGGAATTGTATCACCATATTGACCATTAACATGAACTTTTTCTTATTTTGTGATAACATAAAGGGTTTATAGTAATCATTTTAGTCACCTTGACATACGTTTGACGGCTGGTAAATGCTAGACATCCCTTTCACAAGTTCACATCAATATTAATTCAAAACACTAGTTGTTTTACAAATATTTTTAAACATTACAACCACGACTCTCAACGAACAAATTGAAAATGCGTAGTGATTAATTTAATTTTTAAGTGGATCGGAGATTCACAATATTACCAATTTTTTTCATTTATCAGACACCTTAAGATATTAGTTTCGTGTACCTGCAACTAGGTGGGAAAATGAAACGACTGCTAGCATGTAGCATTGATGCTAGAAAATCTAGACGCTGTAAAAGTATGTTAGATTGTTACCAAATGGGGGGGATCTTTATGTATCCACAATCCCACAATATCCGTTTCCCCTAGTCTAATGTACTAAGTTGGTCTACAATGTACAAATCCCTTAGTACAAATGGTGGCCAACTTATCAATTCTCATTCAGCGCTATATCCAGTTGTATCTCTAGCTCGGTGTTTGAAACCGGTTCGTCTTAAACATTTTTTGTGTGTTACTTAGTGAACCAGGTTATGTTGGGATTGGTGTGTTAAAATTAATTAATTCAACAAATGCTGAAGGTATGTGATAATATATCAGACAAGTTTATAGCTTTACTATGTTTACGCTTATGTATCCGTTGCAGATAGATAGATGGCAAGCCGGGGGATTAAACCAGAAAAGCGTATTTAACACTTATCTTTTACCCAATAATGTAATATTTAGATGCAACCCCCTTTCAATCTTAATCATACACCAGCAATATTTGAAAAAAATTTATTTGGCTAATAAAGAAATCCAAAGATCAATTCAAAAATTACCAACCTACCTAACCTAACCTAACAATCACTGTTGAACCGTCTATTGCAAATCCCTCACATACGGGGATCTATCAGAAAGATAGGACATAAATATCTCCTCCTGAGTACTGACTAAAATCTAAAATGTTTAGGTTATTATTAAGTACACAAACTATTGTCCTTCCACCTAAAGATTGCTTATTGAGAAGAATCATTCATGGTTTAAATCCCTTTGAAATCGGTACGGTAAATTCAAGCGCTCTCCGTAGCGGGACATGCGGGATCTCATATACTATAATATTTCTAACGCCTTTGTCATTACAATGGTTTTAATATACATTTTAATATACCATCGTAACTAAACAGCTCTCTTAATTGATATATTTGTAATCTGTCGGCGCAAATACTTCAAAGGATGATGAAAATGACAAATGTAATCAAGTTTTCTCCACTAAAGCAATTTAATTTTTGACTTATGTCATTGTGTTTACTAAAAGCGTTTCATTTCTAGGTTCTACAGGTTTACATGTAAGTTATCCTCAATTATTGTTTCTTTTATTGAATTTATTGGGAGTATTTATCTAAAATTTAACTGTGTGATTTTTTGAAACGTTGATTTGCTGAGAAAACAAATGACAAGTAGGGTATGTATGTGTTTTACAAAAATATATTAAGAAAAAGAAAAGAAATTAACTCAAGTTATAAAATGAACAAGAAACATTTTTGAAATATTTATTCTCCAAAGAGGTCACGGCTCTCTTTTTTTGCTTACTTAACTTGCGTGAATGTAATTGAAACATTTTTGAATATTGAGTAGTTAGTTTTTTATGTATTAATTATTTGACTTCCACTTGGCGTACTATGAACTGTGTTTACTAAATAGGCAAGTGCATTTTTACATTCTTATGCCCAACCGGAACTTATTCAAAGTCGCTAAGCTATGTGATTTGATATAGATTTAAGTTGCATTGTAATATTATTTGTTATACCTATTACACACTTTGGTGTTTTATTGCTTATTATGCTATGCTATTACCATCTACATAGGTTAACTAAAAGAAAGTACCTCGAGGTCCTAAGATCACTTCTACAAAGTGACATTTTCTGTTCTTTCTGGATTGTTTTACAGCTCGCAATGATTATTCAATACGTACATAACTACATTGACAGTGATTAACTCACCACTACTCTCCGTCCCCTGGTTCTCGGACCCGCCGGGGCGAAGTCCTAGTATACTCTCTATCGTGTGATGCTTTGGCGCCGCCTGGTTCTTCTGCAACGACAGCCCGAACGCCGTGACGGCCGCACGGTGCTGTTGAAGTAGCATGTCCAGGTCGTGTCGCCTGCCTTCCTCACCACTGTCCGTATCCATGCTGACTGGCGACTAGCGGCCGCGGCGTGGAGGGGGAGGAGCTAGCGCGGACCAATCAGCGCACACCGCACGTCGAGTGGGGGGAGAAGGCGTTACCATGACGACGGGGTGGGGGGTGTTTGGGAATGCAATAATGGAAGCAACAACCACCCGAACGGGAGCTTGTGCTTTTAAAAGCCCACATTCGAGAAAATGAGGCTGAACCGCGACCTATTATACTGTCAGCCTATTACACGCCCCCACCACAGGCTACAGGCTGACGTTTGACGCGGTTATGTAATTAAACTATCTACTCGCCCGACAATTATGTACTGGCTCGTTGTTTTATGTTTAAACTTGCGGGAAGTGATTATGTTGTTGACGTGACGGTTAGCGTGATAAGTTAAGTGCTTAAATTATTACTGTTTCTCGTGTGTATTTTGTAATCACAGATTTTTATAGTAATTACTGAAAAAATATATATTAAAATACGTAACTTATTCTTTTGGATGCAAATGAATGCATGAAATGATTGAATGAAATGAAAAAGCAATAGTCCGTCTACTGCATTTATTTTGCTTGTAAATGCATGTATTTATTTCGAAATGGGCCTGTAATCTATTAATGTCTGTATTATTTGTCATGTTATTATGTAAACGTCAAGCAATCTTTTAAATGAACTTGTCTTTCTGTAAGTTGGCTGCTTGCCGTGGAAATAAATTTTTTTAAAAATTGTCTACCTTGTAATTACAAAAAGTCTTAATACTTTTTGGTAGCAAGTTAAATATTGTTTACCTATTAAAAACGTCCAATGTATGGTATCCCAATAATTAAATTGTCACAAAAATTTAAAAGCAATACAGTGTACAAAGATTGTATCTACATTAAGTTCAATATAAAGTAAAAAATTTAAATATTCAATTATGGTACAAACAGTACTATAGCTACTGGGATTATACAAATGACACATTTTTGTTGTTATTGTTAACTGTATTATTAACCTGTCTTAAATCTATGCTTGCTTCAGGAGTAATGGTATACTGTATTAGTATGCATTAATTTTTTAACTTTTTGTTCTTCAATCGGCCTCACATAGCAAGTTACGTCAATGTGTTTGTTTTTATAACAAATGATTAATGTATAAATCTATCCAACCTAACAATATATCCATTCATTCACAATTATTCTGCCTAATTCGTTTGTCTGTGCTTTATCCTCATCTATTTTTTAATCCATCCATCAATCTAACTTTCCATATTTTTAGCAAATGGACAAAAAAATCAATTATTTAAGCCCATTTTGCCCAAAACGAGGAAAGTAAAGGCAATACAAATCATAAAAACAGAAAGAGATGACAAGATTAATGTTTGGAGAAATAACAAGATTTTCCACGATGATTGCAGAACCTACGTTATAACGGAATAATTATCTCTTTTGATGTTACGGCACGTGTTTGTCCAGAATTAATTGTATGTTCATCCTTATCATCACTAAACAATAATCATACATTCGTGGTTAGTTATATCGTATGGTTATGTCAACTAAGTGTTGTAGAAAATATACCATATGCGTTTGATACAATAAACTGATTATTTTGATAAATTATATAGAACATTCATCTCATGATTTGTTTTCCGAGTACTTATTATTATAAGAGTGTTAGAATCCAAATTTATAGACCTCTCTGGGTATGTTCAATTTTTGATGTTTACTTTTGATTACAAAATTTTTGAAGAAATAGTAATGCTATGTCATAGATTTGAAATCGAAATAAATCAACTCGTCTTTGGTAGTGTACACTAAGTACACTCATATTTATTAACGTCCTTATTTAAATTCGTGATTTTATAAAAATAAACAGAAAACCTACAAAAAAGTCCACGTGAAGTGTTGATTTAAAATATCCATAAATACAGCTTTATTTAACATTTCATGATTTTTAATGAAAGTATTAACTCACTCTACTAATATAACGTTATCACTAGCTTTTAAATCAAATATAATTCATAAGAAAGTCTAAAGTTAAGACTTTTTCAAACATTAACTAAATAAAAACTTTGTTTATGATTTCTAAAAATCTTACATGGTGTCAGGCTACTTCATTTAATCGTATTATTGTCTTAGTGATCATTTATAAAACTACAACATTTTAGGACAGGATTGAGTATGTCTACTCTCACAATGCTATTTTTACTTCAATACCCAATTCCTTTTTCTGCACGAATTTCCTTTATACGAAAAACTAGTAATTTATTCCTCCTTCGCTTCAATCGAGAAGGGCGAAATTAGTTTATCCATTGTCATTTAATAATCTGTTAAACAATATTCACTAAGCTTCGTGAAATGAGTTACAAATTGAATTGCCCCCTTCCACTCCTCCCCCCCCCCCTTATACACACACCACGTCTATCAAACGCCAACTAGAAGTTAAAGAAGTCGATGTCTCGTTCTAGACTACAAAAGCCAACCAACAAGTTGTTATTTCCCCCTGTTCTAGTAATATTTAGATTTAAGACCCTGTTTTTCTCAGCTCAAATGCATCACAGGGAAAAGCTATGGATACTGTTAGAAAGATTTATTTTTGTAGAAGTGCAGAATCTCTTTAAGCACAAAGAATGAATTCAAAATTACAAAAAAATTACTATGCGCCTTAAGGGTTGCTATACTGGCGACGAAATAGCAACGAAATATAAACAGAAATTAAAAAAAATGAAGAATTTCCAATGGTATGTTTTATTTACAGCGTTGGGTGAAAATTTACAAGTCTGTACATTACATATTTTGGTCGAGTTTTCGACCACTGGACGACCTCTAGGCTTGTTAAATCATTATTATTTGGCAAAAGGGGCGTTTGGATAAAGGTTTATTTTGGAAGAGCTTACAAAATGGAAATCCACCAAATATTGAATTACATACATTTCATCTGAAAAAAGTATTTGGAGAACCAGTAAATGCCACACTGGGCAATACTAATTGATTAGTTGGAAAACACTAACTTGTATTATGGGAAGAACTCATTTCATAAACTTTTTAGTTGGTTGGATGACCTCATAAAAAATCGACCTACTAATTAAAGTTTTTTTTGGCCATTTGGCTGTCATATTCATACAGTATAAGTCATCACATCCATAGATACAAGTTTTACAAGATTTTACTATAAAAAATAAGACAAAAGCAGTAAAACGACATTCATAAAAAACACAATTCCCATTATCGGCGAGTAATGAGACCATGGTTTAGGCCGTTTCTTCAAAAATATATTACAGTACCACGAAATTAGAATAATTGTATTCGACAGAAAGTTTTATTGCTCTTGGGTTTTCAAATATACTTAAAATTACCCATTCGCAAGCCAAAGTAATTAAAATGTTTAATTACGGAATGTTGTAAGGTAGTTATCAGAATACGAGCTATTTTTGTGTTTTGTAAGTAGATCAATAATCAAATAATAATATAAATATTATTAATTATTTCATCAGCTTTCGGAAAAGGGCTCTGTTGGCTTGCTTTTTACATTTACGTTTTAATAACTCTTGTTCAATCAAGTGACTTATATAAACATAAAATCTTACAAATTAAAAGTAATATGGACAATTCTTGTTAATTTTGTAAAATCCATTTATACAACAGCTGTTTATCTAAGGGGTTTTAATCTCAGAACAAAAATTGGAAAGTAAAGCAATCTTTTGTCCCTCTGCTCTCTGTCTTGGATAGTGATTGAAATGCAATTGAATTAGCTGAGTCTTGATTGTCAATTAGCAGTTTCTAAAATTGCCATTTATATCAATCCAAACGAGAAAACTGAGTTTAATTTGCAAATAAATGGACCTACGATTCTGCTAAGAGACTTTCTGTAAGAATTATGTATTCGTCAACTCAAACAAAAATAGATTATGTAGGTTATGATATTATTCTGTTTCAAGTCATCAAGTAATATAACTTTACAGAGCAATTTAATATAACGCTAGTTTAAATGTTTTTTTAGACCTCAATTATTGTTCCTGTTTTTATGTACCGATGTCTTATATGTGTAGTTCTTATTTTTTATTGTCTATAGTAATCCTATAATCTATAACCATCGATCTCTATTATTACAGAGATTGATTTCTATAACAAGCGCATAGACGGACAAACTTTTTTTCGTCAACGAATATTAGATTTTTTTATTTGAATATGGGGTATTTGGCCACTAAATAGATTGGATTGGAGTTGGTCACAAGGCTGGCAAAAATCCAGTTCCGTCCTACAGCCCTTGAAAGTGGCCATGTAATGGTAAATATCTTTTTTACCTGCATATTTAACCAAAACAGCTGATTCTATTTACAACCTTTGTGTAGCAACAGACATATGACTCAAAATTAAAAGATTTTAAAAAATGTTTCAAACGTCCCACCAATCAATACGATAGATTTTATTATTAAAAATATATGTCATGACTTTAAGATCAAGAAATGTTTTGATCAGAGGATTCCTACTTGAATTTGATCGTGGATTCGTACTTAAATGCGTCTTAAACATTAACATTATTGTGTTAATAAACATTTACATTTACCCTTTTAATGTATACATCTATGTCTGACCATAGACTTTTAAATACTGATGGTTTGACACTAGCAAAAATGTATGTAAACATAATTTTAAGACAGCGAAAAACAAGTAATCTTAGTCAGTAACAACGGGGTTTTCTCCTTAATACCATTTCCAGCTGTCCTATTTAACCGATTTTTCGACTGAGATATAATTTTAAAGCTTATTAACTAGAGGAGATGGTAACTAAAAAAGTGATTTAATAGGGCTTTATCTCCTGTGTTAGATTTATACAGTTTACTGTTAAAGATCCAAAATGCTGAACAAATTTCTTTATACCGGTTTTAAATTTGAACTGTAAATTAATAACAGTTGGTCCTTCAGTTTGATGTTTAACCATATTCAGATGGTATACAGGGACGGAATAGTTAATGAAAATTTATTAGAAATAGTCTAGGCTTGGTTTAGTGATCATGTCGACCACATTGATGTACCTAGGTAAATCACGCTTTATAGATCTACAAGCAACATATTTAATTTATTATACATTTGAAGTTGTATACACCAAACAAAATCTTTGAAAGTAAATGGGTATGAAATAATTCGTTTTGACTCGGAAACAAGTGTTATTATCCTAGGGCAGTATAACATTATTTTATTTTTATTTTTTTTGTATTCCTTAGAATTTCCTCTTTACATTGATAAAGAGCACTAAGGTATCTTTGTTATCCCCAAAACATAAATAAAAGTATAAAAGCATTTTTTTTATAGGTTGGCGGCACCTTTTAATCTTGCATTATCCCGTCCGCATAGACTAACTGCCCGTATATCCACTGCCGCGGAACGTATCCAGCAAAGCAAGGGGTGAGCCGGTACAGTACAAAGGTGAACTGTACTGATAATAGTATACTAGTTAACCACCCGTGCTCCGCCACGGGAATATTGTCAGCAATAAAAGAAATAATAATTAACAAATACTGTTTATCTTTGTATTTTATTTAGGGTTTTTTTTTTTACTTTTTACATGAAATATAACTGATAGTTTACCTGTATAAACTATTTTATGATAATCAAACCGATATATTATTTTAACCAAATGAATGTTTTATATTAATTCGAGTTTCATTTGAAAAATAAATAGTATACGAACTGGGCAATGCTGATTACCTAATAAGCAGCTATTTATGCTATTTAGATCATTTGCTCAAGTATATTCCTATATTCGTCGTTATTTTTTTTCATTACATTTGTTGTATGGAATAAAGATAATCAGCCTATATGTAAATCACGCATCAGCAGTTGGTCGCATTTCACGAATCTTTGACCCATACTGTGAGTAAAAGCTGTGTTTACGTCGTATATATAACGTTGGGCATACTTTGTTCAATGTTAGAGGGTATGATTGGTCCAATTTGATGGAAAAGGAGTCGTGGATTTTAAAACTATGTACCACTATGACTACCACTACCAGAAAGATTTTCATTCAAGTGAGACTTAGAACTGGCCATTTCAATTGCAGATTTGTATTATATTTTACTCAAATATTTTTTTGTCTCTTTTGACACTTTATACTTTTTTTTAGTCGCTGTTGATAAGATTTTCCATAGCCTAAACTCAAAATGTTGATAAGGAGTTCATTTTACCTTCCCCTTGTGACAACATAAGGAAAAAATATTTGTGTCCCAGTTAGTCTGTTCTGACTCAAAATTCATAGATTTGCAGTACTGACAAATCCAATCTAACGACCCCAATTCAAAAAAATTTATATCTTTTAGAAGGGACTTCCAGAGCACATTTAACACCATCACTGCCCTTTACCTTTTTAGTTCGATGGTTCTCTACATGTTTTTTTTCGTTTTGTATGTCTCTTTACGCCCGGTTAATGATTACCTTTTCTTTTTCTTTTTGTACTTTTCACATCCTGGGGTTAATGATAAAGTTTTATAACGCTATAATGACCCGAGTCAACATTGCCATTAAACATCAAGTCAGATACTTCTTCGCCAGAACCGTAATCGTAAGTCACAGTTTCTCAAGCAACTTCCCTGTGTAGGCCTACTCGAAAAAATATAGTTAGGGTATAGTTCACTGATAAATTGTAGTTCCAAATATCCCAGCGTACTTGTCATCTCGAGAAGGTAAAATTTGGACGTCGAACACTGATCTTGAGTAAGATTAATCACTTACGATAAAATGTTTGTATGTTTACCAATCATTAGCAATTATCTGTACAACTTGAGAGCGGATTTCCCTATGATTGTTCTGGTGGCTATAGAGAATAAATTATATTGATCAAAACAATAAGTTTCCGTCCCCTACTATGGGTATTATTTCACATTCCATACTCAAACTTCAACTCAATTACCACTTTCCTTCAGATCACTTTGCAGGAAAACTAAAACATTTTTGTGTCCCAGTTAGTCTGTTCTGACTCGAAATTCATAGATTTGAAGTATTGACAAATCCAATCTAACGACCCCAATTCAAAAGAGTTGGTATTGTTTTGTAGGGACTTCCAGAGCACATTTAACACCAACACTGCTCTTTACCTTTTTAGTTCGATGGTTCTCTACATTTTTTTTCGTTCGGTATGTCTCTTTACGCCCGGTTAATGATGACCTTTTCTTTTACTTTTTGTACTTTTCACACCCTGGGGTTAATGATAAAGTTTTATAACGCTATAATGACCCGAGTCAACATTGCCATTAAACATCAAGTCACATACTTCTTCGCCAGAACCGAATGGTAAGTCACAGTTTCTCAAGCAACTTCCCTGTGTACTTGAAAAAAAATTCACTGATATATTGTAGTTCCACGTATCCCAGCGTACTCGCCATCTCGAGAAGGTAAAGTTTGGTACCACTGAACGTCTAACACTGATCTTGAGTAAGATTCGTCACCTACTATAAAATGTTTGTATGTTTCCCACTCATTAGCTTATGTACAACTTGCAAAGGGATTTCCCCATGATTATTCTGGTGGCCGTAGAGAATAAATTATATTGATCAAAACAATAAGTTTCCGTTCCCTACTATGGGTATTATTTCACATTTTTTCATACTCAAACTTAATCTCAATTACCACTTTCCTTCAGATCACTTTGCAGGAAAACTAAAACATTTCAAAAATAAGTTAACAAATACACTTTCCATGATCAAAATCGTGTGTTTATAAACAGAAACTCCAAGTTTAAAATTGCATACTGAAAGTGAGGTTATAAAAATAATAACAAATGTCTGACAAACATTAAACAGCTGACGAATAATTTATAAACTGTGTATTATATTCTTCAATAAGAATTGTATTGACTCGACCTTTAAAGGGCTGTATGTCGTAGCCCTTAGAAAAAACGTAAGTTCTAAGGAAGTTCGGCAAATCTACACACTATCCCCTTTAATTTGAGACATAAATCTTGTAGATCGGTCCAGTAATTACTGAGAAAACAGTGTTACAACTGAGTATTAAATATATAGATTACGTTACTAGTCCTGAAAATAAGTGTTTACCGGACGAGTGTGGTCGTTCCCGTGCGAGACGAAGTCGAGTACGGGATTACCATACGAGTCCGGTACACACATTTTGGACGAGTTACGTACGATAGTTTACGCCATACTACTAAATCCGTACAAATCCTTATATATTTCCACCAACTAAAGGACTAAAAATCACTAGTCATAACCTCTAAGAGAGGTTATGTTTTTGTTTATAACCACTCACTGCCACCTAAATACAGTATAATCAGCTGATTGGTGTCCGGCAAAACTCATTGCAGCACAGTATTACGCAATGAAACCCCATTTGAATAAGCTGGCGGCAAACAGCTGTTTTCTGGACTAAATCCTTGCATGGGAAGTTTGTCAAAATAATGTAGTGTGGCGTAAAAATGTTTTCGGCAGTGACCAGGATCCGAACCCACGACATCGCTGCCCTGAGCCCGAAGTCCGTGACGCTACCGATTGTATATCTCTAGCCACCGACTCACCAATTGGTGAGTGTTAGAATGTAACCACATTTTCTTTACATCGATTTTCCAAAAAATATTGTTTTACCTTTAGGGACACAGATCTAAAAAAACTATAAGATATCCAAGGACTAGATTTTCACACCGTGGTTATACATCCAATTACTAGTTTCTTATACTGGGATTTTTTATAATTTGATTATCGATCTAAATTATGGTATCTTTTAGTAAAACAATATAATTGTAATATTTTTCATAATTTTGTACAATATATTTTTATGAATAATGTAAAAACTCTGGGTAAGTAGCTATCCAATAAGTTTTTCTTCAAAATAAAACATGCCCTGTGACCCTAATAGTTCTTTTGGATATGTGTCCCAAAGTAAACAATACGTTACTGATGGAAGTCGCACTGACCTTATAAGGTGCACAATTTGTGCATTCCCCCCCTTTCAGTACAATAAAGTAAATACAAATTAATAAAAACGTTAAACTAAATTTGATAGTTGCAAAACGTTGACCAAACACCCCCACCTAGATCAACTGTGGTCGTTTTATACATAGAAGTAGATTGAAATAAGCCACTCATCTAGGTTAATATTCTAAGGTGATGTTATAAGCGAGGTAGTTAAGGTAGAAGATAAATCAAAATCAGTTATGAGTTTAGTTCAAACACGTTTACCTTCAAACAAGCCTTTGGGAGATTAATCTAATAATTAGTATTAGATCTTGCCAAAGCGTTATTAATGAAGTTCTCGTTATGAAGCTTAGAGTCTTAGAGCAACCCAAGTTAAATGAATGTTTAATGAAATATGTTGAACTCATATGAGTAATAACATGTGGTAATAACTTTATATTAGAAGTCTATTGTAGAGAATCTTGGATTTATTTTATTTTGTTCCTTTGGCATTTTAATTCGCAAATGGATTTTTTACTCTATTTTGTATGAGTACAGCCAGGATTAAACATAAGGAGAGGGCACGCGGAGGAATATACAAAATACATGTTGCGGTGAAGCCAGCTTTAGCAGAACACTAGAGGGGCACGCGGAGGGGGATGCGGAATACTATCCCCCGGAAAACTACCCCCCCCCATGTGAAACGTGACGTCACAAAATCTGCCAACTAACCAATATGGAAGCCGTGTCCGCGACTGGAATACTACCCCCCCTCCCCTAGACAAATCATGCTATTTAATAGTAATTTTAATTCGAGTAATTCTATTGGATAATAGAAAAGTCATGTGGTGAATATAAAACAGAATTTTGAAATGTTAAAACAAGTTTGGTTGGTTAGGTTAGGTTAGATTAGAAGTGTTTGTCAACTAAATTTGAGTGTCCGTGACTGGAAAACTGCCCCCCCGGTCTGTGACGTCAATATGACGTAGGAACCTGGTTGGGGGGGGGGGTAGTTTTCCGGGGGTCAGTCTTCCGGCGACACACGCGGAGCATAGAGTGGCAAAAGGCCGCGGTAATAACACGGGACAGATAGGGAAAAACGCGACGCGCGCTGTTTCGAAATAAAATTGCTGCTAAACTAAAACACATGTGTTATTCACCGATTGCATTCTAAAAGTAAATTAAATTTCCTATCGAATGGTGTATAAAGCTAGGAAGGTTTTGCACGTTTGAAAAAACCTTAAGCCCTTAACAACTTATCAAGGTTTTCTCCGTTTTTTCGCATACTTGAATGAAAAATCTTGATGTGAAACTTCTCCGAAAAATATCAGTTTTTTTTTCAAAAAACCCTAGCTCCTAAGGGATAGAATCTGTATTAAAAGTCGTACATTTTAAATCACATTTAAAATATTGGAGATACATCAGCTGTTAGATTTGATTTTACTTTAGTTTGTTTGTTTACTTTTCCCTGAGTTAACCTTTTGGTTTTACCATTACCATAAACGAAATAATGTTTTCTATAACTGAAACCAAGAACTATAGTTTGGACAGAGCCTTAAGTGTTCCTACCGGGAAAAAACACATCTGTAGAGTATCAATTTTTCTTGTGACATAGACATTGGTAAAACTAATTTACATGAAGAATATCATAAACATATTATATATATATCAACATATATATAATATATATATAATGAAATAATATATCTAAACATAACCTGGATTAGGAATTGGCGCCCCCTTGCTGTCGAATCTACAACTTTTAAATGTGAAGGTCAGCCTGAATACCCGGCGCCCACCTAGACAATAAACTTATACTTTTGGAGAAGTATTGGAAACATGTGTTTCGGGTATTTACAGTAATGCAAATAATACAGTAGAGTTAGTAGGATTTAAAATATAAAGTTACACGTTTAATAATGACTTAAAACAGGTTATTGTAGGAGATTTTGATACGGTAATAATTCATTCTCCAAAAAAACCTTGCCACGGACTTTTAATTGACCTAACTTAATTCCTATATGTTCATATAGCGTACAACAACTGCAAACAACAGGAACATTGCTAAACAACAGTAAACTCCCGAGACTTATTTTCCTAGCCAAGGTGAAATTCACCAATCGATTGCTCGTGTAAAACCCGTCTGGGAGCGAATCAAAACATTCAAACAATAAACAAATACTTGAACCAACGAGTCCGCCATTTTGGTGACCTTACAATGCAGACAAAGGTACATTGGAAACGAACCAATTGATTGAAACGTAGGAGACAAACGAACTGATTAATGTTTTCACAAACGTCAAGCTGGAAAACCCCATGATTGCTCTGTCAATGGCTACAAACGGACCTAACGGTTTTAATGGGGAAAAGAATTTGTTTGCTTTTCGATTTTATTGTAACTGATTGTGATTCGAACTTCAAAGACTGCATTGTTATGTGCTTTCGAAAACTGTCCATTTTTCAATCATTTGATATTTTTCTTGCAAATATTTTGTTATAAGCTTCGTGATATGTATTTGGAAATCAATATCACCTTACACGCGGTGGTTTTGTAATTAGAAATAATTTATCTCATTTAACAAGATTGTTTAGTACTTAACAACATTGGGTCCTGTTTTACACGCACACACCATTAATATTTGTCCCTTACTTTAGATAATTTCTTTTTATTTAGTAGAAAAAAAAACACCATGAAAAACCAAGTAAATAGAGACACAATTCATATTCAAAGGCTATTTTGTGCGAGTACATAGGACCTACATGTTTGGATTTTAATTAATGATTTATTTGACACCAATACAACAGGGTGCATATTTTAATCCAAGTAGTGTGGGTGTTGGGTGAATTTAGATGATTATGAATACTGGTTACTGTTTAAGTTTAGATATCTATTAAACCAGAACAATTCATTCATTTCAAAAGAATAAGTATTATTTAAATAGGCCCAATTTATCATTAACATATGTAGTGGAATGGACTCTTCGTAAAAAAATAAATTTATCCTTATAATTACCGTTATACATAATTGGCTTGAGTATCTAGAGTCTAGGTACAGTACATAGTACAGTACATAACAAATATTCAGTACTATTTGGTTGTAGATTAAAAACTGGTTCTAAACCACAGTAGTTATTGTATTACTTACACTCATAGAACACTTAAAATCCCTCAATCCACATTAGATGTCGTAAAAATACATTTATACTTTTTTTTATTATATAATCCATGTTAGTGATGAGGAACATTCAGAAATGAGCAGGCTAACCTTGTTGGTCCATTTATGTTGATATTTACGAATTCTAAAACTTCAGATTACTAGCTGGTCTTTTCAATTTTCAACAACTAAGCTAATCCTACATTTATAATAAAATTGGTTAAATTTTCTCCATCAAAAATATCCTGTTCTGAAACCCAGCAAAACCTTTTGTAATATCGATTACATTGTAATGATTTTTTCTCCGACCGAGTGAAAGAAACCAAACTCGCAAGAAATTGAGTATAACTCGACGAAGTGGAGTAGCAAAGAATCATAAATTGGTTCGAGGGCAATACTTTGTCAAGACGGGATCAATCTTGGCAACGACCCCCCCCCCCGCCCCCTCTAGCCCCCAATCCCCCTTCAACCCCCCAAACCAAACACTCAACTGTGGATGACAAGCCGCGAGATTTCCCGCCAGTTTTCCCCGCCAATTACGATCACATGCGCGCGGAAATTTTATGACGAGACAAGTTCTTTGCTGCAAACCCCTTAAGCACTTACCTTCGTGTGAAGATAGGTATTTTAAATCGTTGGATTGCGGATGATTTTACAGTGTACACTAAAATTTTAGGCTTTTGCTATAAGGTGCATTTTAATTTCGTTGGAGGCTAAAACTGTTGTCTACATTAATTTTACTAATCATTCTGGCATTTGCAAAAGTTATTTTTTGATTTGGTGCAGATATGGGAGTGTTGAACTACATAGCATTTCTTAACTAGTTGAACACAATACGACAAGAATAGAATACTCTGTGTTTGACTACTTTAAGATGTGTTAATGTCTCTTTAAATTCGGTTAAAGAATAAAAATGTACCACTTTAAACAAAATAAATATACATATTTAACGTATGCTTGTCGAAATATGCTTAAAGAAATAACCCAGTATGATATAATGGTATTTATTTATGCGATGATAAAAAGTTTCCCTTATACTTACATTTGAAAACAATTATTTATGACAAATTTTTAGTATTTTACTTTAAAAACAGAATGTTTTCTTTTTAATTACGTCACTTCATCAATAGTTATATAATACAATATTATTATTCCAATCAGTATAAGTTGTTCATGGTATTTCAATAGAGCTACCAACGTACATATAAGAAATCACTAATTGTTACCATAATTAAAAGTTAAAAATTACATGTTTGAACAATGAGGAAGCTGTGGTAAAGTTTGCCTTTTGTTTGCTAAAGTACAACAAAATTGCTAATACAGAAGGAAATGTTTCAAATTCGTGTAATTACTAGAGTTATTAGTTGTACCTCCAAACCCCAACCGACTAATTGTCCAAGAGGGATTAACAGTAGTTAATTGACAATGTCATCAACAGACGGGACCCCCTAGTGAGGGATAACTGAGGTGGATCTACTGTTACTCACAATCGCCCATCGTTAACCAGCTACATTCGTACAAAATCGCTAGACTTATAGCAATTGCTTTGGGTACATTAACTCACTTGAAAAACACACATTTCGCTGTTTTCGTTTTGTGCTGTATTCCATGTGTTTGTAGATCTCCGTTCTTCCTACTTGATTTTTTGTTCAATTAAATGTTAGTTTGAAAATACAAAGTTTATCACCTTTACAATAAATAATGACCTATGTGGATTAGTCAACAAAATAAAAAAAAGTATTTGAAAAAATTAACGTTTTTTTATGACTCTTAACGGAAGTTTTCCAATACAAGAATTTACGAAATTAACTGCACAACAATATAAATTGGAAATAATACTAATAACGCGATAAAGACTAACCAAACAACAACGGTAAGATCAATAAATATGCAATAATTAGCAGGAACCGTTGTAACGTTGTAAAAAATTTATGTATACCGAGACAAAAATAACGGTATATTCAACAGAAATGAAATAAGAAATAATATACACTATAGAGAGAAAATTGAACTTAGTTTTTTTTTAATTTTATTTTTTTTATGACAATTAGTATATAAAAGGTTATAAAAAAATCTAGTATGTACAGTATCAAGAAAATATAGGTCGTAGAGTTAAAACATCAGAAACAATTAATTAATTAATTCACCATAAGTACTTTTCTATTGGTAAACATGTATCATATATCACCAATTAAGACTCCTATGTTATGATTTTTAGTCGCATGTCACAGCTACCAAATTTCTTAAAACTGTAACCTGTTTCACTGAAGTGTACTAAAAAAAACATAATCCTAAAACATAAATAATATAACATAAAAGTATGCTTTTTCTAGTTATCGTTGTGAAAAGTTATACTCAAAAATATATATTAACACAAACTTCTAAAAAAAACATGCAATATATACGTAGTTGTATAGTTTTATTGTGGTTTATACCGTTTTATGTTCTAACACAGATTAAAGAAGTTGTCTGCGGTTCTACTTATTTCAGGACGCTGAACTCTAACTCGAAACCGTGCAGCACTTTACTTTAGGGTCTTGAGGGTCTTGGCATTATACTTGGCTAAAGCTATTAGTCATTGGTGGGATTTGAACCTGGGATCTCAGGGACCCAAGTCCCGTGCTCTGCCACTGGACCAGCTCACTCCTCTGCCACATGCTTATGCTGACTTACTCTTTTCTGTTATTTAAATTACAGATTAGGATTAACCTCTATTTATTACGTAATTGCATTTAGGTAAGACCATGAAAGAACATAACTTTTTTAATTATTAGGAAATAGGATATTGTCCTGGTCATACTAATATTATAACTATTTCATTTTATGTCAATATATTTATTCAACAATTGCACATTGTACATTGAATTGTGTCAAAATCTTAACCTAGTATACACAGTTATAGGCTAAAATTACTTTCAAAATTACAAGTTATACAATAGAAAAAACCAATAAAATGAAACACCTCCTTAATGTAAGTAAGAAACAATTTCCATAAGATAATTTTTTAATTATTTTTTAAATTTGATTTTGTTAATGTTTTTTAAATTAATTGTAAGAAAACGTCTTCCGGCAATGGTAGGCCATTTATCTTTTAAATAAAAGATGGTTGCGACTTTTTTTCTCTTAAGGGGTTTTCTTCTTGTATTGTAGCATTATTGTGTGTTATGCGGTATAATTTCTCTATGTAGCTCTCCATATAAAATTCGCAATTTCTCCACTGTAATTGATATTACAAATAATCTTCTGATAATTGCAAGCTCTCTTAAAGAATTTGAATTTAGATTCGGCTCCAAAGATCCCCTTATGTGGTGCGTCGGTCAGTTCTTCAGATATAGAAACCCGACATCTTAGCCACTAGTTTCTCTACATTGTTACACTAGAAAACTGATACTTTGCGGCCGGACATAAACCCCGGGAGGAAAATACCCTTGTGGACGTGCCGAGCATTGTTGATCCCCCAATTTGGAAAGGAAACCACAAAAAGTTGTTTCTGTTTTTCTATGTATACAATAGAGTAAGATGATCCTTATATCAATAGGTCAAATAGTTTGAATATTAAATAAAAAGTAAACAATAAAAATCAATTTTTGACTATAATAAAATATAAATTAACATTTTTATATGTGGAGGTATAGTGTGGTACAAATTTTTTCCAAGATGCCTATGGTCAAAATTTGCATCTCAAAATAGTAAATGCATTTTAAAACTCAAATAGTTTATTGTGATTCATTTAAGACTCAAACAAAAAAGAATTTCGGTGCAAATCTGGACCTCTTTTCCAAAATTCAAGGTATAAAGACCCAATTAGAACATAATGTAAGTACAAACTAGTATGAACAGAATCAACGTGTAAATATATCAACGACCATGTATTAGAGGTTACAACTTAAAAACAATTTAAAGATATTTAAACCGTGAATGTTGGTTTGAAATGTTATTTAGAACTAAAATACAATGCAGATGACTGAACCCGTATCGAAAAATGTAAAAATATCAGAATACAAGAGATAAATAAATACCTTGGGGGCAGGAAATCATGTATAATTAGTAATATTGAATATGCACAATCATTAGCAAAGTATTTATTTTCCTGAATAAGGCCTACACAATTAGATTTTGTGACATCTGAAATATTTCTTCAATCTCTAAACTCATATTTGCAAATATTTTTTCAAATTGTATGATTTAAGGTGTATGGATATTACTGTATTTCAATGTAAAAATTTTGATTAAAAATCTATTATTTCTTTGTATTTCATTCCACACAAAATCCATTACATCAAGGTACAGTTTTTTGTCAGAGTAAAATAAAAACATTCTAAACAATAAACAATGATATATGATGATAAGAAGTTAAGTATACTATATGTTTTCGCAAGATAATAAATGATACTAAAACAGTTTGTTTTGTAATAATTAAAGGGCTTGGCTTTTATTTTAAGCCGTACAGTAAGATTTTAAAATAAATAACATATAAATGTAAATTTTAATTAATTGAATTTTTTAGATCAATGTGATTTTTAATTATTATTGTTAGTTAGGGCTAGAACAAAAAGACCAGTTTAAGTGACGTACCATTTATACATACGATGTTTTCTTAGCTAAATCTAATAAAGGTAATAAGCTACGCAATTCGAATACCAATTTAGAGGTAGAATACGTAAATCTATTTGTGGTGGAATTCAGTCATGCGGTTGACAGTTAGTTGATAGAGACTATTTGTCATCAGCTGTTTGATTGTTGTGACGAGCAATCATCTGATACGAGGAATCAGCTGGTTTATGAAGTCTTATTTTCCTTATTAAAATGGAATATTTTATACAAAGATTATACTTTTTTACTAGCTTAATTTGGCTGTTATTAAAATAAAAATAGTGCATGATTAAACTCACGTTGACTTATATTTTGTTTGTTGTTTGTTTAATTGTTGAATCTTTGGTGCAAACACATTTCACGATTACATTTTCAATAACTTTGACGTTTCGATTCAAACATTTTACATTTCTGGTATTTACATGGTAAGCATGCCGATTTAAACGATAGAAATTCAGTCTGTTTTTTATGTTTGGAAACTTTACACAAGTATCTTTAAACATTGGAGTTTCAATAATTTATTCTGTCTAAAGTTAATTTTAGTAACAAATAAATATCACTTCTGTTCATAATACACTCTGCAATCATATCCAGATTAAAATAGTGGATCATTATTTTAGTAAAGGGGTTTAAAGATTACGAAACTTATTTTCTACGTAGTTATATATATGATTAATATAAAAGTATGTTCTTCTAGTTATTGTTGTGAAAATCTATATCAACAAAAGCATATCAATGTATATTAACAAAAGTATATCAACACAAAAATTCTAAAAAAAAAACATGCAATATTTGGCCAGAAACTAAACTTTAAAAAAATGTTACAAGTTTTTTAACATACCAGACGATTAAATAAACTAATAAATATGCACCAATTTGATGTTTAGAGTTGCAAACAGAGTATTATTTGTAATTGAGTTTGTTAAACAAATTTAAAAGGTAAATTTCCTGCCTATTTTGTTTATGTGATAACTACTTTTATAATTTACTAATTTTATTCCACCTTTACATCCTAAAGCACCAGTACTTCAGAAGGCAAGCCAATACAGAATGGCAAAGAGTGTGTGGTGATTGGTGGGATTTGAACCTAAGACCTCTAGAACTTCGCCTTACGCTTTACTGTAGATCAGCTCGCTTCCTAAAACTTACTAATGTAATTTAGTATATGCTAATAAAGATAGACACAAGTGTGTACACTTTTCACAAGCCAGTTGAAAATGAAAAATAGACACTCCAGTAGATTAATACACTCGATAAAAACTACCCCCTAAATATAAGTTATTACAACCCCCTCATGCAGCCACAAAGACCCCTCTAACAGCCCTTGATATACATCACAACAGAGTACTCGTGTTGGATGGTATTTAATGAAGAAGCATTCACCCCCCCCCTGCCAAAACACCCCCACAACAACACCCTCCCTCCCCCCACATCCTACATCATAACTCAATCACCCCAAATTCACTTTTCTTACACAAACGTCCATTTATTCGTTTTATTGTCCGTTAAAGAGCTAGGGCCCTTGTTTTGTCCACTTTTTGGAATTAGGTTGTTACCCCCCCCCCGGACCAGCTCGCCCCTACAAATGACTTTGGCTCGTTTGAGAACCTTAGTCATTACTGGCTATTTTTGTAACCCCATTCATCCCCTTTAGTAAGAACCAACAGTTTTTAAACACCTCTCGTTTTATTGTGGTCTCGGTTTTGAATTAAAAGTGTTAATTCATCGTGTCGAAAGAGTGTTTTGTTGTGTTGTTAATTGTTGGTGGTATATTTTATAAAATTTAAACGCTTAACGTAATTTTTTTACTTCGAAATAAATTTGTACATCTTTAAATTGGTTGAAAACAAAAGTGATCGAAACAGCTTTCTACAAAACTGTACTTGTCATTTGGGTGGTAGATTGAAACCTTCAAGCAGTTGATGCTTCTCAATAGCTTTGGCACAGTAGTAGATATGTTACTATTGAAGGTTGAAATAGAGGATGACAGACGATCATGTAGCTATAATGATGAGCGTCAGACTATGAACCAAACAGTCAATGATCACCTGTCTTTGGTTCTTCCTCAGTGATTGCCTAGCCTGTCTTCAGTGTGAGCAAAGCTAGACTTCACTGAACCTTGAATTCAGATTTCTGATGAAGAGAATTTACTAAATTTTACATTCGGCCTTCGTTTTTTGCAAGTCGAATCGACTACTTGGTCAAAAAACTATAAATGGAGTAAATCTTTATTGCTAACACGTACATTGATGAAACTGCGAATTTTAGTAAAGGAACTAACCAATTTGGTATGTTGCATACTCATCTGAATAAAAGTTACAAATTTATCGACCAACAAAGTTATAATCTCCGAAAATGGTGTGGAATTTAACACTTCTTGAACCAAACATAAGCTTAGCGTGCTGAATTTTATGACGTGTTTATGTAACAACTCACAACAATCCGAACGTGCTCTTGACTATCCGAATTGTCAGCCACCTTAAATTCCAAAGCGCTTTGAAGTTACCACTAAAGATTTTTGTCGCACACGCTCGAATACCCCGATACAATGATTACGTTTTCTAGTTTCAACAACTTGAGATAATCCGAATGTGCACATGATGATGAACCATTCCCCTAAAGATCCGAAGCTGTTTTGAAGTTACCATTTAAAAGGTTTTTTCGCACACTCTGAAATACCCAAATACAATGATAACACTTCATGTTTCTACAACTTGAGTTAATCCGAATGTGTTCAAGATTATCCGAACCACCCCCCTACAGATCTAAAGCGGTTTTGAAGTTACCACTTACAGTTTTGTTGCACACTCTAGATCACCCGATGATCTCGTGTAAATGCTACAACAACTCAAGATAATCCAAACGAGTGCGAGTTTATCCGAACTGTCAGCCCCTTAATCTACATAATGAGGTTGTGAGCCGGTGACAGCTGCAACGCCACAATAGAAACACAAACCCTCGCCACATCATTAGATGTTGCATTCTGAACAAATGGGGCGTTAGTAGCGGCCCCACCAGGGTAATTGTGGCTGGGAGTTATTCAGGTAATCCAAAATTGGGAGGGGGGGGTAGTCACAGAGTGGTGTGTGATAATTTCTAATGAGTGAAGTTTCCCGGTACTTTGGTATTATACTGACCACACCTACATTGGTTACCCTTAGGTTAGGTTAGGTGATATTCCGGTTATCTTAACCTAACCTAACCTAACTTAACCTAACCTAGGTGTGGTAACCTAACCCAATTAAGGTGTGGTCCATATAATACCAAAGTACCCGTTTCCCTTATAGGATTTAACGTGTGTATGCACAATCTGAGATTTGAGTGATAAAGAAGAGTACTTCGTTTTCATTCGTTAGAATGATTATTTGCGATATTTTAAAACGTAAACAGTTCTAGGTACACTGGAATTGATGTACTGAAAAACGGTCTAAGTTGGAAGTACTGTCATGTGCATTAGAAGCACAAATATTATATTTTTGGCTTAAGTAGCAATATACAGGGTGAACAACTTTAATATCTCACCATTAGTATCCCAGAAAATATTAGATTAGGGAAAACTAAATGGAGAACTTCGACTTTTTTATTTGGTTACTCATTAAAAACAACTACGATGAATTCCACCTATTAAAAAACGGCCACCTTAAAACGATTTATTTTTTACTACCATAAACAATTCAGTCCCGTTGTTGAAGTAATCCATTTAATGTTTCTATAAATCTAATCTTTTCTGAGATGCCAATGGTGGCAAAGTTAAGTTGTTCCACCATATTTTTTCTCAACTCCCTCAATATCAAAACCAGTATTTTTGAAATTTTGCTCTGAAAGATGGAATTTGCAAACTACAATTTACTCCTAATCCTCCCCCGAAACCCCTGAAATCTTAAGGATCGTAAACACCATTCCCGCATTGTGTACAAGTTTACTGTTATTTCTCCAGTAACACGAGCCTCGGATCACATTTGGGATCAAAACACCCCCAAACATCCAAGGGTAAACACCCCGCGGACGTCATGGGGTGATAATGACCATGTACTGGGAACCCTCCAGAGGGTCGCTGGGAAACGGGAAGTGGAGCGATACTTGTCGCAGAGACACAGCGAAATCTGGAACAAACTGCGGAGACCACAGGCAATTGTAACAATTTCCGTTGAAATAACAAACGCTCATTCAAAAGATAGACCTACATTCAGCTATGCTAGTTAGGAGGAAAGGAAACTCGTGTTTTCAAGTGACCCTATATCTTATTCCTCAAAAGATTCGTAAAAGATTTAGGTTAGGTAGATAAATTAGGTAGCCAATTAGGGTTAGAATATATGATCACTAGAAATGGGACGAATTTCCTAACCTCCTGAAGTAGTTTTAAACGCTGGCGTAGGAAAAGTGTATTTTTTTTACCACAAAATTCAGAATAATCAACCTTCACAATAATGGTCATGGAAATGCAACAAACGGTAGTTTCAATACAGGTTACTGTTAACATTTTACGGATATTTCAAAATTTTTATTATTTCATAGGGAAGAATATTGTGGGAATTATTGTTAATTGAAAAATGGTCAGACAAAGAGGACAAGACATGACATAAAATAAATCTATTCTTCTCAAACGGTTCTATAAAAGGTTTTCGGAGAAAAAATATTTGCAAACATAAATGTTTTACTGCTGGTATTTAAATCTCAAGATTTACAATATTCCTGATCCCTACGTTGAATACTGTTGGATGTTGTATAGCAGGTGATTTTAATTAACTGGTTGTGTAGGCATCTTTTATATGTTAGCAGTTTAATTCATATTCCAAACGCAGGTGGAGGTCCGTACAATTAATTCAATTGCAAAAACAAGGGATTTTCTTAAAAAGAAAGGTATTACCAAATTATGATATTTACGAGGAAGATAAGGGGAAATTTAGTGAAAATTTAGGAATAGTAATTCAGAAAAAAACACCAAATTCATGATTTTGTTTGACAAAGGCGAGGGTTTCAAGGACGTGCACTTGGATTTTTTTTTAAATCTGAACATTAAAAACACCGCACTGCAGATATATCCACCACTGGTGCTGGTCGACCATAACTGAGGCACATCCTCGTTTTCCCCGAAAATCAACTATTTACAGACTATAACGTGTTCAAATCCCTCTAACAACCAATGGCTTTTAGTCTTAGCTTCATGATGATCCTACTACCCTCTAGGACTGAAGTACTATGTTAAATGGGCCAGAATACAGCATAGCATCCTAAGATGTAGAGGTGTTACGTAAACCCCCATTTACACGGAACAAAATGGCGAAACCCGCAAATCCCGCATTACATACACCCGACACCTCCACCTCGCCTGCTGCGCGCTGCGCCTTGTTTGGAAACATCTGCTCGGACGCGCCGCTAATCTGTAATCCTCGCCGCAAATTGCATAATTTAATTCACCACGAACTTCCCCGAAACCGGGATAACGCGGGTAACACCCGTGAAATCCGGGCTAAGTAGAAAATGGGAATGTTTGTGTATCCAGAACATTGGCTACAATAGAGGCACAAACAGAGAGGTTTGCCGCTTTGTAACAGTATAACCTTAGGTAGGTAATCCGCCGCCTGGCTAACGATCTAGACAGTGTTTGGACAATGAGGGTTCCCACAATGCTTGGGTTCGGTCCTGATGAGGACGGACACCTCGGTACGGCCGGTCTAGCGTAAGTGAAGATTTAGGATCTAGTAATGCAACTTGGAATATTCACCATGTTGTGTCATGGGTTGACACAACATAGTGCAATAGATACAGAAATACAAAGAAAATATTCTAAAGTAACGTTCGGTCTGTCACACAAACTATAAGGTTTCAAATTTTCACGTTTAAATGTGTAAGTATAAAACTAAATGGTAAGTTATAGTATTCTTCATTCTTCATAAAACCAGGTACCTATTGCCCCAAAACAAAGAAAAATTTAAAATCGTCTAAGAATAAAACATTGATGAAAATGTGCAGAACTTCCTTTGAAAACTGCACATAAAATTGAGAAAATTGCATGTCAATGGACATTGCAGCTGAAGCAGAAAGCAGGATGATCAAAAGGGATGGGCATGTACCAAGAAGACGGTTCCTCGAAGTAATATTGTCGAATTATCCTTAGGGTGGAAGGCCAAAGCTGAGATGGAGATACCAGATTTACGAAGACACCATACCACCTGTGTACCAAGAACCACAGTGGTAAGCAAACTTTGCGTGTTTTCACTGGAAAACTCCACGGAGAGCCCAGAAGAGAACAACATTTAAACTAACTTACAAACAAAAATTTCAGTTCCGAATTTTACTTATTTTCAAACCACAGCCACATCTCTCAAAAGCTTAGATTAAAAAAAAAAACAAAAAAACGGCTTGTGTCGCTGAAACTGGCATTTTAAACACATATATGACATAAACACTCCATATACACGGTGAATGTAGAATGGGAATCCCCTCCAAAACGAAAAATATTCTACCTTTTATTAAAGATTTCCGTGGAGGGGAACACACGATGAGTCCATAAACAATTTTTAATTGTGCCCGATCATTGTGGGATTGGGCCACCAAACAAATGGCTGAAGATGACATAGTCCTTAAACAACCAGAGTTAGGTTTTAGTTCTCCGGAACGTCACGATCACGAGTATATAAACAATGCTTAACACTTTGACACAAACACTATTCCGTTGTCCTTGACAAAACGTTTCAACAGCTGATCCGGCAGTTTTTGACCGGATGTGGGGCGTGGTCTCTTATCACTGCGGGGTGCCGGGTGTTACTGATAACAGTTCTGATAGACTTCTAAACTAATTGTGTGTGTAGCACAAGAGCACAGCGGGATAGCTCAGTCCCGTGCCCCATAATGTGCTCAAGCGCTTTGATTTCGATCCGGAAAATTTTAAACGATGCGAGATTTAGTTGTCTACAAGGGTTTTTGTAACTAATCGGATTTAGGGGAAGTTTGAAACAACATCTGTTTAGTTCCGATGTTCTGTGACGCTTTGTGAAGTCAATACATGTGGTGTGTTATGCGAAATATTTTATCCATGTTGAAGAGTTCTGTTAGATTGTATTTACATAATTAACTAACTTATCAATTTGTAAATTCAACTTTTGATCCCCTGTTGCTAAACGGACCTATCACGAAACTGATGTTTTGAGATAATCGCTGTTAAAGTTTAGAGGATATGTTTGGCTGCTGCCAGCATTGGCACTCGTCCATGCTAAAATGGCCTACTGACACCAGCTGGCTTTCAGAGTCATACCAACCAAACCAACTGAATTACACAATTCCAAGTGATTAAATATACTACTAACATTCAAATATGAATGCCGTTATGTGGTGTCATTCCAAGCAAGATTGATTTTAGATCCAGATTCCATTTGTCTTGTTCTATCAAGTTTTGTTGCTATTCAACAAACGTTTGACGTCAGATAGTAACAAGAATATTAACCAGACCAGGGTTTGAACCGCTCCCTCAGGAACCAGTGGTCTACTTATTGCATCTTAAGAAGTAGATAAGTGAGCTTAACCCTAAATTTAATTCTCTTTAATTTATTTATTGCGCACAGTCCTTAATTAAGATCTAGCTATTAAGTTTTCGTAACATATTTTTGTTCATTTAAGGAAGCCGGTGTTACACGGATTTTTCGAGTGCTGTATAAAAATATATTATGTGATGTACTACCCGTCGGAATTATGCCTAGGTTTGTTCATATGTACTTGAAAGCTTATTATTATTTTTTTTATTACATTTCATTTACTGTAATAAAATAATTATAATCCGTGTTGAATGTTTGTGTCTCGAATTAAAGGAAAAATAACATTTATTTGTACACCACAGTAGCCTATAACTGTGCGCAAGAAAAAAAATTTTGAAATAAAAATATGAATTACCGTACTTATTACATTCAAGTAATAATGCGAAGTAACTCAAATGTCACACAATTTAGTTAGCAACACTTAAAAAGCCACAAGTTTTACCGGTTTTGCACTTAGGAGACCCTTTTAAACAAAGATAACGTAACTGTGTTACACCGTGTATAGATGAAAAACGCTCCCCCATCCGGACCAAATTGGCGATGACGTAACAAAAACGCCGACTGGACATTAATTGAGCACTAGTGTAAATCGAATAGCCGGTACAATCGAGTCAGCCAAATTGCAATTATAACTTGATTTTCATAACAACAAAAATCACTATCGGGCGTTTTAACGCTGCATTGCCGGGGAATAATTTGATTGGAGAGTGATTTGGGGACAAAAAGGGGCCCCCACAGCTCGGGGCGCGCTTGATGGCTCTTTAGTAGGTTTTTAAACTCCCCCCCCCCGCCCGGGGCTACAGTATGTCTTTATACACCGGAAGTCAACTTCGAGATCGAATTTAGATTCGGATTTTAGATTGATATTTAATCCCGCCCTGTTTACGTGATTATTTGCATATGTAAATTTGTACTACAATTGTCAGCTGTGAATGGATTTGTGTTGTAAAACATTTTTGTAGGGTAATTCGGGAAATCTGTGTTTTTATTGAGGCCTTAGGTAGTTTTATTTAATAGTTTATATGAACAAAATATTTTTTTATACGTTTTACACATTTATAATATTTGAGTTCGTTATTGGTAACAGTTTTACCGAGTAGAAAAATCCTGAAAAATGTTGTTTTCAACTTTTGTTGTAAACAATATAAAAAAATATCTTTGCCAAACAATTAAATTACAATGTTTATGAAACATGAATAAATTGCATACATCAATAAAATGGCTTGGATACAATTTTAATACTAGAAAAGCATACCCGATTAACTCTCTTACATCTTACTGACAATATAAATATAATAATGTATTAGTATTGTTGACTAGAGTGTGTTTAATACCTTTCAATAAGGTTTATAGAAATTAAATTCAAGTATTAATTTTAAAGTAACTTTTACGACTTGTCAAAACAAATGACCTACGAATAATTTAAGATCCTTTAAATTCATTGGGTTCTTAAAAATAAATCGTTAAATATTAAAACCTCTCTAAAAATATTCTGAACAAGTCCTTATACCGCAATGAGTTATTGTACGAGCAAAAGTATCAAAATTGAAATCCGAACGGTAGTAAAATAACAAATAATGTTTAAGTAATGTTTCTCTACATTGTAACACTGTACATTTTCCATGGGTATGTTATTGAAAGTTTTTATACGTCTTGTTATCAAAAGTCGTCTTTACGCCATTCATTTAACATGTCTTTTCAATCATAAAACATTTTAAAATTAAAAAAATAAGTAACGTTGATCAATGCGTCTATTTAAAAATAATCTTGAACACGAGAACATTCAAAGATATCAAGAAATCTAATCCGTAGTGACGACAGGGACTGTTTACAGTTGCACAATTGTGGCGTTCCACAAGGATGTATCTTTGGACCGATCTTGATCTTCCACGTGCCAGCTGCGGCGGCCATCTTGGTCGCTTTCAGATAGTTTGTTAAATAGTTAATAGCCATTTATTACGTATTGTATTACTATGACTAGGTATATTTACAAATATGTCCATATTACATTTGAATCGCATCAATCGATATAAATCAAACACAATAGACGGAACGTTTGTATGCGTTGTACAAATAATTATTATATAATTATTACAAATAGTTTTATATGCATCTTGGGGTTAAAGGATAACGTTTTAGGATGTGCAATCTTATTTACTTATTTTTATTTATTTTTTTTAACAGAATGTGATGCTTTTAAACTTATCTTGTATTAATAAGTACTGTGTTATTGTAATAAATTTAGTTTTTCAATTTGTAAGTTAATTTTTAAGGTTCATGCTGATAGGGATCCTTAAAAATACTCAACAGTAATTTTATTGTGAACAATATTTAAGCTTTAGTGGATATTTTATTTGTAAGGAAATTGAAATTTCAAACTAGAGCAATCCAACTAATATGCCTTCTTTTAATGACTCGGTTTATTTATTTACGGTACATTATATTGATGGAAACTCATTTCCTATGTTACTATAGGTATACATATAGTTTAGTTTTCTACAAGTTAAATTGAATACAGTTTAAACCATAAAACAGGTTCTTAAATGTAATATGTAAACTTTAATTTGTGGCCTGAACACATACATAAAATAATGTTTATATATCACAAATGCTGAAACAGTAGGGTATCTAAACGTCAACATTAGGTTCAGCAAACTTCGTTTGTATCTTTGTTATGTTGCAAAATCTAGAAATATACTAAACGTTTGTATTTTAACTTAAATAATATATTAATAGTAAAAAGTTTAATTAATATTTCTATAGCTATTTTATTCGTTTTTATTTGTTAATACATGTAATCCTACTATCTAATGATAGGGAGGATTATTCTAATACTAGCAGAGTACCCGTCTTTCGTACGGGATTGACTTATGCATATAAAATGCTTATTGCAGTTATGCTCAAGCTTTGCGTTTTTCAATGAGGTAGGACAAAGTTTGATACAATTTGCTTCTTTAAATTTACGGTTTACTATAGTATTACACATCTACCATAGCCATAATGCTCAACCACTTCACCTAAACAATAGAGAAACAAATTATTAAGAGTTGCAAAATATTACAAATTATTCATGAAATTGAAACATAAACATAACTTTAAAAATCATATTTTGACAGTTCTTATTGCGTATCACAGTTTTTTGTTGTTACTTAGTTCAAATTAGCTGTTTTCATAAATTTAAAAAAATAATACTGCTGCAGCCTGTTGTCTTATAACTTTATATTTATAATCTTATAACTATTAAAGCTTTTGCACGTCATAGAATAAACCTTTTTAGTTGAAACAGCTGACTAAATTCTTTAATTCCCTGTAAATATGAATAGTCATAAGGTAAACATGGGGAACAACAGAGCCACTGGGGCGAAGCCCGAAAGGATTTTTGAGATAAGAATATGCCTGTATGTTAATCGGGAATGTAAGCTATCATCATGCCAAATTTCAGCCCAATCCGTCCAGTAATTAATGCATGCTTGAACTTCAAACAAACAAACACACAAACTTTCACATTTATAATATTAGTAAGATTATAAATAAATAAAGCATGGAAACACGTTAAAAAGTAAACATCCACTAAGTTTATACCAAAAATAAAATCTCAATATCGCCTAAAAAAATAAAATGCTTAAAACAAAACTATTGAACCCTCCTCCCTCTCGAGATCGCTGTTTTCAATAGACGTTAGCAGCAAGTGAACCGAATCTGGTCCAATCTTTTGTAGGAAATAACCCCTTTATTGGGAGTCAGACGCTGGAAAATGGGTTACATCTTTATATTGTTCATTTTATTTATAAGTACGTCAAAAATATTACGTTACCCCCTCCCCCTGCGCCGCCCGTGCTCCCTCTTGCCTTATTTCCTTTTTTAAACCGAGTTAGAGGCACATCCAAGCGGAAAGATGGTTATAGAGACCCAGGCGGGTTCTTACCTGCTTAGGGGCCGGATGATTAAGTTACAAATTCGGGTTTTTGAGTTTGAGCAGTCGTTATTTTTTGGATAACCTCTCGTAATTTAGTCTATAATACTGTTGTCTGCCACTACGATTGTTCAATTTTGTTAGGTTTTGTTCAAAGATTCGTAGTTATTGAATATTTAATATCCTTTATGTAAGCACACCTTTTTTGAGAATTTCTAATGTGTAAGTTTAATTTACTAATACATAACGTACGTTTTAAAAGTGTTGAACAAATACTGCATTCATTTCAAGAGGGTTATTCAGTAACATCTAGGGATTAAAATGTTACCAGCAAATTATATAAAGCAAGCACTAGGTATGACTAGGGTTTCTATGCCTGAAATTTTCTAACGCAGTATGAGATGGATAACGATACAATTTTATACTATTCGACTAGGCATTGTGTGACAGCCAGGCATTCTATAGAATGCTTACAAGGGTGTCAGGCAAATAATAAATTGAAAATATCTGTTAAAAAGCTATTTTCTTGACAATATATTCTTTACAATAAAAATCTATGGTTAAAACAGGTTAGTTTAAGTTTGATATTTTAGACTAAATTGGCTAACTCCCAAACAGGAATCAAAATTCTACAAGTCCAAGTCCTTCATAATAGTGGAATATTTTGTATATGGTTATGTTAGTTTATATTTGGATTAGATTAGATCATGTCAAATGTGGAAAAAAGTCATACAACAGGGCATCTTATATTACTCGAAGTGCCAACGGGGATTCTGTAGAATAACTAGGCAAATCAGAACTCATTGTCCTACTTCTGGATATTGCTTTATATTAATAAAATTACTTTATATTAATAACTAGCTGTGTGCCCGTTCTACGGATGGGGATCTTACAGTAGTCAGTCGAAACCTTTAAAGCACAAAGAATCTCTATTTTCATTTACGGTTACCCTACCCATTATTGCACTTGCGATTAATTAAATCCGTTATGTAAGGGTAATAGCTATTTACATTACAAGTGTAGTAAGAGCGTTTTTACATCACGCAACGAGCGGAAGCGAGTTGCATAATTCACCTAAGTGATGTTTTACACGCTCTTGCGTAACGTGTAACGTACAAGATTTTACCTGACCCGACAATATACATGGGTTTACGTACTAGTATATTTCGTACCAAGGGCCGAAAATGAGGTTTTGCCGGCTCGAGATAGTTTTTAAGTTCGAGACGAAGTCGAGAACTTAAATCGATCGAGAGCTGCAAAACCATTTCGGTCCGTGGTACGAACGCTATTTTTCACCACACTATACCCTATTAGGCTACCACTATTCACCACTATAATAATGTACACTGATAGTCAACACAACTACAACTTTAAGGTTATGAAATAATTTGAGGAATCAGCAAAAATATAAATAAATAGTTGCTAGGCAACGGTGACAATAACACAATTCTATATTGCAATGCTATGGATTTTGATTGTGTATTTAAAACGCATTCATGTTCGAAGTAAGTAAGCGGACAGCTGATTTTGCGGCCCCGGCCTGTAAAAACCTGCTCGGTCCCCAAATTGGCGACAGCTGGCATGGCCAGCAAAACGTAACTTTCAGCCACCAATTAACGTATGTAATACAGCCAAAAACATCATAGTGTGGTGAAAAATATTTTTCATCATTATCCATTTCACTCATCTTCTAACAGTAACATTCTTTTACAAACAAAAGCTAGGTTAGGAAAATACTTTAAAGCATAACAATAACATTCAAGCGCACAGCTGATTTCTAGCGTTGAATGTCGATGCCTCCATAGAGGTATATTTTTTAAGTTATGCACTCAATGTTATTTAAATGGGTTTCTTTACATCACCGAGTGAGTTTTTGATACTTTACATCACTCGAGAATTAAGGAAGTTGTATACATCATGCTTGGGATAGGGAAGTTTAACATGGCGGGTTAGGTAAATGTTTTAAATCTCACTTGGTTTGGATTTGCTTTCAAAACGAGATCGGAAATGGTTGTGGTATTTGTAAACAACATCCAATGTAAAAATATCAGTGATAGTTAAAAAAAATAATCTTGATCTGAACAGCTGTTCGTCATTTCATAGATGATTACGTGATAAACATTAGGAGAAAACTTGAAAAATCTTACAAAATTGGGTTTATAAACGTCCGTTATTTTATTTACAAATTAGTGAGGCCATATTTTAATTCACAGTCTCCCCAAGCCAGTTAATATATTGAAATGATTTGGATCTTGATAGGTACTCTCGTTTGCCAGGAGAAGGCCGCGTAAAATGGCTCTTGGGCCGTAACAGACAGAAATTGAGATGATACTTGTCTCTGCTTCTTTAATGTATAAAACGTAAAAATAACCAAAATAATTATGATTTTGAACAATGTACAGACAAAACTCTAATTGTATTTATGTAGATTACTTTATATTAAGTGACTGGGTGAGCGAGCTGTTCTACTGGTTAGAGCGCGGGACTTCGGTTCTAGAGGTCCCGGGTTCAAATCCCGCCAAATCATTAATGGATTTTATCCATGTGATCATGCCGCAACCCCTAAATCTAGCCTGAAGTAATGTGAAAAACAATTCCGGGAACGTGCCTAGCGTCCTAGGACAAAAAATATTAAGAGACTAGGCAAAGTATATTATGAGCTTTATTTTATACTTTGTTTAGTTAATTATTTTAGGCATTGCATAGAATGCCTGGCTTTGCCGGCAAATCTTGGCTATCAATTTACATACTTAATTTTTTGGCAAACACAAACAAGAAAATTCCCCAAATCTTTTGTGATTTCTTGTTTTGTAAGATTAACCCTTACTCATGTTACAGAAACCCTTACAATCCTTCTGCGAATACAAAATAATATTGCTTTCAATGGTTATTCTGTACAAAATTTACTTTAAATTAATTTAGTTTTCCGATACACAAAGTTAAGTAGGCCTAATCTTTATCGTGTGTTAGGCAAGAAGATGACCAGAATAACTCTATTGCAAATATATTAAAATAATTATTTGTGACAGAAAAATGTTTCTGCCTTTCAATTAACTCTTCGAATTTTTCCACTATGATTAACGTTGTATTGAAAAAGTAAAGCTTTAAATTTTATCCACGCACGTACTCCAATTTTCCCAAACATTTTACACAATTTAAATTCTAAATACATTACCACACATAATACACACAATACTCAAATAATCACGAACAATATAAAATAATGAAACATTAAATCCATTGTCCTTACATCAATAACTTTCTCTGTGAACCAATTTCCAGTTGCTCGCTACGATGGGTAAAGCTGAACGTTTTTATCCTGTAATGTTATGAAACACAACAAAACTCTGATTTTAATTTAGAAATCTATCAAGTCCAGTTTTTCGGTTCGGTGGCCCCAGCCCTATAAAAGCGGTTCTTTATCGTTGCCCGTGGGCCAGCGGCGACCAATGTAGCCACTGTACCGAACATCTCGCTGTGATGCCATTTCCAATCTAAACTCTACGCTCTTCATTTATTTGTTTGTGTTTTCTCTCTACTAAACGTTGGGATCCGGTGCAGAATTGTATCGGGAGTTTGGGGCTGTCTTTGATGCGATTTTTACCGATTAAATCTAACATCATCCTTTGGATAGTTTTTTGTATTCTATTGATGTAACACGTAAGTGCTTCACCTATATTAAAATTAACTAGTTGCTCTGCCCGTGCTTCGCTATGGGGTGAGAATGCAGAAAAAAATAATTTGATTTTACTTTAAGATACTATAATATACTATAAGGAACAGTTACAACACACTTGCCAGGAAACATATAGGCAAAGGCTCAATCGTACTTATTGATTATTTAAATGAATATCTCTTAATGTATTACAGTACCATCATTTTATATAGTTATCATAGTATATCATTTAAAATATATGCAAAAGTATAACTTATTGACCACATGGCACTAAGAAACAATTCTCCTTTTAAACAAATTAAATTAAATAGCAGAACTATTTCTGACAACAGCTGGAGTTTCATAACAATGTTTGTTTTCCCATGTTAATCTTATGGAGAAATACGAAACTTTAAAGGGCCCCAGTGCCTCACTCTCTAATTATTTCCCTATAAAAAAAGTTTCCTGCACAACTTCACGTTACGCTCCTTCCAATGACACCAAAAACATGTCAATCGGCTCAGTAGGTAGTTTCGGAGGAGTAATTGTCACAAAAAATCTGCTTGCGTATTAAATAAGTATAGATAAGTGGGACTAACCTAATAGGAGGATTTAAAAAAAAAAATTAAATATTCGACAGTCGTTGATTAGTTGTAAGTGTCTTGCTGACTAATTAACGTGGCAAAACTTGACAAGCAAATGTAAGAATAGTTATTTGTGTATCTAGTGGGTGGAAGTGGTACTTTGCTACACAACCCGTAGACGAGTTTCTCGAGTGCAACAAAGGCAATTTGCACTCGTGTTACACATTATATTTTTCCTACAGTTATTATAAAGCATAGAAACAATTAGTCTTTCAAACACTAAACAACGCGTATTAGGTTAGGTTAAATTCACGCGTTGGACGAAATGGGAAACACTGCAACAGCTGATCGTAGTAGTAGTATCTTTATAAGTGTTGCCAACCCATTTCCACACACGACAACATACGTACACAGATTACATGCATGATAAAAGCACGCTTTTTTGTATTGTTTGGTTGGAATACTGGTGAGCAACAAAGTTAAAAGTTAGTGGCAAAGTAAGTAAATGCAGCAATTAGCAGTTTTCTGTACTATATAATCAGTCCCCTGTTTAGAGCCCACTTTGTCGGGTGACTATAGGAAATAAAAGATTCTGTGATTGAATATTTTACTACTGTATTTAAATTCCACAAATATATCTTTGTATAAAATGTATAGAAATCTAGGTTGGCATACAAATTTCAAAAGGATCTCTATAGGTTGGTTCTACCCATAATCATAACCAATATGTTCTTTTAGTTGACTATTGATACAAATTTATTTAAGTGAATCACGTGACTTGTAGACCTAATAAACAATCTTGATTGTAGTCAACTATCTGCATATTACGGATACTATTATACTTAGTTTGAAGGTCATTGTTGGTGATGGTGAGTTAATGTTGTTCAAAGGTTTATTGCGGACATTTTCCATCACGAAAGTAAAAAACAATACACAACGTTTCGGGATCTGGAATCTGATCCCGTCTTCAGGTGAAAAAACTTAACTAACACATTACAACTAACAATACACAAACGTCCAACCTAAGTTGGAATACACTACCGAGGGTAGTAGTCAAAAAATATGCACTGTATAGCAGTCAAGTATCAATATGTGTGCAGTCAATATGTGTTAGTTAAGTTTTTTCACCTGAAGACGGGATCAGATTCCAGATCCCGAAACGTTGTGTATTGTTTTTTACTTTCGTGATGGAAAATGTCCGCAATAAACCTTTGAACAACATTATACTTAGTTTATAACTTCCTTATGAGTTCAAAAGTGGTGTGTTATAAATATATATTTAGTGGAGAAAAGTCCTAAGACATGTAAAAGAAATTGGGACAAATCATTTAGTCGTGCTGTAATTAGGTAATTTAAAGGTAGACGTTTCTCAAACATTATTTATAACTGCTCTTTTTCTGTAACCGTAACGTAACCACGAATATTACCTGACTAATATAACTTGTGATGATGCCATGGATAATAACACGACCTATTTGCTCTTTAGTTCCCAAATTAACTTGGTCCCCGCCTAGCAGTGCCTGCAGTTTTCAGACGGCAATTCAGATACTACATTTACTTTGCATCTACTGTTATGTAGGCGTTCAGCGCGTCAATGCATTCAGAACTTCGGAAAGGTCTAAAAAATACCCCTGCTGCAGAAAACCTGAATACTAGGCAAATTTAAATTTATCTAACCAGATTTAAAGGGCATTATTTCCATAAAAAAATAAATTTATTCCCCATTAAAATAACATTGGGTTTAACGAGTACTTAGATTACTACTAAAGGTAAAGGGGAACATGTTTTATTCATAAAATATAAATAGTAGAGGATGAAACAAAAATTGGCTAAACTTTAAAAAAACAATAACAATAAACAAGCACATTATAACAGTTTTCTTTTTCTACTCCAGAATAACATGGACAACATAAATATACAGGTTTTTGCGTTTTATTTGTAACATTTAAATGGACAACACGTAATAATTCTTCAATGTACAGCATTGTTTGTGCTTAAAGCTCTACACTATGACTGCAATGAAAATTGGGCATTTCCATGTTTAAGGGTTAAGGTTGTAAATTATTATTTTGAGCTTACAGCTTAGTAAAGATTAAAAAAGTTTTAAAAACTTCAAAAGGCCAAAACACCCCACAACCCGATCTTGCTGTTGACGTAATCATTCAATTGTATGCGGGCCAGAATGAATAGAATTAACACGTCAACCAGATAATACGAATTTAAGAAATAAGCACACTTTCCTGTATAGCACTTTTAAATCGACACTCGATTGAATACCGTCGATTATCGACGCAAAGTAATCTATCGGTTTTAATTATCGATTATTGATCGCCGATGATTCGATTTACCTGACACAACGCTTCTGGTGATTGATGGAGATTGTTTTTTCATCGGATTAAACGACAGTTGGTAATCCTGTTAGACCTAATCCATCCTTCATCAGAGATTAGGTAGTTTTCAATTAAAGCTGTGATCACAAAATGCTCAAACTCAATCAAAGACTGTAGTTGTAGTTTTACAGAGCCCTAGTCCAATTATTGTCTGAAAATATCATAAGTTTTAACATTTTAATTAAATAAACTGGTTTTTTATGAGTTCATAAGTTATTAACGAACTAGATTTACTGTGTAAAATTTGTTCCGGTAATCTTGAGTATACGATTGATTAAAATTTGACCATTTATCACAAATATATCAATGTGTTAAGAGAGTAGAAAATCAGTTAAGGTTAAGGCACACCCCCAAAGAAAATGATTCCTGAAAACTATTATTTATCTAAAACATAATACGTGGAAATTCCTTTGACAGCATACTTTACTGAGTACAAAATTCCTATTTAACATCGCAAAACTTCGCAAGGTGATTATAAAATAAATTAGAATCGCCGTGCTAAAGAGACAATAACAAAATTTGGCTTCCATTTCCGGCAAAGACGTCTAAAATTGCGAAAACAACATCCTGCCAACAGAGACAATCAGCGTTGAGTATTTATAAGCCTTTGACTCCAGTATCATTTCCTCAATCCTCGTTTCTCTCTGTTATCATTTATATTTGAGTAATAAACTTATTGTAATGAGTAGAAAATTTGCTTCTGCTGTCATTTCCTAACGGGTTGTTTTCCGCTTGTCTGCTTATAATGAGAAAGTATTTGCACGAAAATTTATTTTAAGGAAAAATTATTATTCATCAATAAATGAGTTCTTGAATTTCATTTCCTTTGTTGCATTAATATTTAGGGATTTGACGAAAAACTTAATTACCACATGCTTATTAAAATAATAATTATCAACCATTAGTAGGCCTTGCTAAGTAAGTAGTGGATTTATAATCAATGATTAACCGACATAAGCAAGGAAAATATCATATTTATCAGTTTGTTTACGTATAGATGTTAAAATTCCGGTTATATATTACATACATTTTTTTAAATTATCTGAGTAAAACCAATAAACATGAGATGTATTAAATTTATGTTTTCAACATTTAAAATGGGCAAATGACCATTAAAACGTACAACAGTGTTAAAATTTTAAAACATTGAACTAATTTAGTCTCTGTGTCCTTATACTTATGTTATTTATTGACTCCAGTGGTAGGAAGGGTTATAAAATAAGTAGATACACACTTTAAAATAAGTTTATATTTTCAAAATCAATCATTGAGTTAAACTAATTAAAAATATGAATCAGGGTCACTTATGTACTGTACTTGGTTACCTAACACCTTATCTGAATTTAAAGAACATATTTTTACACTAAGTGGTAAAATATGTGTTTCGTTTCACAGTTTAAGTAAATAGATGGGTGACTATTTCATACAGCAAATCTAAGAAACAGCATTAATCTCTTTCGGTTACTTTCGTCATGAGGATAGCACGGGCATAGATACTATCAGCTCATTATTTATGCAATTAAGTAAATGTGAGTTTGTGAACAGTGAAAATATAAAAAATCAAAATAAATGTGGTACACAGCACACTGCGTTGCCCTCCCTTCAGCGTAGTTCTGCGGATCTCCGCCAGGCCGCAGTAGTCTCCAGACACGTTTTCAAATTCCTTTCTGTAAGGTGTTTGTGACCAAAAAAACCTATTAAATGGATTTCATAAAAAACCTACATAGCATAAATAATCAATCTGTTTGGAAATGAACAGTTAATGCACGCTTAAACGAAATTGTTATTATACGTATATATATTTTTTCTCCTCAGGTAATTGAATAACACAAGTTAAAAATAACAAGTAAGATGCTGATCAAGAAGTTATTATTTTTTTTATTATCAGTTTCAGTTTTTAATCTTTTGAAAAATAAGAAACAGAGTTATGCAATTCAGTATTATTTTATAATTAAATTCAAATTATTTTTTAAAACAAAAAATACTTTAACACCCATTGAATTAAAAAAACGGTTGTATCCCCTAAATTCCCCGCATATCCACACATATTCTTGAGGGGGGAGAAGGGCTTACCTTAGAACGAAACTAGAAACTTTACCTTAGAACCAATTGTAATTTTTTTAATGAAAATACAACTGAAGTAGACCCAAATTTAGTAAAAGTTCATTTAGGACCCCACCTCCATAACCCCATATAATTACGTAGACAATCTATTAATAGGCAAGCATGTTTCTTTAAAACCTTTTTACTCAGCTTGTGTGCATCGCAAAAAAGTCTACGCATACTGCTGAAAATACATTTTTCTGTAGTTATGCAGAATCCCTTTATAAATTAAAATAGGCAAAAAATAAGCACAAAAATGAATTAAAAAAAAAACGTAACATGGACCTTGTAGGTTGCCATACTGGTGACGAAATAATGCGAAATAGACTGAAATATAAACAGAACTTCAAAAATGGAAGAAACTCCAATCACATATTTTATTTACAGCGTCGAGTGAAAATAGAGAAGTCTGCACATTACATATTACTAGCTGTTACCCACGGGCTGCTCCACCCCGTTTTACTACATTAGTATTAATAAAACTATTGATTGGTTAATCTAAGATAAAATAAACAAAACAGAATACAGTAATGGTAATACTGTACGAACAAATAATAACAGCTGAGGTATTTTTAACATTAGGTAAATGGAAAGTTCCCTTTGGAAAGCAATTACGACCTTATAGGGCAATTTATGAAATAATGGATAATTTTGCGCAAGGTTTCTCGTCATGACGAACATTTTAAGTATATGGTTTATGGGGGTGTGACTTGTAGTTTTCTCAAAAGTCCATGGGTACTTTTGGCTTTATATAGATTGATCTAGTTTTCAACCACTGGACTTACATAGTTCTAAATGAGATCAATAAATACGAATTTTGTCCACTCGAAAAGAGAACGCAATCGTCCATAAATCTTTGAATTCCAAACAATTAAAACCCAAAGCGTTTGACAAAACAACTCAACAGCAAATATGGAAACAGTCTGAAGGAAATTGTCCCTGTTGCAACAATCGAAAGGAAATGGAACCAACATTTTAATTTTGTTGAGGTATCTGAAGCATTAACAATATCATTAGAGCACTTACCTGTTCAAAGCTAGGGAAATTACTCCCAGATAGGAATTGTTTCTTTCACTTTGGTACAGATTGAATTTTTTAATTTGACGCTTCACTTATTCAACGCCCAAGTAAAGTTTCTTTCTTTGAATTGAAAAGACTCGTTTTGTATTCCTTATTTATCTTAATAGTAATATTTATTTGGTGTGTGACTTATACCGAGATTTGTACTGAAGTATTACCAATGGTCTATAACTTTGATTCAGTGGAAAGGATGACATTTTTTGTTAGTGACTAGCATAACAAAGACTGTATTTTAATTTGTACTAGAGGTAAAATACTCTGCCAAAAATAATATGTAATGTGCAGATCTCCCTATTTTTACCCCACGCTATAAATAAAACATGTGATTAGAATTTCTTCAATTCGTTTTGATTTTCTATTTATATTTCATAATTATTTTGTAACCAGCATGACAACTCCTAGCTTTTAAATTTATAAAGGGATTCTGCACATCTACAGGAAAATATCTTTCCATCATTATGCGTAGATTTTCCCTGCGATGCACACGAGCTGGGAAAAAGGTTTTAAAGGGACATGCTTGCTTATCAATCTAACAATAATGATTCTGACTGATGAAACAGCTGATCTGCAACATTTTACAATATTCTCCATAAGAATAACATGGGAATATAAGTCAGTAACAAAGCTACACATGTAATCTCACACATTACTCATCCTCCACCCATATTTGGGTTCAAATACACATCTAGGCAACGAGCACATAATATAAACATATTATATTATTTATATTATGTGCTCGTTGCATCTAGGTGGCGTCCACATCTCAAAAGTTGATTGATTCATAATTTGTATACTTGTGAGGTTAACTGTAAAGGACCTTATATACACGTAAATATTTTCATTTCAACCTAAAATGTATTTATGTATGTTTGTCATTCATGTATTGCTGCCAATCTATCGTTGTAGGAATCGTTCTATTCGGTATAAGTGTTATGTGGCTCTAAAGCCTGAGAATTTACCTGCTTCTGTGTACATTTAGATTGTGCAACAATTAAAACAGCTGTAACAAAACACCAGCGTACGAGAGGGAAAATCAGCTGATCGTTTTTAGGAAACAACAACTTTCTGTGACATCAGCTGTTATCGAAAACAACTACTTTCGGTAAGAAGTGATGAACAATTCATTTAGTTTGTGGGTAGAATGGCTATTGGGAATTATTTACACTTATAGAGCAGATTATATCTCATTTTGCTTGAGAAATTATTCCATTCATTACTTCTTTCGTACAAAAACTAAGGCTAATTACATGGTTTTTATAATATTATAAAATATGTAGTTTTTGTGTTTTTTACGCATATTTACTTTTGAATGTACTTTAATTTCAGGTTTTTTTTATTAATTTATATTTTTAATCGTACGCATTGTGTTTACTGTAGTTTAGAATAAGACAGATGGTTTATTTGGGTAACACAGCTATGAAGTAGGTGGTAATAAATGAATGAATAGTAAGCCTAAGGCTAAATGTTACATATCCCTGCCGGACACAAAACAATTAATTGTATTCATGTGATTGATGGACAAGGGAGTATGTTAAAAACGCTACTTTGATGATGATATATTTTTCCAAAGTTATTAAATCTACGTTATATTTTTCAGTTGTATAACCTTAAAAAATCAAAGTTTACAATACAAAAGAATCTTTGAATAGCAAGTTTTTAACTTGTTATTGATTTTAAAACTCTATTTAAATAAAAAGAATCTCTAAAGAGTTCAAAAACCCGCCACTAGGAGCAGCACCAAGCAGTTGTTACCGACACCAATACAAGTAAAATCCATGTAAAACAACACTTTGTAAAAATTTGATAGTTATAGTAGGCTAGTTGAGCTAATTGTGTTTTATGTATTTACATTAAACATATTTTGACAACCTTAAATGAAAAGTCAAAAAATAATCAAAAAAAGTTTAGTTTAGTTTAACTTCAAACTAAAAAACGCCTGATTTTTGTTACCCAACCTATTTGAGGCTTAAATAAATTTCAAAAGATATGATCTTATTTCCATTACAATGCCTCTATAAAACAATATATAGGATACAGATAAAGCAGTATGCGCGTCAACTGCTAGCGCTAAGCGGAAGTTTCCGCAACTAACACGGTCCTTAAAATAGACAGTACTTTGCTTAACCCAATACGTGCCTTGTCAACGTTTTAAAAGTTGCTTATTCCAGATATTTTATAATTTTTTACAGCATTTCTTTACTTAGCCAATTAAAAAAGTAAAAATCGGTTGGGTATTTTTGTATGTTAACAAACAATTCAATAAATGTATCCTGGTACATAAAATATGTTTAAAATTGAGCTTAGTTTATTAAAAAACATAATACAATTCCTACTGTTGCTATCAATAGATGACTTTCCATCCTTAGCTTCAACCAGGATACTATTTTTGCACAAAAAATAAATCAAAATCTTAAATTCTTAAAAATCTACACAGGTTTATTGGACTAATGTTTGTATTTTCCTAGGGTCATTAAAAACTAACTCTCGTAATGATTTTATGAATTTTACTTTTTGTTTGAACCCATAATAAAGCAGTTATGATTTTTCGTAATTTAACCTTTTGAAAATACGCCTGTCGTAACCAAAACCTACGTAAAGTGCTTTACTATGGTAAAAATCCCGTGAAATTAATATCTTATTCCCCTGCTTAAGTTGATTCTTTCTTACACTTCAATATAAAAGTTATATGTTTTTTATCTCTAGAAAATAGCCTAGAAATAAATTGCGAAATTGTATATTGTTAAACCATTAAACGCCTTATAAACCCCCTTCCCAAAGGTACGATCATGCTGGTTCACGAACGCGTTCTTATAGACTAGGGTTTACACGTCTGTACACAATTTCGCCAAAATCGGCCATTTTTGCTTCAGTTATCGAGCTACTGCCCATATATGAATTTTAAAGAATTTCGTTTTTAACCTCTGGAGGCCATAAAAAGGAAAAAGTAAATCGATCTCGGTTCCAGGTCTTGCCGTGAGACCTACTGTAATAATAGCTCATTAACTATATAGGAAATTTGCTAAAACACAGTTAAACTAGCTCAAGCATATTTCTGTTCGTATTTATTTGGTTAACAGCTGATTTCAACAATAGAAATTAATTGTAAGTGGACACTAGCGCGCGTAGTGGGCAATGGAGAACTGATTAGAAGCAAGGGAATTTTAAGAAAGAGTAAATCAGCTGAACTTTTTTTGCTCTAAATTAGAGCTAGGGAAAAATTACTTTCTTTGATATCAGGTGTTGTCGAAAATGGCTACTTTCTGTACAGTGTGATGAAATATACATTTATCCACATACAAATGTCTCCAAACAAGAATTAAATGTACTGTATAGTTATGAAAATGTAACGTATTAAAAGTTATTAAAGATAAGTGGAAAATTAAAAATTAACAAACACGTTTTGTAAAGTAATAATCAACCAGTTATTCAAGCAGTTTCATAACAAATCAAACTAAAGACTTATATTAGTTATTTCTGAGGATATCAGTGCTTTAATTATTAAAAACTCCGAAAAATACACCCTTTGAAGGAAACTTGCAGACTAAGCAAATTTCTATTTTGTCTGATTGGATTTTTTACCAACATATTACCCGTTTTGATAAGTACTTAGGTTTGCTGCTACAATGAATGTGTTGCGTGTTTCAGTGAAATTTTGATAGCTCGTTATGAAATGAATGATTTTGCCAAATTCGATCACTATAAATCCATAAACAAGTGAATGGCAATACTTTTACTTATTCTACATTAAAACAACGTGAGAATTTTAAATTTACATTTTTCTTCTATTTTCTCATACTAATACTTTTACTTTCGAATACTTTATTTTATTTAAATTTTTCTTGAGTTTTTTGTAACAAACGTTTGTTTATTGGTAAAAAACAAAGTTATTGGCGGCTCTAGGTAAAGTATGGCTTTTTTTCTCATTATATTACATTTTTCACTAATTTTCCCTGAAACCATTATTATTTCATTACTTTTGCCACATGTGTCATAAGATACACATCACAATAAAAACAAGCTGAAGAAAAAATACCAAATTTCGAAATAAATATTTATATGCAGTCATAACTGTATAACGAAACGTTTACGAACCCATATGAGTAGCGTGAACATCCACTGCATATTCTTGTCAACTACCCTGACTACCCTGTATATTTATGAATTTATCTCCCAAAAAACATATCACTTTAATTAGGTACACTGTGTGTTTAGGGGGAGTGAGCTGGTCCAGTTTAGATAACAGGATTTCAGTCCCTAAAGTCATAGGTACAAATCCCACCAAATCACCAACGTCAGCTAAGTGATGACGCCGCAACCCCTAGGTCTAGCCTGAAGTAATGTGAAAAACAATCCCGGGCTCGTGCCTAGTGCCCCAGGAAAAAATTTAAATTCAGTTTTTTTCAAAATGTATTCTGTTAGTTAGACGAAAGTAGTCACACAATATGTACAGACTATTTATCATACAAAGCTACACAGTGATTGAATTGAACATTTCAAAACAACACAATATAAAATTCTCCATGAGACGAAGCAGTATTTTAACAAGTTGCCTGGTATAAGGCGGCACGTCGCCACCATACGTCAGAGCGCTATCTGCATGGCTTATCGATACATAAATAAGCTGAGTAAGCCCGTCGTAAAGCAGCCATTAGTGCTGATCCCGCCTCAGCATGGCGCACTGATGCCAACCGTGCTGAGTGCCCATAGAGTATCTCTCTTCAGCATATATGAACTGATGTAGTAGGAAACAAGCAAACTACAACATTTGACAATATTCTCCATAAGAATAAAATGGGAATTTTAAATTTAATTTTTTTTTAATTTTCTCCGTTACTAATAATCAAACAAAAATACTTTTATATACTAAATTATTTGTTTTTTAAGCTCTTTAAAAAGGTCTAAAGAGAAATCGGGAAATTTTGTGTTTTGAGGGTCAAAAGTGAGAAAATCCAATTTTGACCCCATAAAACCCCCCGTAAAGCCCCGTTCCCATGGTCCGATCATGCTGGCTCGCGAACTCATTCAAGTTTATCCAGCTTTACACCTTTAAATCAAATTTCATCAAAATCGGACACAAATTACTCAAGTTATCACGTTCACGCATATACAAATTTGGACAAATTGTGTTTTTGGCCTCTGGGGACATCAAAAAGAAAAAGTAAATCGGTCCCGGGAAAAGGTCTTACCATGCCTACGGTAATAGCTACTTCCCTATAGGGAAATTCGCTAAAATGAAATAAACTGGTTGAAATTGTCTTACGAGAATTTTGATTTGATTAGTGTTTCATTAGTGGAACCTCTTATTTTTATGTCCTACTTTCTCATTAGGAGCTGGGCTTTGATCCGAAATTGTTTTACACATTACTTATGGTTAGGCCTAAGGGTTGAGGAGTGATCCTATACCTAAAGTCATAGGTGAGATTTGAACCTGGGGTCTCATGGGCGAAGCCCCACGCTCACTCACTAGACCAGTGGACTCTCCTCATCTTAGAGGCTTATTACTTCACAAAATCTCTATCTTTTAATACTTCAATACTTTTAATTGAAATAGCGACCATGCGAATGTAGGTATTTTAAACCAAGTATGTACGGAGATGAGTGTTAGAGTGGTGCGATCTTGCAGTCTTTTCAGTGACTACAAACACAGCTGTTAATTAATAGCCCATACAGCCAATGGCAACTAAGGTACCTACAGTTTATAGTGGAATCCGAACTACATTTTGCCTTGTAATTTACGAGTTGGGCTAATTATCAGGATAGTACTGTGGATAGTCGTAGTACTCACTAGTGTGTTAATCCACACCAGGGAGTATCCCATCCACGGATCATGCCCACAAATATCCACATTCATGACCTGCTGGATTACAGAACGACACCATGGTCCCATTCGTAAGTTTTGTACTTCACAGGAAAATTTGTTTACTTACGACCGTTTTTTTAAAGTAGCCGTTTCAGTACAGTTATTAGAATTGAAAAGTATCTCATTACAGCAATGTTGACTTTCATAACAGCATAGTTTTACTCATAACAACACGCGTAACGGACCAATGAGGTTCAATGATTGAGAGAGGAGAAGCAAAATTGTAATGATTCGAAATTCAACTAAACAGCTGTTCAGGCCAATTTAATTGTTGATTGATGCAATTAGTATTTGATACAATGTTTCGTTGCATCCCTGTCAGTGGCAATGTGGCAATTATAGGTTATAAACAAAACATAACCTCTCTTAGAAGTTATGAGTAGTGATTTTTAGTAATTAAAACACCGTCGTAGGTAAAGTAGTGTACGCAACTCGCGTAAATAGTGTTAACGACACTCGTAGAAGTTTTTAAGGCACTCAGTAAGGCTCGTACCTTATGTTCTACCCGTGTCGTTAACACTATCTTTACGCAATCGTTGCGTAAACTACTATAAACGCAAATTAGTTAGTAAATTAATATCAATAGTTGTGTTTTTATAGTATAAACTACACAATCATGATTAATGGTTTCATTCCACATTTTTGGTTAAGTGATTTCTCAGTAAATATCTTTGTAATTTCATATAATATTGAGAAACAAAATCATATAGCGTTAAGGAGAAAACGACTTATTTTCAAAACTAAAACTTCTACAAAGTCACAGTTGCAAGCTTACTGCTACTACTATTCATTTGTTTAAAAATCACAGTCTATCAGAATTCTGTCCACTACAATCCTGTAAAGCTAATAATTTTAAAGCAATGGAGAACACATGGCATATTTGTGAAACTATGAAGCCTGCAGGGGCTGCAGTTGTACAGTCCACTAGAGTCAAGCCCCCTTCACGTTTGACGGCGTATATTTGACGTATCTCGTCACCCAGGTAGCTTTGATGCCACGCGTGTACGAGCGTATGTTTCATTAGCCCTTTAATTGCAACAATGGTCACGACTCCCATCCCCGCGTCAAACAATTGGAAACAGCAAATCATCTTTTTTAGTTCGTCCGTCATCGTGTGTCGGTTCATCCCTCGCCGTGTGAAAGAGAAACTTTTTGAGGGGGTGAGAAAGGGAATACGGTACAGCTAAGGGTAGTTATATTATAGGTGATTCATAAACTCAGAGATGGATTGTTTTCATAGTATTTTAACTTTTAAGGGTAGATAAGTAAATGTATGATACGGGTTATTATTTTTAAATACCATTATTTGTAGTGTTTATTAATAGATCGCTTCATGTTTTTGAGCTCTTTTGAGTTGATAGGAATGGTAAATACTCGAAATGGATTGCTTAAGGGAGGTTATTTTTGTAATGTCAAACATCAGGGGTGTATCGGTATGTATTTTAACTCTTTTGAAGGGACGTTAATAGTAAGCGTACGGTATGAAATGGTAAAGTGCCCTTTGTTAGTTTTATTTTCAAACTTCATCTGGAATAGACAACTTTATAAAACTTTATGTTCATTCACTTGAGGAGAAAGAAACGGTCAGTTAATTTTTAAATGACGCATCGTGCTTTAAGTGAGTTCGACTAAAAACACAACTCACGAACACCACTCAAGACACTGTGCGGCGAATGAGTGGGACAATTCTTACGAAGTTGATTACATACAGTAATTAAATAACTTCTTGATCAGCATTGTACGTGTTATTAAATATACGGAAAGTAAATAAGATACGTCTTATAACACTTAAAACATATATTTACGCTTATACTGTTCCTCACAAGACGGTAAATATACAAAAGATGGTAAGTATTCGCCTATTGGGTCTGATGATGATTGGAGTGTCCAATCGAAATCGATCACCACTTACCATCTTTTGTATATTTACCGTCTTGTGAGTAACAGTATAAGCGTAAATATATGTTTTAAGTGTTATAAGACGTATCTTTATTTACTTTCCGAATACAGTAATTTTACAGAGTTGAAGTATACAGTTTTGATTCTTCAAATAACCATCAAGTATATTAAATTACAAAACTATTTGAGATGGGGAAGTAACTGGACGTTAGGACCTTCAGTATTATTTAGTTCTGTTGTCTATGATATTACCATTAATAGTAGTGGTGGATGCGTGTGCAGCCTTTGAATAGTCAATGGTATAATTAATTGCCTTGTGTAGCTTTTAAACTGACTAAGATCAGCTTTTTATTTAGCTAGGACCATTTATCAAAAGCCCAATACAAGGATTATTCAAATAACAAAGAAACCTTCAGTAGTAGCCTACATGCTACAACTTTTAGTAAATTCTAAAATAACAAATAAGATTTTCCCATCAAAGTGCTAAATCAAAGTCAAATAGTTTAAGCATTACTTCGCTCATAATATGATTCGTAAACCATTCATAAACTAATATTTAACCACAAATCTATCCAAGGGTTGAGCCTGATCTATACACTGTATGACGGAACCTATCTCCTGACCGGGTCTACCTATGGGGAATGACCAATGGTCTAACCCGGGCCACGTTCTGGTAAACGAACAGGGGTCAGAAGACAAGTTCAATCACACAGACTATAGTGGTAGGAGCCCTGGAATTTCAACATCCCAGTTCCAATCCCTCTCACTGTTAGCTTCGAGCTATGTAAAAGTGTAATGCTGTGCCTGTTGTAAGGTTAGGAAAGCCTACCTGTACAATAGAGCTTCTCAACTTATAGGTTTATTTTTAGTGTTTTTTGTAGTATTTGAAAGAGTGAGAGAGAGGATTTGTAGGGGAGAGAGAGAGAGGGAGAATGAGGGAGGGGGCGCGTCGTGCAAATCAAGAGTAATGCCCTTACACGGAACAGCACTATCTAGTCTCCTGAGGCAGATTCGATAATTACAGCGTTAGCCGCTTGGAGCGCTAATATCCTCACGATCGCGCCGCAGCGAGTCGCGATTCTATTAGAAACCAGTCGTTAGGAGGTGTAAAGTGATGATTTACAACACTAAATATGACTACAGTGTCTGGTACAATCTCAGATTTATGTGTCATTGTCAAAAGTTAAATTATTTTGACGATTAGTATTTGTTGCACCTTTTTTAATGTGCTTAACATCCTAGGACGCTAGGCTATAGGCCGGAACCGGTTTACACATTCATTCAGACTTAGTCCTAGAATTAATAGATCACGACATAATCACATAGGTAAATTTCGTTGCCTGTTATTTGTAGATTTGAACCCAAGACCTCTGGAATCGAAGCCTTGCTGTCTACCATTTGACCAGACGTTCCTATTCTCAAATGTTAGACACCCCTAACCCACTTTAGGATTTAATTACTAGGGCTTTAAGTGATTTTTATCGACAAATCATCCAGTTTAGCGAACTCTTTTTGGAAAAGGAATTAGGTTAGAGAATACATTTTGAGCCGTATATGGTTTTGCTTATACTGTTCCAAACTGGCACTCAAAGAAAGCATTGTACGAATTAACGAATTTGGTAGGTTTATACATTGACTATGGTTTATAGTCAATGGTTTAAAGGTGTAGGCAACTTATACGTGTAAGCAATTTGTTGACGTAGCAATTTTATACAGTTTGTAGATGTAGACTGACTGTTAGTTTTGTTGTCAATCATTTTCTCCCTTCATGGATTTTAATTCCTTCTTGACTTCCTGCATGGATCTTTCGGCATTGCATTTTGAGTTTGGATGTTATGGTGTATTTGTTCTGTAAATAACCCCACATTCTTGCATGATGTTTTAGAGCTCATAGGAAACAAAATGTTTTCCATCATCGGATATTACGATTTAAGGTAACTGACAACTCAAAAATATTCTTTTCCTCCCACTGCATGGAAATTATAACATTACCACACCTGAAACCGTACGTAAAATAGCTCATTTCCACTCTAGAGCAAGAATTGCTATTGCTGCTCGTTAAATCGTCTGATTTCTCAGTTGACATTCTATTGAACCCTAACAACCGGTAAGCAAATTACATAATCTAAATAACATTTTATATACAACTTGAAAGGTAATCTGTGTGTTATGATGAGTTAAATATTGTGGTGGGAAGAATCTTTTGTGTATTACAAGCACAAACGGTCGTTGCCGCTCTCGAAATGTACGGCCACACTCAACTCAAGCTTCGTATAGCATCTACCGTTCTCGAGCAAAACTATGTACTTTGCTCTTAAATACACAAACTGCAATTGTATTTCTTGTGTAGTCCATGTACTTTCTAATTGTTTCTGTATTACCTTCACCCACCTACTAAAAACACTAGTAATAAGGAATCATACAAACAAATTATGGTAGCATGGACACAGCCAGTATAGATGTTGGCAGGGTGTATGGTAGATGTAGGGTAAGAGTCCCCTCCAAGGAAGGTCTCCTCAGCTAATATCCCCAGATTTATTGTTTCCCAGTGTCACCCTGGATCATACAAATGGCTAGTTTACCCCCCCCCCCCTTACCCCCCTTCCTCCCTTACACCCCCTACAATACACCACCCTAAAAACCGCCCTATCAAACGACACGCTTACGATCTTTGAATTTGCTTGTATTTACACGAGGATTTGAGAGTAATCATCTGAAAATGTGAATAGCTTGTATAGTGTTTTGAGGGGTTTTGTTTAAGAATCTGCCCACCAATATATATTAATTTCAATTTCAATTTCAATAAATTCAAATACATTTCAATTTACAAAAATGTTTAGATTTAGTAGCAAATGTAGACTGGAATGGCTTTAAAGTGTTGAATGATGTGCATGCAATTGCCGATGCATTGTCATCAAAAATAGTAGAAATATATGACTCTTGTGCTCCGCTTGTTACAAAACGAGTGACGAAGGGGAAGGCTCCTTGGAGAAATGATGAGATTAAAAACTTAACTAAGTTAAAACGTAAATTAAAATCAAGGTTTCCTCAGACACAAAGTTCAAATGATCAATCCATGTATATAAAAGTTCGAAATAGGCTGAACGGGACAGTAAGAAAAGCAAAGAAATCTTATTTCAAAGATAACATAAACTGTCAAGACTCAAAATCTTTTTGGAAGACACTACGAACAGGGGGAATCATAAAAAATCATTGCAAAATCAAGTGCACGTTTTCACCTGATGAGTTAAACACATTTTTTGTTAGCATGGGCTCTGGACAAAAGGCATCTCAAAGTCTTATAGATTATTATAGAACCAATAATTCTGTCAAGTGTGGCCAAGTTTTCAGTTTCAAAACTGTGAGTCAAGACATTGTAAAGCACATAATGAATGACATTAAAACCAGTGCCTGTGGAACAGATGGGATTTCCATACAAATGGTAAAGGCTGTGAGCCCGTATTGCTTGGAACTGATTACGCATCTAGTCAATTTGTCATTAATGTCAGGCCGTTTCCCTGATTGTTGGAAAGAAGCTTTGGTATTTCCGTTGCCCAAAGCAAAGCAGCCTGAACACATTTCTCATTTCAGGCCCATATCAATTCTTTCAGCACTATCAAAACTGGTTGAAAAAGTGGTGGCTAGCCAACTTGAGCCTTTTATTGAAAATATATTGCATGATAACCAGTCAGGCTTTAGGAGAGGCTTCAGCACAACATCGGCTTTGCTGAACGTTATAGATCAGCTGTACAGAGCTAAAGATAATAAGCTCAATAGTGCCATGGTAACTTTAGACTTTGCCCAAGCTTTTGACTCTGTTGACTTCGAGCTACTAAGAGCCAAATTAAAGTACTATAAGTTCGACCAAACAGCCCAAAATTGGTTTCAATCTTACCTTGAAAACAGAATGCAGGTAACCAAGGTGGATGGAGTTACCTCTAAAGCCCTTCCAAAAACATGTGGAGTGCCTCAAGGAAGTGTGCTTGGGCCTCTTTTGTTTATCTTGTATACTGCTGACATGAATGAAACATTGTCCCACTGTTCTCTCTTTTCGTATGCCGACGATTCACAGCTACTCTTCTCATTCAAAGATTCAGAGATTTTGCAGGCAGAACAGGCAATAAATGCTGATTTGACAAATATTTATCAGTGGTCAAAAAATCATTGTCTTAGGTTAAATACTGAGAAGTGTTCAGTAATACATTTCAGCAATTGCTTGAGAAACACTCTTTTAAGCCACCGAAATATTGTAAATATACTTTTGGAAAATGATTTATTGAAGGTTACTGAGGCTGTTAAAGTCCTTGGGCTTACGATTGATACAGAATTAAAATTTTCAAAGCAAGTAAAAACAATCGTACAAAGGGTCATATCTTTACTCAGAGTGTTAAATAGATTTAGGCATATATTAGCTGAGAATGTAAAATTACAAATGGTTAGATCCCTGGTAATGCCAATAATAAACTATGCTTTGCCTGCCTTTGGGTTTTCTTTGTCAGCTGAAAATTTGAATATCTTGGACCGCTTGCAAAATAATGCTCTAAGATTTGTATATGATCTAAAAAAATTTGATCACATATCACATACGAGAAAGGAAAGTGAAATGTTACCAGTGCAGGTTGTTTGCGTCCTTGAAACTGTAGCCATAGTACATAAAGTGGTCAAAACCAACAGACCCTCCTACCTCAAAGATAAACTAACCACTCGAAAAGAAATACGAGATAGGTGCACAAGACAGGATAGCCTACTGCATTTGCCTCGTGTAAACTTTGAATGTAGTAAGAAGGGGTTTTCTTTTTTCGGCCCTTAGGAATACAATTCCTTACCTGAAAGAATTAGGCCTAAAAATTTAAGTTATAAGGCTTTCAGACAAGAAACAAAAAAACTTTATTTGTAAATATAGGCTGGTTGAATTAGTTTTAGTTAAATTATTTGTTCTCTTTTATTATTGTATTGCAGACTTTGTACCTGACTTGAGTTGTTTTGAAAAGCAGTGTATTTATGTACTGAAAACCGCTTCAAATAAAAGACGTTTCTATTCTATTCTATTCTATTCTATTATATAAACAACCCTTTAGTAACATGCAGTCTTGTTGGAATTCGTACTTTAACTCCCACTCGCAGAATTATGATTTAATTTAATTATCTGTTTTGTCAGTTAGAGATGGAAAAATAATTGAGATTAAATTACTACTAATTAGTAATACTAAGTAGTAAGTGTATTAAATATTAACACACTTTTTATGTGTGGTGATAAAATTGCATTACATTTAATATGTACTTAAATAAAAGGGTTAATTGGTGTAATTTGTTAAGGATTTAAGTACAAAAGATGGAGTTTTCCTAAGATATTTCATTCTGCTAAAAAGTTTATTTTAAATAGAATATTGCTACAAACTTCATTAAGTAAGTAGTAAATAAGGTTTGATCTGTATCATAGTATTTCTTTTTATAATTTAATCCAACCAGACGATGAGTTGATAGCGCAAACCAACATGGATTGACGCCCAAAGATCAAGGACAGACGGAGTATAGTTTCAAATTATAAAAGTTTCTGAATATGAACTGGGTAAAAATCTACCTTTTGATTGTTAGTTGAGCACTGCAACCATTCAGCCACCCAATCATACTTGTAACAAGTACAGGATTTGGTCCGTTCCTTGCAAAAGAAAATAATTTTAATTTCTCACTGGTGTTCAAATACACGAAATAAAACCCGATCGATGACGTACATTTGAGCTAGCCATTATATATCCAACTTCCTCCGATTACGTTATCAATCCGTTTTTACATACTGAAAATTCTCCGCAGAGACATCGCATTACCATTGTATTATTTATTTAGATGGTGGTACAACTAATAATATTTCAATATATGAGAATGATTAGTGTGGAATGGAGTGTGATGCCTTTTGTAGTTTTATTACTTTACTTTCTCAGACAAGCCAGGACCATTTAAAGCCCAATGACCAAGAATAACTGAGTCCAAAAATGTATCACGCTTTTATCAAAATCAATCCGGCAACATTATAATTTTATGCCGGCATAATGACCACTACTCAGCTGTATGAAAGTTCTACAGCATATTCCCTATCACTTTGTGTTTACAAACCCTATACGAGTGCCTTGTTTTCACCTCGTTCCAAGCAGAAACGCTGTGTAGATGGTGCAGGATTGATAGCACCAAGGCCGTTAGCTAAGAAGGTGCCATTATGTCCGTTATCTGCCGTATATCTTATCCGCCGCTATCAATACTGATTAGAGATAAGAGCGTCTGCCGTCCTTCCTTCCAGTATGTTGGTCGTAGCAGGAGATAAACACCTTTTCTTGGCTGTTTATCTGTGATTATTATCTAATATATATAAACTAGTGGTCGTCCAGTGGTCGAAAACACGACCAAAAATATTTCAGGTACCCGCATTGAATATTGGATACTGAGTAGACATTACATTTATATGGACCTGTTGTCGATTTTTTTTTTATTAAAAACATGTAGTTGTGTGGGCCAGTCACAGTATGCGTGTCTAAAATTATATTTTGTATCTGTTTGTTGCTGACAAAGTTGATGGGTCATAACAGTTTGCTATAGCTCTTAAGTCATTCCATAAGTTTGACTTGGCAAAAATCATCGTGTATTCGAGACAAACTATTAATTTAGATCAGCGCAATCTGTTGATGGCTCACATCAACTACTACGAATTTAACTAAAACTGGCGACAACTTTAACATAGGGATGGAATGTCTAGTTGTAAGTCAAGGTCAAAGGTACAGGCTTCTCTATTTTCATCCCACGCTGTAAATAAAACATGTGATTGTAATTTCTTCCATTTGTTTTGATTTTCTGTTAATATTTCGTTGTTATTTCTTCACCAGCATGGCAACCCAATAAAGCCCATGTTATTTTTTTTTATTTCATAATTCATTTTTTGTGCTTATATTATTTGAGCCTATCTTAATTTTTGAAGAGAATCTGCACATCTAGAGCGAAATATCTTTCTAACAGTATTCGTGGATTTTCCCTGCGATGCACACGAGCTGAGAAAAAAGGTTTTGAAGAAACATGCTTGCCTATTAATGTATAGATATCTTTAGTGAAACAATTGAGAGTGCATGTTGATATAGTGAATTCACCCTAAATAAATAAATCTATATGGACAAGTTGACAATTAAAATACCAGAGACACCTTACCGGTAGTGGTTTGTCTGGTGACGTCATTTCAAGTCTAAAAATGTCGTAATTTCTCGTTTTATAGAAATAACAAAACAAAAAACATACAATGAGACACACTGTGGCTATTACTAAAGTGGTTTACCAGACCATCCCATCACTAAATGTTGAGGGGTTTGGATTATTGTATGAGGATGAAGAGATTGTAAAAGTGACTTTGTGGAGTCTCTACCTGAATAATGTATTTCAAATTGTTGAACTTAGATAGATAGTACAGATTTAGTACAGTAACACCACAAATATAAAAAAATGTTCCTTTTTGCATTGGTTAGGACAAAAACAGTGAATATAATCAAATATTAATATTTGACTATGGTATTACATTGGTTAGGGTAATTCCTGTTCATCTATCTCTTTTAAATGCAAGTTGGGTAAAACTATAGTATAGTTATTTCCTTTGCTGTCCATACTTTAAATAAGACGGATAGTGTTATTGGTAAATAATGAATATTTTACTACCATTATCGGACTCAACACTCATTCAAAGGGTTGTGAATAAGTTCATTACAAAGTAAACTGAGTTCCAAAATATGCAAATACATATCATACGGTAGACAGTGGTACTTCAAGAGATGTATTTTGATTATAATATCCAATGCATCGCATGTACCAATAATCTGTCTGCAGTTCTCTGTAATATTCGAAGCGAAGCAGTGGATGCATTTCACATATAAACCTTTCATGTAATAGTTTTCACATAAAACCGAAACGTGCTCCTCTTGAGATTCAATAACGTACCGAGCTTGAACTGCATGTCTACATATTACCTCACTAATACCAATAACCGGTGTACTGCTGTATCTTGTCAGTTTGGTATGTATAAATTTGTTGGTTGGTGCAAAATTATGCTCAGAATTACTGGAAATATAGTTTTCAATTAGATGAGGAGTAAAGACAACTTTTTTTGTTTAATTTGGCTTAAGATGGTTCGAAACTGGACCCAGCTGTCCTTGATTATTGGGCTTTTAACAAATGGTTCTGACTAATGAAACAGCTGGTCTTAGTCAGTAACAAAGCTATACTATGCATATCACTTAATACGACACTCATCCTTTACTCATTAATTAAAACGTAGATTGCGTCCCCATCGCAATGTATAATGTTAATGATAGGAATGGTGGAACTCTGTAATTACCCTAAACGAAAATATTTTCAACATGAAATCCATTTGAAGAATATCGTTGTTTACGTTGTCAATTTTTTTTAAGAGAAAAAGTCAGTTTAAAAATCTAAAAAAATTAATTACCCTACGTAAATTCAAGCTATTTATATTACACATTTGAATTTCAATAACAGTTTATTCCATGCAGGTTTAGTGGTTCTGTTATTCGTAAAAGGGCTATGGGTCCTCAGGGAAGCATCAATCTAGAAAATGGCGAACGTATTCAATATTGGAACACCTGTATTTCGTATTGTTTATGAACGTAATACCTTTTGTCTTCTATTGTTAAAGAGGTTTTTAGTCTGATAATTTTGTATTATTACCTGGGTATATGTATTTTCGTAAACTGTCATAGATTATACTTTGAAGTCTACTATACTTTTTTTAGGACCCCTAACATTTTAGTGATAAATAATTATAATTATTTTTTTCTAAATGGATAAAAGTAAAAATAATGATACTTAAAAATATAGATAACAGACACGCACGCGGAAGGAATAATGTAAACATTTTTTAACCTTTCCCGATACAGGGTGTGCCAAAACTGAGGGTCACTAGTTCGAATCTCGGAGCTTTCAAATTTAAATATGTGTCATGTTATACATTATTTTAAAGGTATTTAATAGACAAACATTTTGCCGGAAACAGAAACTAATTATCTTTTTCCGTTTCAATATGGTGGCAGTTTTTTTCCGGGGGAAAATGAATATGTTTTTAATACTCTGTGATTCCTATACACTCGTTATGAAATTAGCTTTACTGTGATATGACATTTAATTAATGCATTGGCTAGCATATGTTAAATAGCAACATATGTTAGGTGCACATCATTTTATAGGGTTTTTTATTTTTAACAACTTTGTATTTTACACTTACTTCGTATCTCTTTTAGTTGTTGTGTAAATAGCAAAAATCTTAACACTAAATGAAGGGGCCATTATTGTTAAAACCAAATAATATGCATTTGATATGGGAAAATTTAATTTAGGAAATAATTTTAGTTCATCCTTGTACGTTAAGACGTTTTTCCGTAATCACTTTCAGACACCTTACGTAAGACACCCTGTATACCTCAACGAGCGTTCTGATGACTTAATTGTGAATCCAAAAGAGAGTCAAACCTTTTAAACTAAATTGTTATTGCGCATCTACAAGTGCAGAGCTATTTCAATTTATTTGTTTGGATTAGCGGCGCCTTCAATTCAAATCATGTGATATAGCTACTGTGTCAATATTGTCTACACACGCCTTGGCGAATTAATAAAATAAATAATACTAGCGTTTGCTTTATAGATGAGTCGAGGATTTTATTTTAGCGAATTTCCCTATAGGGAAGTAGCTATTACCGTAGGTGGCACGGTAAGACCTAGACCCGGGACCAATTTACTTGTTCATTTTGATGACCCCAGAGGCCAAAAACAACATTCGTTCAAATTTTTATATATATGTATATACTAGCAGAGTACCGGTACCCGTCCTTCGTACGGGGTTGGCATATAAGAATAAAATGCTTATTGCAGTTATACTCAAGCTTTGCGTTTACAAAGAGGGAGGACATAGTTTGATCAAATTTACTTCTTTAAATTTACACTATTCTATAGTATTACACATCAACTATAGCCATAATGTTTTACCACTTCCCCTAAACAATAGAGAAAAATAAATGATCAAAAATTCGCAAAATATCAATATTATTCATGAAATTAAAAACATAAACATAACTGTAAACAATCCTACTTTGACAGTTAGTTCTTATTGCGTATCACAGTTTTTTGTTGCTGCTTAGTTCAAATTAGCTGTAAATGCAGCTATAAATTAGCTATAAATGCAAAAAAATGTAGTGCTGCACCCTGTTGGTAAATTTTATAACTTTTTAATGCTTTTGCATATCATAGAACTAATTTTTTTAGTTGAAACAGCTGACAAAATTCTTTAGTTCCCTTTAAATATGAATACTCATAAGGTTAACATGGGGAACTACAGAGCCACTGGGGCAGAGCCCGAAAGGATTTTTGAGATAAGAATATGTCTATATGTTAATCGGGAATGTGAGCTATCATCATGCAAAATTTCAGCCCAATCCGTCCAGTAGTTAATGTGTGATTGAACTTCAAACAAACAAACAAACAAACACACAAACTTTCACATTTATAATATTAGTAAGATATATATATATATAGACTTATTTATATACATCCGTGAACGCGATAACTTGAGTAATTTTTGTCCGATTTTGATGAAATTTGGTTTAAAGGTGTAAAGCGGGATAAACTTGAATGAGTTCGCGAACCAGCATGATCGGACCATGGGAACGGGGCTTTACGGGGGGTTTTATGGGGTAAAAATTGGGTTTTCTCACTTATGACCCTCAGAACACAAAATTTCCCAATTTCTCTTTAGACCTTTTCAAAGAGCTTAAAAAAACAATTAATTTAGTATGTAAAAGTATGTTTGTTCGGTTAATAGTAACGGAGAAAATTAAAAAAAAAATGTAAATTTAAAATTTCCATGTTATTCTTATGGAGAATATTGTAAAATGTTGTACTTTGCTTGTTTATGGATATATTTTGTATTTTGATAAAATTTATTTATTTTGTACTAAGCTATCAATATTTTACAAAAAAACACACTTTATTAGTTTCCTTGTAGCAGCAAACCGAGGTACTCGTTAAACCTAATGTTATTAAAATATATTTAATTGAAAATCAATTAAGACAAATGGAAATTCGCTTAGTCGGCAGGTTTGCTGCGGCGGGGGTATTTATTTTTATCATTTACATTTTTTACACAATGGAAGATTATTTTACAATCTTTCAACATAAATGTATGGCTTCTGTTATAGAAATTAAATGGTATTCAAACTTTATTTCAAAATTAACTGTAAACTAGTTACTTCATTTTTGCTAAACCAATGTAACTACTATTTTAACTGCCACTAATACATCGTTCTTGCGAAACAGGATTAAAAATGCAGTTAATAATACTGATTCGATTAATGGATTAGAGCCAATAATATAAGTTATTACCATTTACCATTTACCATCCGAAGTCCTCGCCACTATCCAAGGAAAGGGGAGTCGTCATCTTCTTCATCTCTTCAAATTTCTTCACTCCTTATCTGTAGAGTGATTGTTTTTTTTTTGTAATTGTATGTTAGGCAATGTGAGTTCTTAGGTGTTGAAAGGTGTGTTCTTCGATGAATTCAGTAATGGTGTAATATGGTCTGTCAAGTAGGTATTGTTTTAATATATTGGCAAATTTTCTGTTGTTGTTTAAGGATTTGAGGTGGTCTGGAAGTAGGTTGAAGAAACGTGACCCTGTATGTAGTGGGGTGTTACTAGATTTTTTAAGGCGGTGTTGCGGTAGGTCAATGTCGGATCTATGTCTGGTGAAGTGAGTATGTTGATTTAGGCGGAGAAGTGGTGAGGAGTTTTTTGCTAGGATAACTGTTTCAAGGATGTAGGTTGAGATTATGGTGAGGATATGGTGTTTTTGAAAATGTGGCTTGCAGTGTTCCTGGGAGTTCTCTAGTCTCAGTATTGATCTTAAAGCCTCTTTCTGTAAGACAAGAATTTTGTTGATGTTGGCTGCTGATGCTGCTCCCCATGCGGTGATTCCGTATCTTATGTGTGATGCAAAGATTGAGTGATAAGCTATGAAAGCAGTTTCTTCATTTGTCAGTGTTCTTATTCTTCTTATGACATGTAGTGAGGAATTTAACTTTTTACATAGAAATTCGATATGTTCTTGCCAATTCAGGTGATTGTCTAAAATGATTCCAAGAAATTTTGTGGAGTTAGCTGTTGGTACTTCCAGATCTTTCCAATTATTGTCGTTTTCCTGTCTAATTTTGTTTGATGGAGTGAAGTTTATGTGTGTTGTTTTATTTTTGTTAATCTTGAGGTCTATTGATTGACAGATTGATGTTGCCTTTTCCAGGGTTGAATTTACTATTGTGTTTTTGTTGAGAAGATTTATGTGGGGGATTAAGATTGTTGTGTCATCCGCAAATTGTATGCACCTTTGTCGATTTTCAAGTTGTTCTGGGAAACTGTTGATGTAAAGTAGGAAGAGAAGAGGCCCAAGTATTGAGCCTTGGGGAACTCCTTTTGTGGACTGTTTTAAGGAAGAACTTGTCTTTAGTATTGCATTGTTTTTTATTTGTTCGACTACAACAAATTGAAATCTGTCAGTTAGGTAGTGTTTAATCCAGTCTAATGCTTTGTCATTTATATTAAAGTAGGTCATTTTTTTTATTAATATTTCCCAATTAATAGTGTCAAAGGCCTATTGCATATCAAGAAATAGGCCTGAGGCAGATTTTTGTCTTCCCATATTTTTGTAATTTCATGACAAAGTTGACTAATAGCGGTGTTGGTGCTTCTACCTTTCCTAAACCCATGCTGTTGTTCTGCAATTAAGTTGTAGGTTTCAAGGTGGTGGACCAGTTGATTGTAGACAATGCGTTCCAGGAGTTTAGATATTGTTGGTAGGTTGCTTATAGGCCTGTAGTTTCCAGGGTCGTGTGTGTCACCTTTTTTATATTTTGAGTATATCTTGGCAATTTTTAGTTTTTTGGGAATTTCTGCTTGAAGAAGTGATGTGTTTAGAAGGTGGAGAAGAGGTTTTTTTAATGCTTCCTTGCAGTGTTTCAGAATTTTTCCGGAGATATCGTCAAAACCTGCTGAATTTTTTGAAGGCATTTTGGCTAGAAGGTTTTCCAATTCGTTAAGCGATATTGTTTTGAAAGTTGTGAAGGCTGGTATGTTGTTGGGAGTTTGTTTTATAGGGAAATGTTTGTCTGTAGTCTGTTGATCAAAGGTTGGTCCATTAAGAAAAAAATCATTAAAAATGTTGCTGGTTTGTTGTGGATCCTGTATTAATTTGTTGTCATAGGTGAGGTTGATTTCCTTGATATTGTTGGTGTGTTTATTCCTTTCTGTGTTAATAAATCTCCAAACTTCCCTACTTTTGTTGTCCGCTTGCATAATTTTGTCGGATATTTGATTTTTCCGTTTATTTCTAATATTGGTGTCGTAGTCATGCTTAAGTTCAGTGTAGGCTTTTTTGTCTTCTACTCTTCCTGTCTTATTATATTTATTTTTGGCATTCTTCATGGTCTCCTTCAGTGAAAGGGATTCTTTGTCCCAGAAAATTTGGTTGCCTGTAATGTTTATTTTTTTCACGGTACTAGGCATTGTTTGGTCCATATTAAGTAGAATGGTGGTCAGGAAGTTGTTGTATTTATCTTCTATGGATGAAGGCTTGTAGACACTGGTCCAATCTGCCTCGTCTAGTTGTTGTTTTAGTGTATCCAAGTTTTTTTTTAGATATTTCTTGTATATTTGTAGATTGCTTTTTGATGTGTAATTGAGTAGGATAACTTGCAGATGAGGTAATGATGGTCAGAGATGGAGTTTTCTATTGCATTTATTACTATTTCAGATTCGGTTATGTTGGTATAGCAGCCATCGATGCTTGTTCTTGTAGTAGGGGTGATTCTTGTAGCTGGTATGTCTACTATGCGACATCCATGTCCAGTAAGCATGTTCTTAAGTTTTTTTATGCATTGTTCTTCCAGTTTTAGTATGTTAAAGTTGGCATCACCCAAAATTATGATTTTGTGTTTGTTTTTAGGAGAATGTATTTAACAAGTGGCCTAATTTATCAATGTAAGCTTCTTCTGTTTCTTTATTTGGAGATCTATATGTTCCTATGAGAATAAGGTGTTGTTTCTTTAGCTTTATTTTGAGGGCAATGGTTTCGAAGCTCATTTCTTCCGGTCGGTCTGGTTCTTCAAATATAATTTCTTCGAAGTTGGTTTTGAGGTTCTGTTTAGGTCTAGACTTAAGGACTTTAGGTCTAGGCATAAGTCTAACTATATGCACCATCGAATGTACTAGATTGTATACTGAAGTAAACATCCCATCTATATGTACCAAATTCAATGTTTTATTTAAAAATAACATAGTTGAGATAACCACAATGCAAACTGTCATGGCTAAAATCAATTACGTTAGTTAAATTCTAAAACTAACAACATTAACATAAACATGGTTACGTTAGTTACATGAAGTGAAGGGCTTTTTGTTTAGTGAATAAGTGGAGGTATTTTGTATTTATTTTATTCATGTTATAGCCCCCCAAAACTTTAAAAAATTTGAATTTTTGGGGTCAAACATGAAGTTGTGTTGGCGATACATTTTTTACTTTACAAACCATTGAAGGTATATTGTATGCCTATAGGTTATGTTTTTAAATCATATTTTGCTTTGAAATACTTAAATTTTAAATGTATGATGGCATACTATTTATAGAAAATACTGCATTCAACAATAAATCTTCAATGTTTTTCCGTAATTTACTTTATTTCAAAATACATTTACTCGTTATAATGTCTTTGATTACTCTTTGTTAATTTAATTGTACAGCTGACTTTTAAAATAAGTTTGGTTATTTTTTCCAATAATAGCTCTGGCACCTACGTGGGAATCGTGTGGCGTTGTAGTCAAGCACAATGTCAACACAATAAAGTAGTTGCACAGAGAACCTACGATATGTTATTGATTAAAATATTTATTTATTTATTTATTTATTACATGCACGGCAAACGCCATTTTACAAGAGAGTTGATTTGAGATTGATAAAACTAAGTGTGACTTAAAGTGAAATAGTTATAGTGCGAACAATAATTAAAATTAACAAATATGAAATGATAATAAATAATATGAAAGAATTATTATTATTTATGAGGAGTATTGAGCGGGCAAAGAAGTTGACGTCTCCGGCAGATGCTGTTCCCTGTGCGCATCAGGCGAGGTACTGGACTGTGCTGAATGTAAGAGGTGGAGTAGTGATCTCTTTTAAACAATTGTTGATGTCTGGAATGACGAGGGACGTGGAAGTCAATCTTTCCCAGCAGCTCAGGACAGTCCAATGAGCCATTTACTAGCTTGAAGAGGAATACTTCGTCCATCAACTCTCTTCGAAGAAGCAATGGCGGGAGGCCAAGAAGCTGACCAATCTCGTTGATTTCAACTTCAGTGTAGCGAAGACCCATCTTGACTCCGATCAATCCAAGAAAACGGTTTTGGACTTTTTCTAGTTCATTAACCAATCCCAGTTGGTAAGGGGACCACACAGTTGAGTTGAATTCCAGAATTGAGCGGACGAGAGTCATGTAGAGAGTTTTAATGGTAGTAAGAGAAAATGGTCCTCTGGTGGCTCTGAAGATGAAACTGAGCACGGAGTAGGCCTTGGAATATTAGTTCGATAGTCAAAATTTATCGATTTTATATTGTTTCACCCGAAATTATATATATTTTAAATATTGAATATGAACTTTTAAGGTATTTTAAGAAAGATCGTTTACTCTGTTCTGTGCCGGTTAGGTTGATTTAGTAAAGTTAGGCGTGGTTTAGTTTATGATAATAACAACCAAAGTAACATTTATAAAAAAACAAAAGTTGATATTGTGTAGTTTGTTTAGGAGATGAATTTACAAAAGCATCTTTTTCGTGAGTTTGTAAAATTAAAAAATATATTTAGTTTTTCATTAGCCTATCTTGAACTAAACTGATCCAAACTGCCGTCTTCTTGAATAGACCAAATAACGATAACAAAACAACAATCTATTCATTTATTCATTCATTTCGACGGCAATCGCCATTTTACAATACAATCATTGACAAGATTTACATGCAACAAGATATAATACAATGAAAACATCAATAAATGAGTATGAAGTTTGGTGGTGGTGGTGGACAGTTTGAGAAATTGCAACAGTTACAACATTGTGAAAAAAAGTAACAATAACAAGAAACAGTGTAAATAAATAACATCAATAACAATAACAAGAAACAATGTAAATAATTAACATCAATAACAAGACAAAGTGTGAATAATAACCATCAATGACAATAACAAAAAACAGTGTAAATAATTAACTCCAATAACAATAAGTGTGAAAAATTAACATCAATAACAATCAGTAATCATCAAAATGACAACATTGTGAGTAATTAACATTAATAAATGTACTATACATAACAATAATAGACTATGGTAATAGATAACAATATAATAAACTGTGAAAAAGCTAACGTAACATAAAAACAAAACTATATAACAAAAGGATGGATCTGGAGGGAGAAAAACCTTTTAACAGAAAACTGACAACAAGACATTTAATCACTTAACACTGTTGAGCGTGTGGCCCTCTAAAGGCACCACCAAGGAACTCCAAGAGCACAAAACCCATCACTTGACACGAATCAGCACTTCCCGGCACCCAGCATGTGGCCCTTTAGAGGCACCACCAAATAACCAACACTGATAGATAGCGGAGAGTTGTCAGTAGAGCAGCCTCTGGACATCACGTCTGAAGGATGCTGGTGATGGCCCAAAGAAATCCAAGTGTGGGCAGACGTCTTCGCTAAATCTCAGCAGTCTGGAGATTCCGTGGTGAAGGGTATAGTTCGTGGGCTGATACCTCCTTCTGAAGACAGCTCTGGATCGGGTTCCTCTGGGAGCGTTAAAGTCCACTTCGTTCAAGAGTTCGGGGCAGTCAATGATCCCATTTGCCACTTTGAAAAGGAATACAATGTCGTTGACTTGTCGTCTCAGGGGAAGTGGTTGAAGGCCAAAGTGCACCTCGAGAGCTGCTACAGGAACGTCGAGGAAAGGAAACCCAAGTTTCAGACCCAGTAGTTTGAGAAATCGTGTTTGAATCCTGTTTAAGATTTCAATATGGCCAGTTTGATAAGGATTCCAGATGACAGAGCAGTACTCTAAGATTGGTCGGGCTAGGGATTTGTATAGCGTGACGAGTGCCATGGGAGATTTGAAAGATCTTGTGGAGCGATGAATAAACCCCAGCAGAGAAGAGACTCTTGAGGATATATGGATGAGATGATCATGTGGGCTGAGTGAAGGGACAGTGATTACACCAAGATCTCTGAATTTCTCGACCACGCTGAGACTTCTGCCATCGATGCAATAGTCATACTCATGAACTAAGTTACTGCGACTGAGAAACATAACTACACATTTGGAGACATTGAGCTCCATTGCATTTGATAAGCACCATTTGCTGATGTTGTTAATCGAGTGTTGGAGCATTTCTTGGTCATGTGTGGAGGTTACTTTGTTGAACACCTTAATGTCGTCAGCAAATAAGAGAAATTTAGTTTTAATTTCTGGGCAGATGTCGTTAATGAATAAATTAAACAGCAGTGGACCAAGATGAGAACCCTGGGGCACTCCAGAAGTGGCAGTGAAGGGACGGGATTGCTCTCCATCACACCTAACAACGAGGATGCGGTCAGTGAGGTAACTTTTCAGCCAGGAAAGTAATGGGCCACAGATTCCATAGCCCTCAAGTTTAGCAATCAATAAGCGATGGTCTATTCTGTCGAAGGCTTTGCTAAAATCCAGATAGACACAATCTACTTGGGAGTGCTCGGTAAATGCTGACATGATTAGATTGTGTAAAACGAGGAGGTTTGTACAAGAGGAGCGACCCTGGATGAAGCCATGTTGTTCTGGAGCAATAAATCTACCAAGTTGAAAGCTCAAACAGTCAAGAATAAGGCTTTCATAAATTTTGGACAGGGCAGACTGAATGGCAATTGGTCTATAGTTTTTTATGTTGTTTTTGCAACCTGATTTAAAAATAGGAACAACAAAGCTATGCTTCAGCACCGTCGGAAAAGTTCCAACTGAAAGAAGTTTTTCAAAGTAGATTTGGAGGTGGGGTGCGAGGACAGGGGCACAGTACTTCAGTACAGCAGGCGGGATGTCGTCTGGGCCGGCTCCTTTGTTCGGGTCCAATGCTTCCAACTTTCTCTGCACATCCAAAGCTTGAAATTTACAGCTGCTTATTGATAGATTCAGACCAAAGTCAAAAGTAGGCAGTGGAACGTCAGTCACTCTGAAGACTGAAGAAAAATATTCAGCAAAAAGGTTGCATTTGCCTTCGGGGTCTGCGGCTTCTTCTGAGTCAAGAAACATAGAAGATGGGAGCGAAGATGAGCTTTTTTGGCATTTGACATATGACCAGAAAGACTTCATGTTTGAGGGGATACTGTTCTCGATTTTACAGAGATAGACGGAGTGACATTGAAGTGTTTGTAACTTGCAGACTCTTCTTATGTTTTGGAAGTTCAAATAATCTTGATGGGAAAGTGATGATTTATATATATCGATATATATAATCCAATATATATCGAATGAAGTAGTTCAATCTATGTATCATATGAACATTTTCATCCGATAATATATCGTTGGTCCCTTGTGGAACTGTACCCATTTAATAAACTCTACTGAATTTTAAACCTTTTTTGTAAAGTGTCCTGTGTGTTTTTTTTTTTTACAGTTAGATTTGTGAAAAATATAAATAAGGTTAACAATTAATGTTTTTATCCAAGTAGCTTTTCTCCACTTAATTATTCATTGCACCAATGAGTAGGTGTTTCGGTTTTTCCACAAAAGAAGACATTAATAAAAACTAGTTTGATTTTTAAATAAAATTTTAAATCAAGTCCTCGAATGGTCTGTAAATCAATTCCTCCTAATTTGCTAAGGCGTGTGTAGGCCAACGAGCACATAATATAAACATTTATACACATTTAAACACATTTATATTATGTGCTCGTTGGTGTAGGCATTTGTGATACTGTAGCCATATCACATTGTATGAATTGAAGGCGCCACACTACAAGCATACTGGAATACTACATCTACTACTCGATATTCACCCATTTAACACAATTATCAAATTAGTTAAAGGTCAGATTGACTGTTAAATGTACACTTAATCACACACACAATAGTAAAATAATAAACACTCTCGTTTTTATGCCTTCTCCCGGCTCGAAGTGGTGGACAATGGATAGAAACTAAACATTAAATATTCATGTTAACGCTAAAGCCAGAATTAGTATAACAGAATTATACAGTTGGGAGATCGATTTTGTATTTAGATTGAATATTACCTTTGATTATGGAATGATGCTGGATATTCCAATCCCATGTTTTAGATGTAGCAAAATTTAAAATTAAAACGAACTAAAGTGAATTGAGCCTTCGACAGATTGCGCTGTTGTAAATTAATGATTTCTGTCGAATACGGAGATAATAACCTTACCAAACTGAAGACACAGTTTACTATAAACTGTAGCATGCCACATCCAGTATCACTGTAAGGAGAGCTGAAGAAGGAAATACAATTTAAGAACGTTTTGTAATTGGCAACAATCATAGAATTTCGGATTTTTAAGTAGTCATCCCATGTCTAAAGAGCGTAGTTGCATTTTAATTCATTTAGTTTAAATGTTTATTGAGGAAATTTTCCACCACGATGGTAAAAAACAATACACAACGTTTCGGGATCTGGAATCTGATCCCGTCCTCAGGTGAAAAAACTTAACTAACACATTACAACTAACAATACACAAAAAGTCCAACCTAAGTTGGAATACACTACCCTCTGTAGTGTAATCCAACTTAGGTTGGGTTGACACACTAAAAAAGAATCGATTTGCACAATTCCGAATAGGCCTAGACGGTTGCAGCTGCTAAAGCATAGTGTTTGACGGGAATTAAACCCGGGACTTTGGGGAAGAGTGCTTCACATTCTACCACTAAACCAGCCCGTTTCCCATCTACTATGATAGGAACACCAAACTAGTAAAGTAAACTTCAATTGTGTAATTCAACTATTTCCTCCACGAGAAAATAGTTACAGCTGGTCAATACAGATGTCTAATTTATTATCCAAAGTGTCCGTAAAGATGTACCTAAAACATTAACTTCAGCTTACGTACAAATTAAATTGTACACGCTTGATAATCATAAATCAAGATTAACAGAATGCATAAACTCCCCTAACAGCTGGCGGTCGGCAACATCCTAAAACCGATCGATGAGCAGGTGTGGTACGAGTTTGTATCGATAATGCGAACACATTGTTTTGATCAATTCGGAGGTGATCCCCGCTATGATCAGCTGATTTGATTTCTTCATAAGCGGTTATCAATCACTCTAATCTTTAATTAGCCCTGTAAGCGGATCACGCCCCCCACAACATAGGGGAGAGCTCATTTTAAGGGTGTTAGTGAGTAGTGGGGCTATAGTAGCTTGTGTGTTAATCTGTTTGGATATTTGAATTGTAAAGAATTCTACTGTGAAAGCAATCACATTTTTATATTTTTCAATTTTATTGAAGCATCATTTTTTTACCATCTCAAACACTTGGCAGTTTGCATAAAATATTTGGATAAAAAACAAGTGTATTTTTGAAAATTTAATAGAATAAGTTATATACAAACACAATACATTTACCCAAGATAAATTTGATATTAAACGCATTTCTCTAATTATAGTGCGTAAATATCTGATTTTACACGTTAAAAACCTTCATAGCAAGGCCCTCGATAACTAATCACTCCTTTAAACAAGTGGTCAATTTCAAATCCTCTAGGATTTTATTGCAAACCACAATAAGACGTCAACCTTGATAATAAGTATCATTTTATATTTCCCAAAGGAGTCTTGTTATCGAGGTTTTATTGTATGATGCAACGATTATTTTTAATAAAGATTTTTTGATGATTTATTGGTTTTCACTGGTTCACTGAATTTACAGCATAATTTAACATGATGTACTTGTCCGTCTGTATGTTTCCCTTGGATACTCAAAACAAAAACAAAGATGTATTTGATTGTTCCAGGTTTCAAATTTGAAGGTTGCTAGTTCGATTTCAAGCGAGATAATTTATGATCTTTGATGCTATTTTTCATAACAATTAATTAATAATTATATATAACAATAATAGGTCAAAGTTGACAAGACCAGTGTTCGGAACATCCGGAACAACCCATTACAAAAGAAATGAAAGAATACGGCTGAGACCAACCAAAAAAGCTATTACATAAAAATAAGTCACGGTTTTAAAATTTGTCAACAATTCATTATTTTTTCTTCTAGCAACAATCTAAATCACCAACCTTTCTAAGGGAACATATTAAAAACCATATCGACGTCGATGACAAAATAAAGGAATACTAAAACCTAAACAACCGAAATCAAAACGCTCTAACTTGTAAACAACAACTTGCTCGAAATCATAAACCAGTAAAACCATTCCACAAAACCTCGAATTAGCCGGGAGCGGACAAATTGAGAGGATGAAACAATAAAATTATTGCTACAAAGATAAATTAATAACCTCCCTAAGAGCGATAAGCGAGAGGGTATAATAGAGGTATTATTATACTGCAATATCCTCCGCTTCATACCTGCCGAGTGTTCAGGGGCAATAACAACTGTATTAATTGTTATTTTTGAAGAGGGGCTCGACAGGTATGCTTTGTCACGATATTAGTGTACAATATTACATTCCTACCCCCTCCCCGCACCCGTCCAACCCACCTTTAATATCCCCACCCCATGGCAACGCGACTTCCATATTCCAATATTTGCCCAGGAGTTACTTGTGAAAACGTGAGGAATCCCGGTTCTTTTCTAAAAGTAGGTATTTCGTGTATCCGGGATATTTTACTGGTATTCTATAGGTATTTCATATGTTAAAGGTTGTAGGTGCTTTTGTTTGAATTTTAAAATATTTTTTAATATGAGTGATGTTTGTTGTCGTCGAATTGTTGAGTTTTTGAAGTTTTCAAGTACGATAATAAAAATTAAATATAACAATAATACAACTAAATAATACATAATAAATAAACGGTATCAGCAATTTGACACATGCTTTACCCCATTATCTTGCCTACAATCCTTGTAGTAGCTTAGACATTTTATGGGGGAAATAACAAAAGTACAGTATTGGGGATTGTACCGAATGATTAGAGATAAAGGCATAAATATAAAGGCCATAATATGCTAAATTTCAATCATATTCGGTCGAGATGTTTTTATCTTACTTTTCCGTAACTTTATGGTTTTTAGAGGGATTATTTCATGAAACCTCTTGACCACTTCTATGTTTTGAAGAGATCACTTCTCTAAAATCCTGTATTTTGAGTACTATTTCCTGAACAATAACCCTGATATCAATAATTATTAGTGTCCAGCTGAAGTAAGAAAGAACATCACACTAGAAATCAATAAGTTAGATGGCATTTTGAAACCCTTCCTTAAATATTAATACGAGACTGTTATAATTTAACTAGTTTAGATTCCAGAAAAGAAGATCTTACACGCCTTAACTACCATTATGTACAAAAAAGAGACGATTAGGATCCGTTAAAACAGATGGTAAATAAGAGTGGTCCTAGGCGTTACCCTTGAGGTACTCCAGAAATGATAGGAAATGCGGTAGAAATGACAGTATTACATTTGGCAACAAGCACACGATTGTTAAGACATCATTTAATCCACCAAGGAGTGCCTCTAACCATTCTAAACTTAGCTAACTTAGCAATCAGAAGTTGTGGTGATTTTGGAACTTGAAGCCTAAAATTGTATATACAGAATTTACTTTACAGTATTCTGGCATACAATTAAGCGTTGGGGGTTTTGATATTTCTATTGGGATTGAGAGCGTCTGGCCTGGCATTTAAAATTTTAATAAAATATAAGGGTGGGATGTAACTGGAAAAACTAACATGGTTGGTTAATGGTTGCCCGGTTAATGGTTTTCTCTATTTTAAAGCATGCCAAACTCTCTTAGCTGATTTCGCTTTTAATCAAAATCTACAGTTCTGGCTAAAAACTGAAGCTTTGATCATTGTATTTGGGTTTTAAAAATCTATATTATAGCAAATGTCCCTAATAGGGAAACAGCTATTACCGTAGATCTCATTGCTAGACCTAGACCCAGGACTTATTTACTTTTTCTTTTTATGTTACCAGAAGCAAATAAAAACGTCGATTTACATTTGTAGTTCATTAGCACGATAACTGGAGTAAAAAGACTATGGAAACTGGGTTTAATGGGGGCTTTCTGGGGTTTCCCTTTTTGACACCTGAAACAAAAAGTTCTACAACTTCTTTATATCTATTTTGAAAAGCTCAAATAAAATCATTCAGTTCATTAAAGCGTTGTTGTAAACTTATGGTTACAGGGAAATTTTTAAAAGTTATCCTTCTTTAAATACCCATGTTATTGTTATGTAAAATAAGTAGAACATACACGGTATATGTTATAGATCACAAACATAAACGAATGACGTCACTGGCACGAATTTTATGATAATAACCTTTACATCTGGTCAGTACCATTTAAATAAAAACATGCTTACTTTCCAGTGTTTGTTTATATTTATGATCCATGTAGTTTCTGTTCACTGTTCTATATTTGGGGTTCTAACTATACTATTGAACGATAACTGCGTACTATGCTCATGGCCCTTCTCTCTAGTATTATTCCTCCCATACAACTAAAAGGGTTAGTTTGACACTTCCCTTGTAAAGATAAGGAGCAGGCTGGTTTCTTTTGCTCTTTTCCAGGCATCGCAGAAGCTTATGATCAGTCCCAACACTACAAACACATTCTTATTAGTTCACCAGTACCAGTATAGCTCAGAGGTTAAAGTTGGGTAATACTGCATCAAGTTAGCATCTCTCGTCTTAAGAAAGTTTCCAATTGATATCAGCTGGCAGTCGAGAATAAGTCAACCAATGTAAATTGTAGAGAAACCCAAACCAAACTAGTTATGACTCCATGAGAACTTTCGTGTCCTAGAAACAGTTACCTTTGGGCTTTTAGGAGATATTCGGATTTCCTTACCACACAGGAACCAAAACAACGTGGATGAAGGGAGTGTTACATGGCCCCCACATTTAATTGTGGGCCCTGTTACCAGGATCTGGCTCGGGCCCCCCTACCAACCGGGGGGTCGGGGGGGTATGGAATACCCCCTCTGCCGGGAAAATTTTGAAAAAGTCATGTATTTTAGTGAGTTTTTAAGGCAATCTAGGTATTAAATTTGTGAGTGGTAAATGGCACTTTTGCAGCCTTTTTTAAGGAAGAAAAGAGTTCTTCAATGAGTTTTATATGACTTAAAATTACAGGAATTCAGCAATTAAAACTATTATATCAATACACAAAAGCTCCATGCCTATTAATATTTTGTCCTTTTTATTTCCCTGTAAGAGGGTTTGGCTATCTTAACTGCTATAATTGTACTTTGTAATTTGGAGTAGGAAAAAACTTACGTAAATTGAGTTTAACAGCTTACACCAATGAAATCATATTTTATTCAGTGACAATTTTCATCAAGAATTTTAACAATACTACATTTTTTGGGAGTGGATGCCTGAGCTGCCGAACTTGCGCCGAGTAGTCACGGAGAAAAACAAATGTGCACGAGTAATGCCGAGAATGACCGATGCTATCCAATCCATGCTTTAGTACAGTATTATACCGAGCAAATTGGGAAGAAAACTTAGGTCAAAATTATTAGGCCTACAATCTTTCATATTTTTAAAACTCCAAAAGTAAAGAATTTTTAAGTTTGTGTCAAATAACCTAGATTGCAATAATTATTAATTGAAATATTCCATACATAAAAGTGCAACCGGGACCAAATGTTGATAAAACAGGACAAATAAGCGTCCCGAGAGGATTTGTCGGGACGGACCAGTCCCCCTAAAACGGGACGTCTGGTCACCTTAGCTATGGTACATAGTACATGTCAATTTTTCAATGCTTTACAAATTTTATTTTAACTTATAACTATAAGGATTCATTCTTGAAACTATCAGTTCAATTATAAAACCAAACTTTGTTTATTATGGGGGGAATGAGGTAGGAGTGGCTAGGCGCCTGGCGGGAGGAAGGGGTAGAGGGAGTTTGTGGAGCCGGCCACTGGGGCCCGAGCTGGCTGTTCTGCTGTTGTATAGTACATACGCACCTATAGAATTTAAATATAAACTTCCTTAGAATCAAGAATTAATACATTTTAAATTACTGTATTTAACTTTGTTTTTTGTAAAATATTTAAATATTATTTTTTTATCTTCAATTTATGAGCTGTAAAGTGATCTTCAATGGGGAAAAAAATAAAAAACAAATGGGTAGGCCCGGGCCCCCTGAGGGCCCGGGCCCTGTGACTAGAGTTGCGCCAGCCCCACCCTTGTGGGGGCCATGGAGTGTTATCTCCAAAATCGTAGTAGATAACTTTTTAGAATTTGCTATGGTTGTCATTGTTATTGTGTAAGGATTAAAACCTTGTGAACCGCCTAAACGTAATGAACAAGTTAGTAAACATTTCAATCGAGCTAATTTTAAAACCTCTCAAAAGAGCTAGAGTGCCGAGTGGGCAGGGTGTGATTTTAATGAAAAGTAAACAGATTCCATGTCATAATATTGAGCGCGAGACAAATTATTACTGAAGAAACCGCAGCACTGGTAAAGTTGATGACAAACTAGAGTTATTCTTCGGAGCAGAAGAGATTCTTGCAAAGTCACAACTTGTGAGCGGGACATCGTCGGTGGGGGTGGCAGGTGGTGGGGGGAGGAGCGCGCTGATTGGACGGACACGCCCACTAGTGTCGGCCAATCACAGAGGTCGCTCGCGGCGTCTAGCTGTTCACACGAGTCACGGGTCTTGTCGCGGCATCAGCATGGCTATAGGTAGTTTCTGGGTTTGCTAGGGCCTCGGTCGTGTTTTGTGACCTAGGCGCTCCACGGCCTCACGATTTTGTCGTCACTCTCGCTGAGGCCGGGCCTCTCCGCCGGCATGCTCAACAACCTGAGCATCATTGGCTCCAACTCTGGTGAGTCCATGTATAAGTTGTAGAAATAGCTATAGAATAAGTGCCTAAATCAGAGAACTACTTATGAACTAGTTCTCACTTTTAGTATTTAGAAGCCTACTAAGGTTTGCAGCCTTGAATCGATGGTATCTGAGACAGTATTATGGCAAAGGAGAACCAAAAACACTTAACTTAAGGTCTAATGAAGGAAGAAACTACGATTTAAAGTTAAGATCTTTCTTCTAATCGTAGGCAACTTTCCATTTAGTACAAATGACTCCAGTGATAATTATTATCAGCACAACTATGTGTCTCATCTATCACACATGCATAACATGTAAATGATTTAGGTGTATACCGTTAGTAATGTACTCCCAAATGATCTTTATACTTTAAACTCAACCCGACTTAGTCCTAACAAGCTTAAAGATTGTCATAAGTAAAATTATACCATACGGATTCACCCGTAACCAGAGTACCGATAGTTTCACGAATAATATACCTGAAACTATTCCTACATATCTTTTAACGGACAGATTTAAATTCTGCCTAGCAAATGGGTTATAAAATCCCAATGAAATTAGCAACCAACGTTAATGAATTTAATCCAGGGTTGGAAATGTTCTGAAAACTATTCAAGAAGAGTCTATATTCACTGCGTCGTAAAAAAATTATCAATACAAAACCAAAATCATCACCTGTATCGCGATCCCCGAGACGAACAGTAAACACTTAAACTACCCCTGTAAGAAGCCAAATTTCGTCTGCAGTAGAACTGAAGGTTTCTTAGCCTCGTCGCGGGCAATCAGGCTCCGGTTGGTTGACCAATTAGCCTCAATCAAGGCGGCCTATTCCCGCGCTCTCACATAATTGTCTCGATAGCCTCGCCCCGCGGTGCCTCCAGTGTGCAGCTTCTTGTGTCTGTAACCCGTGACCGTCAGCAATGCGGTTATCAAGATGTACTTGGTGATATGTATAGAGTGTATACGCCAGTGGTCTTTGGTATAACACACTCATTTGGGAGAGCGGGATAGTACTAGCAATTCTTGACGGGGATCGAAATGTCTTTTGCGCGTCCGAAATGCTAACCTCTAAGCAACACACCAACACACCCGATTGTGAAGATGTACCGATAAAGGTGACAATGTAGAAGTGGATGCCACTGTTTGTAACTAATACCACAGTAAGTATATTTATTTGGAACTAATTTTCAATCATCTTGTTTTTTATAAAAGGACTTTTTTATATAAATATTTTAAATATATAAATTATTAAAAGTTCATAAATGTGTCAGGGATAAATAGTTGCATTTTGGTTGGTGTATGCAGAAATATTGGTTCATTGTTTATTTGTTTGATTTTTTATCTATGGAATTTTGTTGTTCTTTTTTTATCTATGGAATTTTGTTGTTCTTGTTACTATTGGCAATTTCTGACTGACTATTAATTCAAAATGCAAAATCTTTCTCCTTGACAAGAATTAATAAATCGAGATTTAGTTGACTGTATACCGGTAGTGTATGTGTAGCTCCTGGGTTTCGTTAGATTTTTTAATTCAAATATTTAGTTTTAGATTAATAAAGGGTGTCCCAATAAGAACGCCGGATTTGAAACGTTAACAAACCATATATTTTCTCGCCAAATTTACAATATGAAACATGAATCTTAAAGCGTAGTATCTCCGATTAGTAATTGAGTATTATGTCTTCTAAGTGCCAACCTGCTGAATACTGACAAGTTTGACATCTCTTGACAAAGTTTTCCATCACTTTTTCACACACTTCCTGTTGAATTCCATTAATGGCACGAATCATTTCCTCATTCAAGTCTTGGATTGTTTGAGGGTTATTGGCGAAAACAAGCGACTTTAAATATCCCCAAAATAGAACTGAGCCAATTTATTCGAACTTATAAATCAATCTTCGGACAGATGGCTCATTTGGTGCATTGTCCCGGCCGTAAAACGTGCGCAGCTTCCGTACTTGTAGTGCACTTTAACTATGACTGTACGCGTTGTTCCGTCGTGTAGCGATTCATGACTACAAATGGGACCTAATACTGATAACATCGCTGATAATTTGGGAATTCCTATTGAAATACAGATAAGGATAAGACGCTCCTCAAATCCGGCGTTCTTACTGGGACACCCTTTACAATTGATTTTATTTTAACTATTGAGGCTGTAACATGACTAATTTATATTTTTATTTTTTTTTATTTCATCACTATTGTTTAGTTATATCATTTTTGAAACCTTGCCAATTTAATGTCTCCTAATTCTGATATTTATACTGTATTGGTAAAATTAATGTACTGTACAATTGTTACAGTTAAGAGTTATGTTAAGAGTTTCTATTACTGATTCTCAGTTAAGGTTTGATTTCTAAACTAATATAGCTTAACCAAGTGTATTATAATACAGGGTGATTGGTACTCAGTGTGACAATTTTTTTTTTTATGTAAGTACAAAGTAAGTGCGGTGTGATGATGCATATAAAATGTTCCAAGTCTAAAAATTAGCTTCGCAAAAAAGATTTTATGTTTTTCAATACTAACCATGCTTTTAAACTTAATACAGCGATTTCTCAATTACCTGTATATGGATTTGAGTAGATAATGTCATTTTCGTGTTCCACATTAAATTTTGAATAAGAATAATAGAAAATGATGGAGGATCAATAGTAAAATTTCCCTTGTAAAAAGATCCAAAGATAAAAATTAAGGTCTTTTATAAAAATGTAAAAAAAACATCGGTCTATTGCATTTTTCTACAACCTGTACACAAGAAGGTAGTAAAATATGTTGAAAACTGCGCCATTTTGTAAGCTTTCCAACCATATGCTACACTATTGAGCTTTGGGTCTGCTTATGTACGCTTTAGTGGTCCAAAACAAGGTGTTTTTTACATTTTCAACATAGATAGCCGGCATGTATTAAGCAAAACTTGCATTTTTGTTTTCAGTTTGAACAGTAAAAACAGTAAAAAAGTTCCTTGCTCTCTAGTATTCAAACCACTAAAACAAACAAAAGCATATGAAAATCTTAATAGTTTAGCATATGGTTGGAAAGCTTATAAGATGGCGCAGTTTTCAACATATTTTGCTACCTTCCTACAGGGTGTAGAAAAATGCAATAGACCAATGTTTTTTTATTATTATTTTTTTTATCAAAGACCTTAAATTTTATCTTTGGAACTTTTTACATTGTAGTTTTTACTATTAATCCTCCTTCATTTTCAATTATTCTTATTCAAAATTTAATGCAGAACACGAAAATGGCACCATCTACTCAAATCCATTTACAAGTAATACGGAAATTGCCGTATTATGTTTAAAACATGGTATATATATAATAATATAAATAATAATTCTTTGGGAAGCTAACTTTTAGACTTGGAACCTCTTATATGCATCATCACACTACTTACTTTGTATTTACACCAAATAATTTTTTGTTATACTGACTACCATATATGATATTAGTATGATTAAATTTATCCGTATGTATGAATGTCTTTAATAACTACAGACAATGTGCAACAGATTTCAGTAGATACAATTATTCTACAGTTTGTATGATGGTTATTAAAAAAAAACTGAGTTGTAACAATAATAAAACACAACACTTAAAATTACAAACACGAAAAGAAGAGTTATTAAACTGAAGAATATTCAGTTTTGTTAGATTATTTATCATAAAAAAATAAGACAGTTTTATAAATAAATAATTGTACCAAAGGCATATAGCTGTTTTATAAGGTTTTTAAGATTTAGCTTATGCGATTTATAACTGTACCGTAATGGAATAAATCTTTTTAAACGTATTTTCAAAAATTGTAAAACGTTGCTTAACATTGCAATGTGATAAGGGGCCCAAAAATATTAAATATTAATTTTGTAAATCATTATAAAGCCCAAAACAGTTATAGTTTACAAACAGAACATGATGTAAAATATTTAATATTAACGCATTCATTGAAAGCACATCAATGTACATCTTATGAGCGTAGTTTGTTGTTAGCCAATTTTTTAAGTCACTCGTTACGTTTAATTATGCCTATTCAATATATTTATTTTGTTCGCGTTATACTTGTGTACAGACATTCGACAATCAAAACGTTTTAATAATAAAACATCGATATAGTTTTCTGCTATCAACTAGCTAAACAGTGTTATCCTATATAAAAACAATTGACATTTCTCATATTTTAAATCAAAGTTACATAGTGGCAGTGATAGTGGTATAATGTTTATTATTTTGATGCGAAGATTATAACGTTTACGAACATTTAATGCTATTTGAAGCACTTGTGATTTTATTTTATCGCTTTGCTATCTGTAACGGATGTTGGCACTACAGGTATCTGTGTGTGTTTTGATAAGAGATATTATGTTGTGGGTCAGTAATCTGTCATAAATGATTGATTTTTTATTATATTTTTATTTTCAGAAAGAAAAAAAGTACTTTAGTCGGTTTCCCATACATGTTTTGCAGAATTAAACCTCAACGTTTAAAGTGAAAGCTAAATTTTGACTCCAATAAATATAGTTCGATATATTTCTCGTATTGTATTACACATTTCGGAGCGTCAGTTTTGGGAGGTAATAATTAAAGTAGAAAATTTTTATTTTATTTTTGTTTCATAAACTATTTTGGAAACTATGTCACTTAGCACAAAATATATATTTACAAAAAAATCTACGAGAAATTGCAAACAAGAATGGTCCTCTTCATAATCTTGTTAAAATGAACGGTTCCTGCTTTAAAAAAGGATGAACATAAATATTTTTCGAAAATGTTTAGCTCTTTAAAATAATATGAGATTTCCAAAAATAAGTTACAAACAGGAATATGATTTTGGCTGAAAATCAAAATTCCTTAAGCCTACACTTGCTTTAAACTTTAATAATATCGATAAAATTATGTGTCTCTTGCACTACATATAGAGTATTTATTCATGACCAACTGGGATCACCAACAATTGCCTCTATACAATGAGGGATAGATTTGACGAATAAAGGAACAATACACACTATATACAATGGTAAAACCAATAAAACATTTAAATAAATATACCCGTGCGGCAGCAAACCTGTAGCCTGAGCGAATTTGCCTGATTGGATTTTCACTAAATTATTCCCTTAAGCATGATTTTCCCCCTATTTAAATAACATTATGTTTAAATTGTACTTAGGTTTTCTGCTACAGGGAAGGTAATACAGTGTTTTTTTAGTAAATATGCACATAGCTTAACAAAATAAATAAATAAATTGTTAAATAAGTGTTAACAAAATATCCGTTAACAACCAAATAGTTTTATATTTTATTATATTATACAGGTATAACATGGGAATTTTAAATTAACAATTAATTGTTTCATTACCCTCCGTAACCAATAACCGTTCAGACACCCTTAAAGAAACGAATTTATTTTTTAAAGCTCTTCAAAATGAGTGAGATCTGGTAGTTTTATGTTTTGACGGATAAAAATAAAAAAACACCATCTTCAACCCCATAAAACTCCTTCCCGTAGTCCGATTATGCTGGTTCGTGATCTCGTTCGAATAAACGTAAGTTTTCACGTTTGTACAAAATTTCATAGGAATCGGATTTTTCCTCAAGGTAACGTGCTGAAAGAGCAATAACATCGCTTACTTTATATTGCTCCTTCATGAAAAAAATGTTTTACATTAATTAAATTCTTGAATTTCAGTCAAGCCTCTTCACCTGTACTTTTGCTATATGAATAAATCCCCCGCTGCAGCAAACTGCAGACTAAGCGAATTCCCGTTTGTCTGCTTGGATTTCCACTGAAATATTTCCTTAAAATTATCACATTTGTTTCCTACATAAATAACATTAATTTGAATGAGTACTTAGGTTTGCTGCTACAGGGAAGGTAATAAGGTGTGTTTTTTTATTGAAATGTTGAGGTCTCAGTATGAAATAAACAAATTTTGTAAAATTCCATCAAAATATATCCATTACAAATTACTTATTCTCCATAAGGATAACATGGCATGGGAATTTTAAATTTAAAATTTTGTATTTTCTTCGCAACTATAAGTCGCATAACAACGCTTCAATATACAAAATAATTTATTTTTTTAAGCTCTAGGAAATGGTTTGGAAATAAATTGCAAATTTTTTTGATTTTAAGGTCAAAAATGTGAAAACCCAATTTTTACCCCATAACCCCCGTTCATGCAGTCCGATCATACTCATCATGATCTTTTTGGCCTCTAGGGACCTCAAAATGAAAAAGTAAATCGGCCCTGTGTCCAGGTCTTACCATGAGTTCTGCGGTAATAGCTTATTATATGGGAAATTTGCTTAAAAACTGTGAGCAACATTATACAAAACTTTTACTACCTTACTTTAACCTTGAACTAAACATAACAAAACTGTTCAACAATGTAAATAAAGAACCACAAAAAACCACTTGAGTAAATTAACATATGTTAATTGCAACTACCAGCTGATTCATTACTTTCATTTAGCAACTCGATCATTTAAACCTTGAACGCATGATGTAGCCCTTTGGAAATCGGCCTGTGGGGCAGAGCCCCTAGATAATTCGTTCATTCGAATACTTTTCAACAAATCTACACACTCTCTACGTTTCATTTTTATGTGCCATATGTGATTGGCAAAAGACCATAAACGATTACCACAAATTTGGCTACATCATTAATACTACAGATCACAACCAAATCTCAATGTTGGGACAAGAAAAGATCAAGAAGGTGCTTCCTTCTGCCCAACAAAGATGCCACGAGAGGTATTATAGTGTGTATCTGGGAGTTTACAACCCGCTAGTATTTTTACAGCCGTGTTGTTGGCGGCACTGGGGCGGGACAATAGACTATAGCTACCGGTGTTGTGTATATGGCTTTGTGGCCGCTACAGAGACATTTGGAGGCATTTCGTCAAGGTAGCAGTGAAACTAAAATATCTCATGATTTGGTTCATGTTTCGTTAGGGCAAAAGTTCTTGTGGACACTTATTAACGGCTCACAATTCCTGTGTGAACATTCGACGAGTAATGTTGGAACTGTTATAAATGTTCCGAATTGTTTATTGTTGATTGTAACTGCGATTTGAGGTAATTTGTCAATACTCGTCATATGTATAACCATAGACAAAAATAATTAAATATACACTGCCAGCCGTGCGGCGGGGGTTACCATAGGTTCTGGCGCACACCACTGGGAACGTAGTGTAGTTACGTAACTACATGGCGCTCCCAGCGGTGTGCACCAGAACTTTATATATTTAATTATTTTTGTCTATGGCATAACACAGTTTAAAGGATTAATATGTTTTTATGAATACATCGGTCAATAGTAGTTATCATTCATAATATGACATATAATATGAGATATTTTACAAGAAATTGCTTAAATTAGAAAATATTGTACATAATTTAATTTTTGGTTACTTAATCATTTATTTTATAAATGTTGGTTGTATTTATCAAAGTTTCATTGGTTGACTGACTTCTCCCTTGATGAATTACCCATTCGGATGCAATTGCAAAATACAAATTCTGACTTTCACATTCAAATTCTGGAGATGCTGGCCAAAATCGTGTTATAATTGACTAACGTTTCGGACTTCAGGCCTCGATATCTCTACAGTGACATCTTCAGTGGGACATCTTTGTATAACCTGAAGATTATAATGTTGGTGAACAATAGTGTTTGACATTTTAAACACGGTCCTCACATGAAGACCAAATAAATCTTAAAAACTCTATTTTTTACTAGAGTGATTTCACCCCACAAGGCAGAGACTTCTTTCAAAATCATCCCCCTACAAATCTGGCTGGCGACAGTCCTGTTCAGATCGTTACATATTTATAGACAGCTAAGTACGAGGGAGTATATCCGGGTAATTGAGGTTACATGTTGAGACTGGTTGCGGTCCCGGGGGGTTCGGACAAATGTCACATTATACACCTCCCCCAGAGACAACGTTATAGGAGGGATCATGAACCACATGTTCACTATACAGTGATAGGGGCAGTTGTTTGTTATAACTCATTAATTTTGTGTAATCATTGACTATGAATAGTGCGAGTGCATCTTTGTTTATCTGAAGCATTTTTGTGTGGGTTTGTGGTTAGGAACGTTCGAGTTTATCTCTTATTTTGAGCTGGATTTTACAATTTTTGCTTTGCCCGTTAGTCCATTGGTTGAAACGCCAGAAAACAATTAATTGTTGCATTTAGATAGATTTATTAGGTAAAATATTAGTTAAAAATTGGTAGAATAAATATTTATAACAACAAATTGGTTACTTAGACTCAAAATCAGCTTTCTTCAGCTGTAGGATAGATTTATAAGCGAGTATGTTCAAACTTTGTCCAACCTTTGACTATTAATACAACTATAGACTAATCAACACAAGTAGACTTCGCATCCCATTGTAAATATTGTAAATTTTGAAGCTCATTTATCGTGTCTAGTTCATGTCCGGTGACACTGATCGCTAGTGTCAGAGAAACTTTGATTCTATTATTTTAGGGTTAATTTAATGATTTTCGGTTATATAACTAGGAGACGAGCTATTGTCTATGATTAGATGGTTTTATATGGTTAAACGAGGTTTTAAATTACTAAAATAACAAAACACGACCTCTACAGTGCACCGAACGGAACTAACAATACAATAATTGGCTTCAGCAGTTCCATAAGGATGACAAATCTATTAAGGGCGTATGTTTTATCTATGATACAAATTACTTAATACTTCAGTATCGAATAGTCAATTGTGTAACGCAGTTTGTAAAAAGTGACTGATTGTTATACATTGTCTTTTGATCGAGTGAAATTCTCATCTCTTGTAAAATCATATGGTAGTACTAAACAAATGGCTGTACGACTTAATTATTACATTTGTGGTTCTCATCATATATGCCACAATACGATTAAATCTTAATTGCATCCTCCAATGATTAACTTAACTTAAAACTTGCCGAAGGGTTCAAGGGTAAATGAGTAACCAAGACAGTCAAACAATTGGCTTTGGATAGTGCAAAAGAGTATACTAATGCTCAAGATTTAATCACTAAATTATTCCCTGTGTTAAATATTATCTACTGGTAAATTTAACTTATTATTCATTTAATTAAAAATCTGCGCTCCGAACTAAATAGATTAACAACCAAAATTCGTAAAAAGATTTTATTTAATATAGCTTACATCTGCAAAATATCACAATTCTTCTTTTTTAAGTGCACATTAATTTGACTTGGCAGTAAAACAATTTTTAGAAAAGTAGGATATTGATTTTAATTTCACAATCAATTAAGCCTGACTTTAAAATATGAGAAAGGTGAGTCTGCAGATGGAAATACTAAAATCTAAACTACAAAACAACTGCGCATCTTCACCTTGTTTTAACAAACAGTGAAACTGAAAGTAAGCTCGGGCTATCGGCAACAAAGAAAAACAGACCGTCGGCTCCATCTGCCCAAATCCAGGATGGCTTGCAGTTCCCGCTAAGAGTGTCAGGGGAGAAAATTTATCAACACTCCCTAGGGAATTCTCCGTTCTCCCATCGATTTCATCCCTCCTCTCTCTCTCTCTCTATCTCTCCCCTGGCTCTCTCTTTCTCTTCCACGCTTGGCTGCGATTTATTTATTCTTGCTCATAACACTTTTACCAACTCTCTCTGAAAAGGGCTCAGTTGTGTTGTGATTGTGCACAGCTTCACTGGAAGTGATGTTCAAGGTTGGGTAAATGATTTTGTAGACAATCCTTCTCGAATAGGGCTATCAGTGAATAGGTTTGATTATTCATGCCAGAGGCATAAAGTATACCTCTGCGTTAACGGAACTACAAAGTTGTGGTTAAACGTTGTGGTGAGTCGGTGGCTCAGTTGGTAGCGTCGCGGACTTTGGGCCCAAGGCAGAAGTGTCGTGGGTTCGGATCCTGGTCACTGCCACTGAAATTTATCAGTACAGTTCTCCTTTGTACTGTACCGGCTCACCCCTTGCTTTGCTGGATACGTTCCACGCACAGATCTGTAGTCTATGTGGACGGGGAAATGCAAGGCCTCACAACATGTTTTTGCAGGAATGTGATATTGATACAGTAAATACTGTTTATGGCTTTTAGCCTTGAATTATATTTTACTTATATTTAAGAACCAGCGTTATGGTTATTAAAATTTGGGTTGGCTCTATTGGTTTGTTTGCTCATTATAACAAGTAAGCCATGATGATAATACAAAATATTTACAGTGTACAATAATATCGATCATGGAATACTCATACGTAAAATAGTACACAAAAGGTGCATCGTCCGACTTAGTAGAACACGACTGTTTCGTAATTTATTTCGTTCAAAAAATCAAAGTTAAAAACCAATAAGGTTAATTTACGAAATATATTGCATTAGCATTACCTTTAGTGGTATTTGATTTAACTTCAATTTTACCGGTTTACATAGAAATGAATATTCAAAACTAAAACCTCTGTCCACCGAGAGGAAATTGGTACGAAAATAAAACCAATTAAATTACAGTTGAAGTGAATACAGGTTTAAAACATCTCTGTTAATTTAATCAATGCGATTGCCTTTTCATATCGAATTTGAATTTCATACACAATCCATTCCATGTTGTGAAAACATTTTAGAAGTGCAGTAAAATCGTCGTTATATACATTTCATAACATATACAAATTAAATGGCAATTTATTTACTTCGTCATTGGCTTTAAATGTAGAAAGGTAATTGATCATTTACAGCTATTATATTGTTTAAGGACTTTACAAAGCACATTTACAATCCGATTAAAACTAAGAAACTGATTCGATGTACATAGTTTAGAAGGCAATTTTCATTGTTTCTTATACGAGTTAACATATTCGGTTATAAATATAATTTTCTAAATACTGTATTGCCACAACCAAAACCATTCAATTAAGGGTAATACAATGAAGATCACATTTAAGGAAAACAGTTATGTATACAATCAAAGTTAAAACAAAAAAAATACTATTTGAATACAAATAGAAGAAATAAAATACTTACATTTTAAAGCTACATTGCTCCATAGGACGAGCAGCACAGATGATCAAGTTCAACTGCTTTAGGCTATAAACCGGGAATTAACAAGCTACTAGTGTCCCTGTTGCTCGAATTCGAGCAATTGCTGGCAATATTACAGGCGTTATAATTCAGTTAATTTGTGTTTTTACCAGGAAAGTTTTGGGGTAGTTTTGATTTTTTCCATTTCTTATGTATTTTGGGGTGCTGAATCCGAATCTGAGGTTTGCCAACAAAAATTCTTGACGCAACATTGACAAAAATGAGAAAAATATGGAAAAAATGATATTTTTTGTATTATTTAGCTTATAACTCACAAACTATCAACTTTTTGTTATTAGTCTATACTATAAAAATTAAAGTACACAAAATTTGCTACAAAATGTACCCCTAATGTGGTAATCTCCGATGAACCGTTTAGGCTCCAGAGCTATTTGAAAATTGGAACATTTTGTGTTAGTTTTTAAATTTCTCCAATTATTCTGTCAATGACATATATTCATTGTATATGCCCAGGCAAAGGTCTTATATAAATCCAAAGTGTTGAAATTGATTAATTTTGTGTTACTGAAGCGTTGACTTTTTATTTAGTGTACAGAAAAGTTACACGAACTGTTGCCGTTTAAATTATCCTCACTCAGAGGGTTGTAATGAGACAGGTTCTGGCAAACGTTTCGATGCATTATTTGTGAGCATTCTAGCTTGTTCATCTGAACAATTAAAAAAAGGTTAAAAGTAAAAAATTTACACATAATAATAAGAGATACCAAAATCAAAACTATCAAAATTTAAATAACACCAATCTATTAATCATGTAATATCTTATGCACCTGATGACGTGATATTAAGATATACGTGAATAATAAAATGTTATGTAGGCATACTGTTGCTAAGCATTTACATTGTGTGTAGATTTGATAAATTTGTAGGTCCTAGGGCTTAGGGCATAGGCCTACATGATAGTGGTAAGGGTTAATTGACTTAAGATAGTCAATACAAATTTTGGCTAGAAAACTAAATCCAACGTTGCCTCACTGCCCCCAACTCAAGCAGCTGTGTGGACATAACTCGCTTAGAGTTTACATTTACATTCTGGTGAATGAATGGGGGTGAAAAAAATTAGTATTGGCCTATGGTAACAGTGCCAATCACTCTAAGCCATGCATCGGTCTTGAAATTTTACAAAGAAAATTTTATAATGGGTGCCAATACGATTGAGGATGTACGATGGGCTGTGATGCTAGAATCTAAGTAAGTAAGAAAGTAAGTATAGTACCAAACGCTCATTCCTTTATTTATTAACTTGTTAAATCTACACACAATGTAAATGCACAACAGTATATGCCTACATAACATTTTATTATTTATGTATATCTAAATATCACGTCATCAGGTGCATACGATATTACATGATTAACAGATTGCCGTTATTTTAATTTTGATAATCTTGATTTTGGTATTACTTATTATTATGAGTAATTTTTTTTTACTTTTACCCTTTTTTAATTGTCCAGATGAACAAGCTAGAATGCTCACAAATAATGCATCGAAACGTTTGCCAGAACCTGCCTCATTACAACCCTCTGAGTGAGGATAATTTAAACGGCAATAGTTCGTGTATAACTTTTCTGTACACTAAATAAACTGTCAATGGTTCAGTAACACAAAATTAATCAATTTTAACACTTTGTATTTATATAAGACCTTTGCCTGGGCATATACAATGAATATATGTCATTGACAGAATAATTGGAGAAATTTAAAAACCAACACAAAATGTTCCAATTTTCAAATAGCTCTGGAGCCTAAACGGTTCATCGGAGATTATCACATTAGGGGTACATTTTGTAGCAAATTTTGTGTACTTTAATTTTTATAATATAGACTAGATAGTTTGTGAGTTATAAGCTAAATATTACAAAAAATATCATTTTTTCCATATTTTTCTCATTTTTGTCAATGTTGCGTCAAGAATTTTTGTTGGCAAACCTCAGATTTGGATTCAGCACCCCAAAATACATAAGAAATGGAAAAAATCAAAACTACCCCAAAACTTTCTCGCTATGAGTAAATTTAAATACAAATTTACTGGATTATTATTTTAAAACGAATTTCAACCAAGTCAGCAAATGTATGTAGGTACTGTTGAATTAGCAAACTTATTAACTGTTTATAATTAACATGCTCTTCTTCTCAATTTTGATTTCTGACAACAGCTGTAGTTTCAAAACAATTTTTGTTTCCAATGTTAATCTTATGGAGAAATTCAAAACTTTAAAGGGCTTCAGGGCCTCACTCTCTCAGTATTTCCCTAAAAAGAAAGTTCCCTGCACAACTTCACGTAACTCTCTTTCCAATGACACCAAAAACATGACAATCGGTTCAGTAGTTTCGGAGGAGTAATTGTCACAAAAAATCTGCTTGCGTATTAAATAAGTACTAATTGCTCTGCCCGTGCTTCGCTACGGGGTGAGAACGCAGAAAAGAATAATTCGGTTTTACTTATAATATACTATGAGAAACAGTTACAACACACTTAACAGGAAACATATAGGCAAAAGCTCAATCCTGCTTATTGATTATTTAAATTAGGATCTCTTAATGTATTACAGTACTATCATTTTATATAGTGTATAGCATTTAAAATATATGCAAAAGTATAATTCATTGACCACATGGCACCAAGAAACAATTCTCTTTGTAAACAAATTAAATTAAATAGCACAACAGCATTTCTGACAACAGCTGTAGTTTCAAAACAATGTTTTTTCCCATGTTAATCTTATGCAGAAATACGACACTTTAAAGGGTCCCCATGCCTCACTCTCTAATTATTTCCCTAAAAAGAAAGTTTCCTGCACAACTTCACGTTACGCTCTTTCCAATGACACCAAAACCATGTCAATCGGTTCAGTAGTTTCGGAGGAGTAATTGTCACAAAAAACCTGCTTGCGTATTAAATAAGTAATAAAGATATAAGGGTGATTTGTACTCAGTGTGGCAAAATTTTTTTGATGTAAGTACAAAGTAAATGAAGTGTGATGATGCATATCAAATGTTCCAAGTCTCAAAATTAGCGTCCCAAAAAAATATTTTATGTTTTTCAAAAATAACCATGCTTTTAAACTTAATACAGCGATTTCTCCATTACCTGTATATGGATTTGAGTAGATAATGTCATTTTCGTGTTCTACATTAAATTTTGAACAAGAATAATGGAAAATTACGGAGAATGAGTTGTAAAAACTCCATTGTAAATAGATTCAAAGATAAAAATTAAGATATTTGATAAAAATTTTAAAAACAATGGTCTATTGCATTTTTCGCACCCTGTATACAAGAAAGTGTCGGAATATGTTAAAAACTGCGCCATTTTATAAGCTTTCCAACCATATGCTACATTATTGAGGTTTAGATATTTTTTTGTTTGTTTTAGTGGTTTGAATACCAGAAAACAGGAAAATTTTTTACTGCTTTTATTGTTCAACCTGAAACAAAAATACAACTTTTGCTTAATACATGCCGACTTTCTGTGTTTTAAATGTTAAAGACACCATGCTTTGTAGTCTTCAAACCATTAAAGCGTACATAAGCAGACATAAACCTCAATAGTGTAGCATATCGTTGGAAAGCTTATAAAATGGCGCAGTTTTTAACATATTCCTACACTTTCTTGTATACAGGGTGTGAAAAATGCAATGGACCATCGTTTTTAAAATTTTCATCAAACATCTTAATTTTTATATTTGAATCTATTTACAATGGAGTTTTTACAACTGATCCTCCGTCATTTTCTATTATTCTTGTTCAAAATTTAATGTAGAACACGAAAATTACATTATCTACTCAAATCCATATACAGGTAATTGAGAAATCGCTGTATTAAGTTTAAAAAAACATGGTTATCTTTGAAAAACATGTAATAATTTTTTGGGAAGCTAATTTTTAGACATGGAACATTTGATATGCATCATCACACTTCATTTACTTTGTACTTACACCTAAAAAATTTTGTCACACTGAGTACAAATCACCCTGTATAGATTTGTAAACGCAATTGGTTTGAGACGACACGTCCAGTCAATTCGTCGTGGAAATCTACCTCACGTTACAAAAAATAACTGTTACGAGTTTTTTTCTTAACTTTATGTTTTTTGGGGCGCTGAATCCGAATCTGAAGAGATCCAACAAAAATTCCTTGTGCGTTTTGAGCTAAACGCAAAAAATGTTGAAAATGTTCACCCTTTTTCCAGTTTCTTGCTTATTACTCGGAAACTATGCATTCTACTAAATTTTACTAAATGTTAAAATGAAAGATCATGAAATTTCCTACAAAATACATATATATTGTTCTTTATCAAACGCACAATTAGCCCGCTAGAGCGCGCTCCAAAAAGACAAAAATATCACATTTTTGTAAAAAACCCGTTTTTTGCCAGATTTTCACATTTTTTATTGAAAGTACGCGTTTATTGATTGAAGGTAGACTATGTAAGTAATTAAGTTAAAATACTTTACATGTAAGCCCCAATTATTGTACATTTAAAAAAAATATTGAAATTTATTTCAGAACAAATAGGAGCAAAGACAATATTTTTTTCGGTTACTTTTTCCACTGCTGTGGAAGGCCCCTGCTTGGAGTCCTCCAAATGCGGTTGGTGTTCTTCCTTAGTTGTAAGATACGGGTGAGGAATATCTTACTTCTACTTGTGGTTGGTTGTTACACTTCCTGACGGAGAAAGGGGAATGATTTTTATATGGTTACTTTAACAATATGGTGGTAGCTTTAACACCTTGTCTTCTTTTCCTAAATTGAAGATATGCTTTTTAAATAGAAGTGAAACAAATCTATATATAAATCCCAAAGTATCCATGAATGAACTTTTGAGAAATCTCAAAGTTACACCCCCATAAACCATAGGCCTATACTTAAAATGTTCGTCATGACGAGAAATCTTGCGCAAAACTATCCATTCTTTTCATAAACTGCCCTTTAAGGTCGTAATTCCTTTTTCACCACACTATGATGTTATTAGCTGTTTTACATACGTTAAATAGAGGCTGGAAGTTAGGTTTTGCTGGCCATGCCAGCTGTCATCGTCATTTGGGGACAGAGCAGGTTTTTACATCCCTAGGGCCGCAAAATCAGCTGACCACTTGCATATTAATACACAAACAGTATCCATAGCATTGCAATGGAATTGTTTTATTTTCATCATTGCCTAGCAATTTTTTATTATTACTTTTGCTGATTCCTGAAATTACCTCTTCACATAACTTTAAAGTTGCGTTGACTATCAGTGTGCATTAATTATTATTGTGAATTGTAGTAGTGTGGTGAAAAATAGTGTTCGTACCACGGACCAAAAATCGTTTTGCAGCTCTCGATTGTTTTAAGTTCTCGACTTCGTCTCGAACTTTTTTCGGCCCTAGGTACGAAAAATACTACCTATTTAAAGGGGACTTTTCATATACTTATGTTAAAAATGCCTTAACTGTACTTATTTGTTTGTTATTAATTCAATTGCTTTTCTTATTAAAATTAGGTGTGATTATATGTTTGTATTACTGTATTCTGTTTTGTTTATTTCAGCTTAACTTAACCAATCAATGGTTTTATTAATACTTATGAAGTAAAACGGGGTGAAGCCCGTGGGTAACAGCTAGTATAAATGGTATACATTTTTGGGGCATTTGCTTCATAACGTAAAACTAATTAGGCGAGTTCACATGTGAGACACAAATTAATGAACATATAAGTATTATAAATATCATTCAAATGAGAATTCCCATTTCATGATTTTGATGCTGTCCGTGTTGTCCCTCTGAACTCGGGATCCTCCGCTGTCTACACTGTCTACTTACATGCTGCTCCGAGATTTCGAAGTGAATACCACAAAACCTTTCCATCTCTTTGGTAATGTGAATTATGGATGTGTGCATTTGTAATCATCTAAAGGATGTGCTGTCACAAATTTAATGCATTATAAATACACATTCAATTTTAGTACTTCTCGTGTGGAATTGCTCTATTGTTTTGTTTATAAAGGTGCCATACCATAGTTAATCGGGACGAAGGACTGTGAAGGCGTCTCCACAAGTGAAATTGACGTTTTATATCACGTCAATGATTGTAAACAAATCAAAAAGAGATAATATGTTATAATTAACTGTTTATGTTAAATCTGTGTACGATAATGTTTTCTTATTCAACTTACAGGTTAAACAACAGTTGTATAGTTACTATACTGTATAGTTGTAAAAATAAATGTCTAACTATGGCACGTTATGTTCAACACAATATTTGTTCTTTCATTCATGATACATTTTGGGTGTTTTTGGTGATTTGAGAGTGATTTTTTGAAGCTAGAATTAAGTTTAAATAGGTAGTGAAATAAGTTACAAAATGGAAGATGAGTTGTAAAAACTGTACTTTTAATAAAAATGATAAATTATGCAAAAGAGAGTGTTTACAACAATGTGAATTTTTTTTATTTTTTGAGCGCTTCAATTATTTTCTGTGCATTTGTTCTGAAATAAATTTCGTTATTTTTTAATAGTACACTTATTGGGGCTTATATGTTAAGTCTTTAAAATAAATTTACTTTCATTATCGACCTTTAATAAAAGAATACTTTTAATAATAAATATGAAAATCTGGCAAAAACGGGGTTTTTACAAAAATGTGATATTTTGTCTTTTCGGAGCGCGCTCTAGCGGGCTAATTGTGCGTTTTATAAAGAACAATATATATGTATTTTGTAGGAAATTTCATGATCTTTCATTTTCACATTTAGTAAAATTTAGTAGAATGCATAGTTTCCGAGTAATAAACAAGAAACTGAAAAAAGTGCAAAAAATTTCATATTTTTTTCGTTTAGCTCAAAACGCACAAGGAATTTTTGTTGGATCTCTTCAGATTTGGATTCAGCGCCCCAAAAAACATAAAGTTAAGAAAAAAACTCGTAACAGTTATTTTTTGTAACGTTCAACTACCGTTTGACTGGACAGCATGGCAATCCATAAGGTCCATTTGGATTTGAGTAGATGGTGTCGTTTTCGTGTTCTACGTTAAATTTGAATAAGAATCGTGGAAAATGTTGGAGGATCAATAATAAAAACTCCATTGTAAATCGTTCCAAAGAATAAAATCAAGGTCTTTGATAAAAATTATAAAATCGTTGGTCTGTTGCATTTTTCTTCATACAAGAAGGTAGCAAAATATGTTGAAAACTGCGCCATTTTATAAGCTCTCCAACCATATTAGCGAACATTAGCAGATCTAAACCTCAATATTGTAGCAGCATATGGTAGAAGAGCTTATAAAATGGCACAGTTTTCAACATATTTTGAACCCTGTTTAGTTACATCTTTCTCCATTCTGAGGACGTTGTAGTACAGCCAAAATGCTGATCTTACACAGTAACCTTTCCACCCCTTACACATACTCAAACCCTTCCAATGTTGCAGGTCACAAGGACTGCGAGGACCTGAAAAGGAACAACCACCACCTCCACGGCCACCATGGGATGGACATCAAGGGGGTGGAGCACGGTCACGGTTTACACCAGCACCCTCCAGCGCGGCTCGTCGGGGGCTTCGACCCCCAGGGTCTACAACCCCCGCAGCCCGTCGACGACGGTAAACCATCCAAACAGAAGCGGCACAGGACGAGGTTCACTCCGGCGCAGCTCAATGAGTTGGAGAGGTGCTTCTCCAAGACGCACTACCCGGACATCTTCATGAGGGAGGAGATTGCAATGAGGATCGGCCTGACGGAGTCCAGAGTGCAGGTCAGTCGAGCAATAAGCATATTACCAATTGTTATAACATTTAAGATTTTTAAAAGCTTCCGATGTAGAATATGATTGTGTAAGTAGCTTTGGTGAATTCGATTACCGTTGTCTTTGGACAGTGTGGTGCATCTTTAATACTTTTCAATGAAATGGCGACCATCACCATACAAAGTAGGTATTTTAAGCCAAGTATGAATGGAGATGAGTGTAGGATGAGTGGCACGATCTTGTAGTATTCTTAGTGACTAAGGCCGACCTATTCCTTAGACACAGCTGTTAATTAATATCCAATACATCCAATGGCAACTAAAGTACCTAGAGTTTATAGTGGAATCCGAACCACATTTTTGCCTTGGCATAAACGAATTGGTCTAATTATCAGGATAGTACTGCGGATAGTCGTAGTACTCACTAGTGCGGACTTTAATCCACACCAGGGAGTATCGTTTCCACAGTGCATGCCTATAAATATCCACAATAATACCGTCTTGGCTTTTAACTATGTACGAAACTATCAATCTCAACTCAACTCTCCTGTAAAATGGCGTTTGCCGTGTATGTAATAAATAAATAAAATAAATAAATAAATAAATTATAATGCCACGACATGTAGTTCGTAGCGTAGAATACCTTGAGCTCAGGTCTGTCTATTATGTAAAAAATCTATCAGGGATATGTCACTGTCTTTCTCACTCTATATTTTTAGCTAACGGGCAGTTAAAAGAATGAAGTGCAAAGCTCCAAAAGTGGTTTGCATTATTATGAGAAATTATTGCTGGATAAAATTCTTTCTGGGCGGGAATGGACGCTCCTATTCTGAAGGCTTGGGTTCAGATCAGACCAATGGTCTATGGCTTCTATGGTTCAAGGGCAACCATAATCTGCACACTCGTTCCTTTAAGTACAAAATGTGTATATCAGTAAACGGGAACAGTCTCATAGCTTCTCGTGTAAATCAAACTTTCGAGAATCTAAATACCGTACAATTTTAATTATGTATGCATGAATTTTGAGTGAATTATTACCAATACAAAAATTCTTCAAATAACACTGGTAATAATATATTGGCACTTATACTGTATTCACATGACGGTAAATACATATAAAAGATGGTAAGTGGGGATCGATTTCGACGTGACACTAAAATCCCCTAATAGGCCACAAGAATCTCAATGGCACCCCTTATATAATATTGGTACTTAAGTAAACCGTTACTACGAATGTTATTTGAAGTGTTGTTGTATTTACAGGTAATTAATAGCACGTACAATGCTGATCAAGGTGTCATTTAAATTATTACCAAACTTCATTGATTGATAAGTATTATTGTTGCATTCACCTGTAAAAGGTCCAGGTTTAATGAAGGATTTTGGTAGAAGATTAGTATAAAAGAATAGACTGTAGTGCAGAATCGAATTTAAAAAAATTCTAACTCTATTTTTTTTTTACTGACAAGTGCATTTGAATGTAAACACCTATAACTCGTGTGTGTTTTCTAATACTAAAATGTTACTGATTTTAGTACCTTAAAGGTAGTATCAGGTTTATGATTTACTATTTGATCTCTTGTCTCTGAGTACATCGCACTCCATCTTTGTTATGTCCCAACAATGTTTCACTGACATCAAGGCTGGCCAAATAATTTCGCGCGAATTTCCAAAATTGGAGGGAGACCAACGGTGTAAATCCCGGCCACAAATCATCTGGTTGAATCGATGGCACAGTGGCGCTGAGCACGGCGGGTATGCTAAACAACACCATACATCATGGCTGTGAGCTGGGCTTAACTGCCTTACCTTATCTACCTAGCTACGATATGGTGGAATGAGGACTTTATCAATGCTGAGGACGTTTGAGGATCAAGCAATGAAGTATCTCAAGGCAGCCAAACTCTTTAAAATAATAAAAATACAATACGCAAACGTTTAAATGGATATCATATTGCAATATTTTCTGCATCAACTATAATTATTCTCTGTATTTTTAAGGGTTGTTTAAAAAACTATATAGATTTGTTTTTTATGTATTAGATTAGATTTGTATGTCACAAACGAGGGTGCGTTTGGCATTAAGTTTGGTTTTGTATGAATGAGATGAACAAGTTTTACTGATTAGCTAGTTTTATAGTCAGAACTTGCTCAACAACCATCAAAACGCTTATGATTTTTCTCAGGATCGAGCTGGCTGGCAAACATCTGAGCTCCACTCAGCTACTTAATTTTAAAAATCTCATTAAATCCCTTCCAAAAAACGTCAATCACCTTACAATCTCGGAAACGTTAATTAATCCTTTATTTTAGATCATACTAGCGTACCCGTCGCGCGTTGCTGTGATTTTAGAGAAAGACGTCTTAAGATTACATTCAAACTATTGTACATGGTGTTAATGTCAATAAAACATATTTATTACCTAATTTATATAAAATTTAAAAAGTAGTTTTGCTTTGCAAACATTTATTCAAGGGCTTTTTAATAAACAATGGAGCTCGTTCGCTGCGCTCACTTGCCTTCGGTTTTAGCTAGTTCGCTACGCTAACTCGCCTCCAGTTGAAGTTTATTTATTATTTATTTATTTATTTAAATTATTTAAACCCATTTAAATATGAGTACTCATAAGGTTAACATGGGAAACTCCAGAGCCACTGGGGCGGAGCCCTTTTGACGGATCTGCGCCAAACTTCACACAAACAATCCTTGAATAATGCTTAATAATGCCTGAAAGTTTCATTACAATCTGTCGAGCGGTTTCGGAGTCCATAAAGGACAAACAAACAAACATACATACATTGGATTTTATATTTAAAGATAGACTAGCTGCTGTATTCATTGCAAACAAAAGGAAAAATCAGTTTCATAATCATTGAAATAGATTTAAAATAAATAATCCATCATAAAGTTTTACACGAATAATAATCCTACCACATAGTTGTGTAAATGTCTTTGGATCAGCTGTCTAAAATTGTGAAATGAGCATTTTACAGTTCTGATTGTTTACATTTAAATGCCAACACAAAGGTAAACATTGTGAATTTTCTCGTGCTTCCATTGAGACCAATTAATATTTACTTTTGAAAACCTCACCTCAAAACTTTGGACATCCAAGGGGCATAGCCCAAGAGGAGCACAGAGTGAATAGGATATTCCTAGATATGTGGACCATCTTTGTGCTTAATTTTGGCTGTATCGGTTTAGTATTTTAGTCGTGACGGCTGCCCAGACAGACAGACACCATCTATTTTACTATGGCATAGATAGCAATACAGTAATACTTTTAAGGAGTAGCTTTAGCTATGGCTACAGAACCTAGAGGGACATTTCTTTCCATGTTAAAGATATAGCAAGTTTTAGAATAAAAATGACCTCATTGAGCCCCCTCCTTATTTCTTATCCATCAACTTTGTCATGCCAAAGTGAAAGTCTATTGTAAACAGTAGCATCTTTCAAGTCTCAACTTTCACCGTTTGAAAAACTTAGAGATACAACTTCAATCTCAGCACACTCCCTCTCTGGAAGCTATGTTTTCTTCGAGTAGAACATGGATACATTTGATCCAAATAATCTGCCTGGTATCCAAAGCCAATGGTAGTTACGTTGAACATTTTACATCAAAGGCATCAAAGGCTGGATGATTGCCAAACTCTACAGAACGGTATTGATTCACTGATGAAGTGGTGCTGTGATAATGACATGACCCTGAATATTTCAAAATGTTCTGTGATGTCCTTTTCCAGGTCTAGCACACCCATCATCTTCCCCTACTTACTTGACGGTCAACCCCTCCCACGTTCTTTCAGGATCAAGGACCTTGGCGTCATACTTTCTCCAAATTTAAACCCTCAAGACCATATAAATTATATCTGCAAGAGAGCTAATTCTGCCCTATATTTCATTATAAGGAACAGTCGCAACATGTTCTCTATCAATGCATTGAGAATCCTCTACATACATCTAGTCAGGCCTTTACTTGAATTTTCGTCACCTGTTTGGAGCCCTTACCTGATTGGGCAGATCGAGAGTCTTGAGAACGTGCAGACCCGTTTCATTCGTCTGGTTGGTGTGCTGATGGGTTTTGACTACCGCACTGTTCCTATCCAGGAGTTACAACTTCAATTGAACTTGAGGCCACTACTTACACGACGTGTAATCAATGACATACTGTTCCTGAGGAAGCTTATTAACTCGGACATTGATGCACCAGATCTACTTTTTAAGTTGGACTTCCGCACATCCCGCCACCTGCGCCAAACTCATCCGTTCGCTAGACGTCAATACTCTACCCAGTACATGTTCCACAGCACTTTTCCCCGCATCCAACTCTTTGCCAACAGCTTACCAGATGATATCGACCTCTTCTACACCAGTGGCGAGTCGATAAAAAACAGGTTATTACTTGTTGGTCTGTGAGGTGCTGCCTTGATTTGTTGTCTGCAAGTTATAAGTTATATATCAGTTATTTATTTATTTATTACAATTGTTATTTATTTCTATTGTAGTTTATTATTGTTGTTATTTATTATTGTCATTGCATTTGTTACTGTTGTTGCTTGTTGTTGTTGTTATTATTTTTGTTATCTTTTTGGCTAAACAATTTATTCTATGTTAATTATTAATAATTTATCATTGTTAGTTTACATTTGCTCAGGTTTTAGTTTTGTTCTTGTCAAGATTTTTCTGTTAAGCAATATAAATACGTCCCATTGCATGTTTGGCTTGTCCCTTAGATATTAGTAACATTGAATATTTATTGAAACATAATTGTAAATTGGTTTGTTTGGACCGTTGGAAGCAAAATAAAATAAAAATAAAATAAAATAAGGCAGCTGGAGCGGTTGTCCTCAAACACATCTACCTTTAGAATGTCACGAGGCCATAAACCCCAACACGGGTGGCCCTTTAGCCTTCGATGTTTACTTTTAGTTTTTGTCCAGGTGTTACATTCCCGCCCTTACCTCCAGTGCAATTTGGGTGGTGGTTGTAGTTATTTTTGACCTTACTTCAAGAAATGCTGATATTCTATTTGGGTTTTTATCACAGAAAACATACTACTATAACAATGCTAACCACATGGTAAAAAGCGTTAAGTACTCGGAGAGAGCTTTGTCTGTCAATTCGTAGGCAGCGCCACCAGCATCTATGCATACAATGCAACCAGCTTAGGTTTTTATAGGGAAACATCATCACTTGTTATTGTTGTTATTGATGGTCTTGGGCAACATTTCAGGGTGTTGTAAAGGTATTTACATCAACTTTCATAGTTGTTAATGGTTTCGGCGAATTTCCCAGGTTACATTGTAAGACCTTTATCCGGGGCCAATTTACTTTATCATTTTGAAATACCTAGCGGCCTTTAACAAAATCTGTTTAAATTTATATTTACGGTAATCGTGTGAAAATGATCCAATTGTGATGCAATTTGGTACAAACATAACAGGAACCTGCTCACAGACTGTTCCTGCTCGTGGTCGCGGCAATGTCGTACAAATCGGTAGGCCTACGTAAATATATTTTATCCGTCCGTATGTGTCTTCGTGTATGTGACATCGTGTGTATGTGAACTAAATGTCTACCTGACGAAGCTATAATAAGTGGATTTTGATGTTCCTGTACTACGACAGTTTGATAATGGTGTTCTGCCGAAACATGTAACTACAGTACAAACTACAATTTTGGAACTGAAGAAGAGGTAATAGCCTTCAACCTTATTTTAGTCTAAATAACAGGTTTCGGGGCTACAACAATGTATTTTGTTGTACGTTGATACGTTGTATGTTTACTTTTTTTTTAGAGACTGGTCAAAATACTAATATTTGTACTCTATAACGTCTACCTTACACTAGAAAATATGTACTAGAAAATATGTTTTATTGTAGCCCAAAGAAACAAAAAGTCTGGGCCCGCAATAAAATTTGACGTCACTAGAACCTCTTGGTTACTCAAACAACTATGTTGTACAGTTTTGTACCAAGTTTTTTGAATGTCCTACCACTGTAACGTAACGTGTAATACACTTGTGTACAGGTTTTCTTTTAATGTTCTGTACTGAGTTTTACAATAAATTTAACGATTTTCGATGAACGATTATTATTAACGACTACACCGTGTACAGTTTTGTACCGAATTTTGTCGAATATTCCACCACTGAAAGTGTAGCACAGTGGTGTACTGTAATTTTCTGTACTGAGTTTTATAATACATTTAAGTGTTTAACGGCTACACGGTGTTGTACCGAGTTTTGCCGAATTTTCCACAACTTACTTGAATACTTACTTGAATACTTGTTGTCTTAATCTTTGACCGAAGTATCTCGGATAGATTGCGTCGTTATACTAATATTTACAAAATTATTATTTACAAAACTTGTTTTACAAAATTCCAAAAACTGCAAGTGTATAATGTTCTGTACTGAGTTTGACAATACATTTAAGTGTTTATTTATTTATTTCATTCATTGTTTAACGGCTACATGGTGCTGTGCAGTTTTGTACTATGCTTTGCCGAATTTTCCATCACTGTTAAGGTAATACAGTTCTGTAATGTTCTGTACTGAGTTTTACAATACATTAAACTGTTTAAGGCGGCTACACCGAGTTGTACAGTTTTGTACTAAACTTTGCCGAATTTTCGACCAATGTAACGTGTAATACAGTTCTGTACTGAGTTTTTCAATACATTTAAGTGTTTGTAACACCTATAACCGTGTTGTACAGAGCTGGTGCTTGCCAGCCAGCAGGTATGTAGGACAAACCTGGACATGCTAATTGCTAGCCACACAGTCTAATGTATGCGGCTGAGGTGCGAGTCAGCCGGGGTCCATGTCGTGGTGGACACCACAAACTGGGACTACTTTCTGAGAACTAGGCGTAGTGTTTGACGTCTGAGCGACCAGGGTAGAACCTATGTATAGGTACAGAGGTGAGAGATAGGCAGACTGTAGACTGTAGACAGTGCGCAGTACCATGTGTACGTCTAGACGAATCAAAGAACGAGACAAGGAAATATGGTTATTGGTACCATTTGTTAGGGAATTGGTAGAAGTATAAAAGTACGTCATGAGGACTTTATGTCAAGCAGAATTGCTGCAACGTTTTTAATAATAGCGACAGGCAAGCTGTGGAATGAATCAGGAAAAAGTTCAAATCTGATATTAAGGGGGGGATGTTTTATTACGTCAAATTCTCATTCAGTTGAAAGAGGAATTTTCAGTATCATTAGGTAAAATATAATGTTTTCACTGGTTTATAAGTTCAATGTCAATGATACGGAAAGTAAATCAAAGTCAAAGATACGTTTTATAACACTTCAAACATATATTTACGCTTGTATTGTTAACTCACAAGACAATACATAAAAAATGGTAAGTGGTGATCGCTTTCGATTGGTCACTCCAATCATCATGAGACCCAGTTGGCGAATGTTTTATGATTAAATTATGTTTTAAGTGTTATTAGACGTATATTTTATTTACTTTCCGAAGATTCAATAACACGTACAATGCTAATCAAGAAGATATATATTCATTATATTCATTAGTTATATTCGATCAAAAAGTAAAATCGGTTTGGGAAAGTAGTAGGATTTCGAAAACTACCTTTAAACATACAAAATTAATACATAACCATTCTAATCTTAGAACCCCTAGTCAATTAAACGATTGCCCTCGTATTGCCCACACTAATCCACAACGGTCAATGCCCAATAACCCTAACACCATACGACCCCATAACCCTAACCATAACACGGGAGCACCTAGGATCACATAATACCCGCAATGGTCCATTCCCGCGTATGGGGTAGTTGTAAAAATGCACCGTCGTTTTGGCTAAGCGACCCAATTACCCGGAGCGCCCGGGGGTGTTCGGGACTTTATCGATGCGAAGGAAATAAAGTCCAATCTGCTCGACGCACCCTCTCCTCCCCGCTGTCTTTCGCAGACAAACTTTATGTTCAAGTGCCTCGAGCTAAATCCTAGTTTGATTCGCTTTTGTAAAGCATTGCCCGTACTCTGTTTTTGATTAGTCTTTTGGAGGTGTGGGGGTTGAAAGGAAAAATTGGACCTTTTTGTTGGAAGATTGTGGGGGTTAGGTGTAAAATGGTATCTTGGAAAACTGTGCAAGCAAGTGTTGGTCCTTGGGTGTAGGATCTTATATTTTCTTAGAGCTAATAACGATTTACTTTCGACCGTTTTTTTAAACTAGTCGTTTCAGTTTAGTTCTTAGAATTGAAAAGATTCTCTTAAAGGCAATTTTTACTTACTTAACAGCATTGTTTTATTTAACAACACGAGTAATGGACCAATGATGTTCAAGGAGAGAAAAGAAGTAAAATTTTAATGCTTCGAACTTCAACTAATCAGCTGTTTACCAATTTAATTGTGGTTCGTACAATGTTTCGTTGCATCACTGCCAGTGGCAATGGGAGGTTATAAATGAAACATAACCTCTCTTAGAAGTTATGAGTAGTGATTGTTAGTAATTAAAAAACGTTCGTAGGTAAAGTAGTGTAGCCAACTCACCGATGAGTAATCTATTGCACAATCAATTTGTTAGGTGAACATTAAGCTTTCCATATACGTTGCAGGGTAAGATAGCGCACAAAGAAAAATGCATCTAAGACTAAAAGATATAAGGTTAAATTGAAGAATTCCTCGTGACATATTTCCCCGAACAGAACATATTAGACATTCCAACTCGCCTACTGACATACTACTGTGACGTCAGATGACGTGTACGTCATAAGACAGACTTGACAGTAGTAGGAGTAAAACGTCAAAGTAGGCTGAACTTCGTTTCTTTTTGCTTGAAATTTTAAGTATAAGGGGAGTCAAATTTTGTATGTGCTTGCAAATAAAGAAGATTTCAAAATCACATGACCGTCTTGCAAGAGAGTGAAATAAATTAAACGCGTTTCAAGAATCTTTTTCCTCTCCTATCGTTTGGCAAGAGATGAACCAACTGAATGAAATATACGTAAATAAATAATAATGAATAAGAAGGTCTTTGAGCAAGCGTTTTTCAGAAAAATTATTTTTAACAACTAGTTGAATTAATTCTGGCTTTCAAAACAACTTTTGTCATTTTGGAAAAGAGTAAGTATTCGCCTATTGGCCTCGAGAATTTCAAAAATTTTGAATGGTGATATCTGCTTTACGTAAAAGTGCAGAATCAGATTTATAGAGGTTATGCCTTCAATTACACCAAATAGAAAGCTACGTGAGGAAGTTAATTGTTCTGTTTGGGGTTTTTAAAATATCCCAATCAGTAGTGGGTTTGAAGCCTATAATGAAACATCGTCAGCAGAACTCCTGAAAGTCATTCTAAATTTGTCTTACCAGTCGTTTGTTTGGTTAATTTCATTGTAATGAAAAACTGAATCATCCCTATTTTAAAATTGCAGTAAAATCGTATATTATGGTGTTGAGCCAAACACAATTTCAAACTACAATCTTCTGAGGAGTCAATCTTTTACATGCAAACACAATTTGCATGCAATCTTTTACATGCATTTTGATACCTTCAAAACTTAAGCTAAATAAACAACCAAGACAAATATTTTTTATAAGTTTAATGTGACATCTTTTGAATAACACGCAAATATTCGTAAGCTCGACGTTTGAATAAAATAACTATCCCTTATACAGGCGGAACTCTAATTCCAGCCTTTGATTCTTGGCTTCAACTTGGAAAGAGTCGAGTTGAAGGTGTAAAGAAAGAAGTGCACAACATTTAATTCACTCCACATTTCCCCTTTCATAAAATCTTTCTCGACAAGAAAGTTGCCTGAAGTTCCAAAATAACACATGTATTGCAGCCTTTCAGCTTAAGGCGACTGAATTTCGTTCAGCGTGATTGCTGTTTCTTCTACATATCCGAGAGTCCAAAAGGCGTCATTGCACCTGACCCGCGTTAGAACCTTCGAATTGGGAGTTCGTATGTTGAATTCATTATAATTTGTATTTAACTTCAATGATGAAACCATTCAACCCATGTTGCTCTGGAGGTTGTAGACGTAACATTGAACGATCTGTGATATGAGTGTGCGATTTCAGACCACAAATCACATAGTAAATGATTGGCCTTTGTTGGCTCTTCCTGTTGGATTATCGAGTCCTCAGAGCTTAACTATTATTGATAAGCTTAGTTACTTAACCATCATCTGACTGATTGGAACTCAACGAAGAAAGGAACTCTAGATAAAGGATCAACTTTGGTTTTGCATTAACGTTTAAACAAATTTGGAATCATATAACGCACCTGAAGTTATCAGCAATCATCTACAACTTCGAACCGTGAAAAACTGTTTTTTATAACAGCGCAAGAAGATTAGAAACTTGAAGATAGATTCCAGAATAAGCATTTTATTCCAGAACAATTGAAAAGATGTGACACTGAAAAGTCCAACTAAAACTTATGTTATATAAAGATACTAGTGCACCTGTCGCTCGAATTCGAGCAATCGCAAAGTATTACAGGCGTTATTGCAAAACGAATAATTTTTGATGAGTTAATTCCATGTCAACTCAAAGATAATGTAATACATCACTCCGCTCCAGTTATAAAAACTAACTATTTTTTTATTTATAAAAAAAGAGGTTGACGGCCTCTTTTCTGAAAACGAACTCACTCTGAAAACGAACGCTCTTGTGTGTACGGGTTTACTATGAAAGGATTGGTATGCAATTAATACAAATTATTCGTCTTGTTTAAGTAAACAAAATATTTTCTTCATTACAAATACACTGGGATTTGGATGGCCTGTGGGGCAAAGCCCGAGGACTTTTATTACAAGAATTGGTAAAAGCCCTCTTCTACACAAAAAAATCTTAATTTTGACAAATCGTTTGTAGAAATCCGTCCATTATTAACGGAGGAGTTGTGTTTCGTAGAAATCGCCTTCACTTATAAGGAACCTAGTGCAGTTTACAACAAATACAAGTTGAAACTTAACAATACTTCAACATCGTAAAACAGGCAGGAGTCGACGAACACCTGTTGCTCTCTGTCGTTTACGATGTCGTTTGAACGTCGTAAAGAGTCAACGACGCCGGCAACTTGGATCGTAACACTTGAACATTGTTGAAGCTATCAAATTTTAAGTTCAACTGTTGATACTGTGGTATTTACTGTAAGATCATACACAATTGTTCTGTTTTAGCTAAAGATCATCGTGAAGGGCTAAGTAAAAGGTGTAAGCATTTTATGAGGTATCAAATTTTCAGTTCAAAATGTTGGTACTCTATTTGGTTTGAGACCGTTTACGGCCAATTTTACTGTTTACCAAAATTACCAAACATCTGGCCTAGATAAAGCTACCTAATCATCCGATTAAGTAATCATAATCATAACATTAATGCATCATACTCATCGGTTACTTAATCTTACATTTATTTTTTGGTCCATTTTGAGTACAAAGTTGCATACACATTCTAGAGAGTGATAAAGTACAGAATACTGAGTTGTTCCAAAATGCGCTGATAGAAAGGAACCAGGTTTCTTTACACTCTGCAAAAATATCACAATAAATTAAATGTTTATTTCAAACATTCTAAATAGCCTTTGTTGTTTTCTGGGTGCCTATAAGTAAAATTACCTTTAGTTTAAAGGTAATAATAAGGTTTTAATAATAAAGAACGAATATGGCTTAAATTGTTTAACCTGTATTTTTTATATGTTAACAGTTAGCACCTATTACCCTTCTTTTTAGAATCGTATATGTAACGCTATACTCGACGCCACAATATGCTCAAACACGAGTAAATAAATTCAGGTTGTAATATGTAAAAACATGTGTCTGAAATTCTAAAATATTCTGTATATTATCATTGCAGGTAATCTATATATTATTAGACAAGAATGTTTCTTTAAAACCTTTTTTAACAGCTCGTGTGCATCGTAGGAAAAATGTACGCATATTGTTAGAAAGATATTTTCCTGTAGGTGTGCAGAATCCCTTTATAAATTAAAATATGTTCAAAGATAAACACAACAAATGTATTTAAAATTAAAAAAATAACATGGGCCTTATGTGTTGCTATGCTGGTGACGAAATATAAACAGAAAATCAAAACAAATGGAAGAAATTCTTATCACATGATTTTTTACAAAGTGGGGTTAAAATAGAGAAGTATGTACATTCGATATATTTGGTCGATTTTTCGACTGCTGGACGACCTCTAGTATTGTATTAATACCCACAAAATTCAAATTAATCTGTTAAGGAAATATCGAAGTTTAACTAGCAAAACACAGCTTAAGTTCATTCAACCTCATATAATATGAACTACACTCTGCAAATAGTGAAAGCACACTACATAATTTAAGTTAAAAATTCTTTAACTATTTTGTCTGAAAACTGAACGCGTAGTATATAAATATGGTGTCACACCTCATAAGAAATCCCTTACAGTTTAAATAAGCAAAAAGAGTTCCCTGGAATAACGCCATTCCACAAAACCCCAGCATAACACCGAGCACCCCATATAACGCAACTGGATAGCGTGCGACACGTTTAAATATATAATGAGTATTTGCACACTCTCCCCCGCCTCGGTTCCCCTTTAAAGCCATCCCATTCATTTCCCAGTTGTTGAGTTTTCATCCACGTGAAAAACAACCTCTAAAGTTGCCGCGTAATATTTTTGACTCGGTCGCTAAACTTTAGCCAAAGTTAGATTAGCTGTCAAGGTAAGCAGTTTGTTTCTGACCGCTGCGTACGGGAATTTCTGTTCGTGAAGTTGTCCAGCATTGTGCGTTTACGTCTATTTAAACTGTTTCCAGGTAATTTGAAATTGGTAGCTTTGCATGTACTTCGCAATGTGGTTTTTGGTGTTTAAACACCCTGAACCTTTAGTTTTACCTTTGACTATTAGTGTTAAATTTGTAGCCAGATTTTTTTTATAAAAATAGTGGCAGTTGATGCTGATCACCGACAAATTGCGCTGATCGAAACTACTAAATTCTGTCGAGTACACACACTTTTTACCAAGTCAAACTTAGGGAATGACTTATTATGAGTTATAGCATAGACTAACCAACGTATGTTTTATCTATGTCCATATAGATGGAATGTCTACTTCAGTATCCAATAGTCAATGGTTTTGCCCACGAATACTAGAAAAATACCGGTATGGATCATAAACATAAACAAAATTACGTTTTTGGCCCGAATCCTATACTAATAGCATTAACATATGGTTTAGACAGTTCCATTTAAACAATGTTAAAAATAATGTTTACTTTCGGGCCAAAAACGTCATTTGTTTATGTTTATGATCCATACCGAAAGACTTTGACTTTTTTATTAATCAATATTACCATAACATTAATAAACAAATTATTAAATAAGCCTATAACAACGTTTCAATATACTAAATAATTTGTTTTTTAAGCTTTGTAAAATGGTCAGGGAAGAAATTGTAAAAGTTTACCAGTTTATGGTCAAAATGGAGATAACCAATGTTTACCTCATAGAGCCGTTCCCATCATGCTGGTTCGCGATCTCGTTCGAAAAAGTGTAGGTTTACACATTTGTACCAAACCTCGTCAAAGTCGGATTGTTTTTACTTGAGTTATCATGCTAACGGTCACACATAGGCCTATAAAAATACACTTGTTCTTTCTTGATTTTTAAACTTTCATATATGAATTTCAACGGAGTGTGTTTTTTGGCCTCTGGAAACCTCAAACGAAAAAGTATACCAGTCCTATGTCTAGGTCTTACCATGAGACCTACGGTAATAGGTTATTACCCTATGTGAGAAATTCACTGAAGGTGCCAATCTTTATTAAACTTTAAAATGTTTTTTCATGTATAAATTTATAATAATTTTGATCAGTAAGGAAATATGTATAAAATACAAATTTTCTTGAAGGGAACTTTAAATATCTCTAGAGGGAGACTCGTGGGACAAACGATTGCGCAAGTTGAGATCCCTCGGTCGCCAGGAATATCAGTTCCAGAAAGATTACTACGGAAGTGCAACTTCAGTTTCACTTACAGTTTCCAACTGTGATTCTCAAGGCTTAGCGTAGCTTTAGCTCAGGCGGGCCGCATCCATTTCTATCTGGCAACTTTTATCTGTTTGCATAATAAGTACGATCCTAATTTTTGTTATGTACATAGATTTTAACTTTTCTGCCTTGGTAACTTTTTTGATTGTTATTGACTATTGTTTACCTAATGTAACTATAATAATCATAATTTATCAGCAATTGAAAAAGGTTTTACAAGTTAGTTGTTTTTTTGGCAGTTCAATCATCTATCAAGTATTCAACGATAAGTCCACAACTGTGAAGTTGTCAATCGATTCCCATTTTAAAATTGGCACAATTATAAGAAAAAAAGCGGAAAGTACTAACGAAAAATGTAGAATACCGTTTTATTTAAACAAAAATATTTTAATCACGAATATATACACTTATCGAAAACTGCTGCATATATGAATCCCTCTTAACTATTATCTATGAAAAACTAAAATATTTAATTAAATATAATGATAGCTAATTCTGACCATTTAACTAATAACTGCAAAATAAAGATTGGCCTTTGTATTCTGAAGTAGAAGTCCCATTTATATGGACAAGCTGTAGCCAGCTTATAAATAAATAAAAACATAGTTAAATTAAGAGTTGAATATCCTACATTTATGTTTCCCACCTCAACTTTTGTTTCTGTTTATGTAGCATAAAACATGTTTTAGTTTATATTACGTTGTCTTTTCTGACGGCTTTTGGTTGAAAGGTAGGCATATTCAACTGAAATCGGTGATATAAATAATTGCACTCTGTATGCAACTCCATTCACTATGTTCATTTTTATTATAAAATTGCAACCACTTTTTAACATGGGGATGGAAGGTGACGCCTCTTTCTATCCAGAGTCAAAAGTACATAATATAAAAGGTAAAAAAAATGTTGGTCCAAATAGATGGGGTTTCTATTTCTTCTATCAAAGTCACTGACATGAATTATTTTGTTTTATTTCACAAAGTAGCATTAATCATTTTCTTTTAAAATACTGTAACATTTTATTGAAATTCGCAAGAGTTTACATTCCATCTCCGTCCCAATTTATCCCATACTATTGGAGAAAATTAATGTTCATACATCTAAGTTCTGCACTCGTATTAGGCCCGGTTCACACGAACGACATACCTAGCAGACTAGGCTTGGACTAGGTAAGCACTAGGTAAGCACGACTGGGTAGCGGACCACAGGATCGCACCGGTTCACACGAGCGACATGTCCACGGACTAGGCAAAAATATCGAGATCAAAACCACTCGGTTCCATCACTGGTGCACAATGAGAACAAAGGTAAGAATGCGAGCTGCAGCTCGACTACCCGATCGCTCGTGTGAACGCTCCCATAAGGCTACATGTACTGCTACGCAGTCCGACTGGGCGACTGGGTAGTTGCCCAGTCGGACTGGGAAGCGGGGCCCGACTAGGTTTTGGGACATCAAGCTTGAACACGACTAGCTAGTCGGCGTCCTAGGCCCGTGTGAACGGTTCCATTTGATCCTGTGGTCCGCTACCCAGTCGTGCTTACCTAGTGCTTACCTAGTCCAAGCCTAGTCTGCTAGGTTTGTCGTTCGTGTGAACCGGGCCTTACTCTATGGTCTGTCTTTTAATCAGCTGATGAATGCAGACAGCTGATCGTTGCAGCTGGCGGCCTCACCTGGTTAACTTAACCTCACTTCCTCAACCAATATTGATTACAATGTGGGCGGGGTGCACTGATTCAACCCCTGATTTTATTTAACGAGTTACCGTCTGCTTTTTCCTTCCCTAACGTTATTGCTAATCCATTTAAGAAACGTTATATTTCAGAGACCCTCCAGTTTGAAAGATATAACGAGAATTAAAACGTTTGGCGTGTGGATGTAGTCTCTATATGGAATATTCTGTTAAAATAATTGGTAATTTTTCAAATTAAGAGAGTTTGTGAACCATGTTGTTTCTGTACTAAAGAGGGTGTTCAGATATCGTTAGCCATCAATGGCGTTGGAAAAATGATAAGATTTTGGTCTCATGGTTAGGAGTGAACCTTTTAGGCCTTCATATCGAGTACAATAAAGAGAGGTCACTTTTGCACATAGATAGATCTATGTATTTGAGATCAGTATTTGAGATTAGTAAAATCCATAAAGTGTAAACAAAATACATATGCTGTATATTTAATTATTAGTGGTTGATAAGCAGATAGAGGGATACAAGATTTGAACCCAGGACTACGAAGGGAAGTCTCTTGCTCTGACTTTGATCAACCATAATTCAATTAATCAAATGAAACGAACCCGTTTAGGACCTTTCAATGCAAGCTAATTTAAAAATATTTTATTGGTTTGAAATACATCCACAACTTCATATGAAAAATTCCAATCACCAACACAAAACGTTGAAAAACAAAACATTTTTCCTATACGAAATGCAAATTCTGATAATTTAGTCGACAAATCAATATAACCATCCTACATCATTGCCATTCGTGATCCATCATTGTCTGTATTTCTAAACGTGTACATCGGCCTTGTCATTTTTTACTCTATGGCCGCGAATATTGATGACGTCACTCAATCAGCTGATCGCTAATGAGACAGTCCTGTCAGAATATTCATCAGAGGAACACCACAAATACATTTATAGCGTGATGGCTGTTCCATGTTTTGCCACTCCCCCCCCGCGCTTCTTATTATGAGTTACAATGCAACTTGCTAACCATTGTTTTACGCCTGCTCTTCCTCCCTCTGACCACCCTCCCCCCTTGCTGCCTACCGAGGGTGAAAGTGACTATCTTATTTTACTTTTTAAAAATCGACAATAATAATTAGTTGCATAAACTAGTTGAATTGTATTCGTCACCTCCTATCCTTTTTTGTCTGCACAATATGTTGACGAAACACAAAATAGTTATAGTAGTTAAATTTGTGATTCAAAAATTAATACTAGAAATGAAAACCCCCACCCCCAACATGATAATCCCATTCGAGAGGTCGTCCAGTGGTCAAAACTCGACCAAAAATATGTAATGTACAGACTGCTCTATTTTCACCCCACACTGTAAATAAAACATGTGATTGGAGTTTCTTCCATTTGTTTTGATTTTCTGTTTATATTTCGTTGTTACTTCGTCACCAGCATGGCAACCCATATGATCCATGTTAATTTTTTTAAATTTTTAAACACTTTTTGTGCTTATCTTTGAGCCTATTTTAATTTATAAATGGAGTGTACACCTACAGGAAAATAGCTTTCTAACGGTATGATTAGATTTTCCCTACGATACACACGAGCTGAGAAAAAAGGTTTTAAAGAAACATGCTTGCCTATTAATATATAGATAGATTACTGTAAAATTTCCTTAGGCAAGACCGCATATATCTTTTGGATGTGAAAGTAGGGCATCTTAGCTTATGATTTCATCCACTGTAAGACCAAAATGTTGATTCAATACCTTTAACTTTCTGAAGGTGTATAAAACCCCAATAAGAAGCCGTTATTCCCTGAAGGCAGTATAATTCAAAGTAATCGTTGGTTAGCTACATCGGGTTTCCTTCCCTCTGATCAAATCGCTTTGTTTTTACGGGAACGATGAAACTGCCCCGATATTTTAAGTACGTTTTAAATGATGAAACTGCCCCGCTCATTACAGAGCATTAATAAGGGTCGCCTCGTCATACCAGAAATGCTGAAATTGCCCCGAACGCCCGGCCAGGTAGCCAAACTACCGGTCTGGGGAAAAGGGAATTATTGTTGTCCCGGCGATCTGTCAATGACTGCAGTCTTCGTATAACTACCACCAATATCAGGAATTACTAGCTTATTTTAGGTTAGGGTAGGTTAGGTTAGGTTGGTTAAAGTTAAGTTAGGTTAGGTTATGTTAGGTATTGGTACAGAAACAATTGTGACTTGGCAAGAAAAGTAGTCGACGGCAGTTTTAGGATACAGGTACAAAAATAATACCCCTTTTCAGCCCTGTAGCGACTATCTGACCGGGTGCTCGGGGCAATTTCAGCATTTCTAGTCTTAACGAAGTGACCCTCCCTAATCCTCATTAATGAGTGGGGCATTTTCATCTTTTCAAATAGACCCAAAACGTCGGGGCAGTTTCACTACACCCGTTTTTACAACGTTCGGTGTAAAATATCAAAATAATTAAACTATATCAAAACCGTTTGAACACCAATATACCAGTTAAACGTCTTCAAGCTCTTTATAAGCAAACAATAAGTAATCTAACCTCTCGTGTCCAACCTTCTCCCGACAAATCACCCAGACACACTGTGTCTAATAGTAAAAATAACTCAAACACAAATGATATTTTCACTTGAAATGAAAGAGTTTATTTTTCAACGTTCATATAAAACCTAACTAACCCTATGTCAAATCAAATGTTTTATTATTCATGACCGTTTGAACACCCCCGTGCCCCCTCAAAAACTCATTCGCTGGAAAACGCGTTTTACGAACCACTGACTTCAACATATGAGCGGAGTTTGAAGGTGCTGATCGTGATGGCCCGATTCAACAAATGGTTGGGGTTGAATCCCGATTGAAAGCGTGAGCTGACACTCGTCCCTCGCAGCCCCCCCCCCCCCCACGAGTGCCCCCCACGTAAGAAGAGGGGGGTGCAGGGGGGCGCTCGATACCTGTTTGCCACGCGACCGAGCGCAGGTACCCAGTTATTACATTCTACACATGTAATAACACATCAAGAGCCCTACCCTCAATGTGCGATCAAAGGAGAATTTTATTTCAGCTTTTGAGTGCTTCTCTTCCCTACACAGTTACCGGGGCTTAACTTCGAGTGTGAATTTTATTTTGGAGTTCAAAAGCGGAAGTGAGGATGTTGGAATTTTGTATATTGGGTTTTTTCTATCGTTTCGTAATCGAAGAGGAATCAGTTTACGTAAACTGCATTTTCTGCAATTTTTACGATCATTGCTTTGGAACATTTTGAATGGACATCGATATGGATAATTGGTAACGGTAGCCAAATTTCTATTCAAATAGAACCAAAATTCATCAAGCCACTGACGTAGTACGCCTACTGCTAACGAAACTCTTTACTCACCTAGTTTCTCTCATACAGGGAAGAAAATATTTGAGGACCGATTTGAACCCTAAGACCTACACCCAGGGATAATTTACTTTTTCATTTTGATATCCTCAGAGGCCATAAACGATATTTGTTCAGTACGGTCATGAGAATGGGGTATTAAAACAGTTCGGAAATTGGGTTATTTCCATTTACCTTGATTGACCGAAACCAAAACTTCATCAAGTTACTATGACAACGATCGTGTATAGCTAAAAAGAAAACAATTAATTTTGTACAATTAATTTATGTAAGCCTACTACTACAGGTTACAGGAAAAATAAAAAATAAAACTCTACATTTAAAATTCCTGTGTTACAGTATTCCTAAAAAAAAGCTAATAGTAGCTAGCTTGTATAGGGGTACATTGAAATTAAATTTGGCAAATGTATTTACTTTATACTAAACTATTAACGTTAAAATAGTATATTTCGTACCTAGGGCCGAAAATGAGGTTTTGCCAGTTCGAAATAGTTTGTCGATAGTCGACTTCGTCTTGAACTTAAAGACTATCTCGAGCCGGCAAAACCATTTCGGTACGTGGTACGAACGCTATTTTTCACCACACTATAACCTATTACCACTATTCACCACAATAATAATGCACGCTGATCGTAAACACAACTATAACTTTAAGGTTGTGTGGAAAAATTATTTGAGGAATCAGCAAAAATAATAATAAATAGTTGCTAGGCAGCGGTGGCAATAAAACAGTTCTATTGCAATGCTTTGGACACTGATTGTGTATTTAATATGCATTCATGTTTTTAGGAAGTAAGCGTGCAGCTGATTTTGCGGCCCTAGGGACGTAAAAACCTGCTCGGTCCCCAAATAACGATGACAGCTGGCATGGCCAGCAAAACGTAACTTTCTGCCACCAATTAACGTATTTAAAACAGCTAAAAACATCATAATGTGGTGAAAATACTGTTTTCCTTACATACAGCAGCATATCTAGCTACTCGTTAAACCTAATGTTAATTAAATAGATAATGAACCTGAAATGTTTAAGGAGTTATTTTAATAACAAAATCAATTAGACAAATGGAAATTCGCCTAGTTTGCAGGTTTGCTGATGGTGGTATTTGTTATGATAGTTTATGTGGTTTAATAGATGCCATCGTTTACAGTAAACAGCTTTCAGTTTGACTTAGGTCTACAGTTTTTTTATTAATCGACATCAGTGTCCTGTTGGTTGCTCAATTTTTATTTTACTTTTTTTAACTGGCTACAGCACAGGGAAATGGTTTTTCATCAATGTTCTAAGGTTTTATATAACAATTAATAATACCGGAAAACGCAAAAAAAGGCAAATAACACTTGTAATAAATGTATTTACACTTATAATGTTTACTCACAATACAGAAGAAGATGGTAAGTGGTGATCGATTTCGATTGGACACTCCAATGATGAATATTGGGTATGATGATGATTGGAGTGTCCAATCGAAATCGATCATCACTTAGGCTACCACCTTTTATATGCATTTACCGTTTTGTGAGTAAACAGTATAAGTGTAAATATATTATTATAAGTGTTATTTAACGTATTTTACACTTTCAGGTAATTTAATAAAACGTACGATGCTAATCAAGAAGTTATTTAGTTAATAAGACTATCACAAGTGCATGTATATTTTTGTTGTGTTGTTTACATTGTTTTTTCTGTTTTTACGTTTTTGCTCGTCCAAATCCCGGCCTTGTCCACAATTTTACTTCCACATTTTGTTAGATATTCGCCACTATAGTCCTCGTTCAGAAACTATCTCAATTGATCTCATAACCAGGAATGAACTACTTAAGCTCTATCCGTAGATTTAAAAAATATTATTAGTTAATTGACTCATCATAATTTCGTTATAAATTAGAACACGTTGATTTAGTGAGTTTTCCTTGAGTTTGATCGGACATTTACGAAACAGAATTCACACTTTTAATTTGCCCGCATTAACTTCTGTAAATTTTTCGTCATACTACACCATTAATCAGGCTCAAGCAACAAGTTCTACAAGTTCCCAAAATCTCTTCCATTTTTTTGTCGATTTTGCAGGCGAACAATGCGTTTGGGTTCCATCATTTTTAATAAATCTGAACAATACGGAAAATAATATCAGTCTAAAATAAGTCTCGATTACAAATACGATTGAAATAAAACATTTAGTTTTCTAGACTCAAACAATATCAAAATGAAAAGGTCTTTGAATCAATATTGAGAAGTAAAAGGTACTTGAGCTTTTAATAACTAGCCGATCAGTTCGGTAGCTAGTAAAAGCCACCATCTCATCAAACGAACACCCACCCTTCACTCATCTTTTCTTTAAAATTAAATAATTAAAAATTCCCTTTTGCAATGACGTAGTATAAGTCTTATCCATTGAGAATAATGAACCAATTTTTTTGTTGCAAAATAAAACTGAGTTTACAACAGCTGTCTTTTATTCCCTAGGGACTAAAGAGGCCTTTTACTCCCTAGGGAGTAAAATAACTACTTTAGACCTACAACGCATGTATAAAATCAGATGTTTTTGCTGCAGTAGGGTAAGTTACTAACCTAGACGGTAACGCATTTCACTTCGGTGCGAGGTGTTGGGTTCGATTCCTGCAATTTCCAAAAAATTAAAGAGGTTTAGACCACTTTTCCTTTAAAAATAGTTTATGACACTCCCATGAAAAATCCCACTAACTGAGACAATACAATACAAATACACCCGGGTTCGCGCAGTTCCGAAGTAATACAGGCTATGAAAAGCCATCGCAAGCCAACGAGAGTCAATGGAATGTAATTAGATTTTGGAATCACAAGCTCAAAGGCGGCAAGTTGGACTCGCAATTGAAAAGTAGGCGGGAGGGGCGCTTCAGAGGCGCTTCGGGGGCGCCGGTGCCAATCAAAACCCACCGTGGTTGGCGCCACCGCGCAGCCGCGTCACCATGGCAACCGAGCCCTCAGTCCGTGATCAATAGATCGTTTACTCCCGATAAAATAAAGCCGGATTATTTATTATTTCAATCCGACGAACATCCTTATTGCCGCGACCCCCTCTGAATGTCTAAACGGGGAACGTCTTCGGTATTGCGACTTTAAATCGTCGATTGCGCAAACTTTTCATCCATGTTCCTGCTTTTGCATTTTGTCGATTTTCGAAGTAGTGGTTGTGTGTTGTAAAAGATATATTTGCCGTTGGAATAAATTTATTTAGAGAAGTTTGAGTGATAAAATACCATTACCACTAGAGTAACACTGACACGTTTCGTAGATCATCCAAATCGTATTGGTTGGTAAACTTATCATTACATAGGGTTACTCTTTGTTTTAGCCTACTCACTATCTTTTTCTCAGAGTAATACTTTTCATCACTAGGAGCGAAAGTAACTCTTTCTGGTACGCAACCGTGTTTACACAAGCGAGGCACAGCCGAGTAAAAGCCCTTTTTAGTCCCTAGGGAGTAAACCTCAGCTGTTGTAAACTCAGTTTTAAACTTGGATTGATGTAAGTATCGAAATGATGTATCGGAAAACATATATATTTATTAATGATCCAAAGTAATCCTATAAATGAGGCAAGCATGTTTCTTAAAAACCTTTTTTTCTCAGATCGTGTGCATCGAGGGAAAATCTACGCATACAGTTTGGAGTATATTCTGCACATACGCCTGTAAATGTGCAGAATCCCTTTATAAATCAAAATAGGCTCAAAAATAACCACAAAAAATGAATTTAAAATTAAAATTTATCATGGGCCTAATGGGTTGCCAAGCTGGTGACAAAGTAACAACGAAATATCGACAGAAAAACAAAACAAATTGAAGAAATTCCAATCACATGTTTTATTTACAACGTGGGGTGAAACTAATGAAGTTTGCACAATGCATATTTTTGGTCGAGGTTTCGACCACGGGGCGACCTCTAGTACAAATAATATCGTCAGAAAATGTCAACATTAAGGGTTTAAATAAAAACTGAATGAATGTAGAGTATTAAAAAAAGACGAGACTTTTTTAAAGACCCGAACGTACACAATTCCACTCTCAGAAAATTCCCAGAATCAGGAGCAAAAATACAAAATAAATTAACGTGAGTGAAAAGTTATTTTGAAAAGATTGGAACATGTCTTAGAATATCTCGATAACAAGGTACAAAATATAATTGTACTGCACGTAAAACAGTATTCAACCAAATACAAGTCGAGAGGAATAAAAGAAAATGTGTTTAGAAATATTTAAACTTTAAAGGTGATACCTTTAGAAAATCCCAACAATCAGGATCCAAATGTACTAAACACGTCTGAAAAAATTAAAATTAATTTTAAATAATAAATTTGAAATATTCCAGACCTAAGCCATTCAGTTGTTAAAACAACTGAACAAACCATGATCTGAGTATAACATGCTTAGAACAGAAATAATCTAAATAAAATTTAGAATAAGAAACTAGGAGATTTAATTTTGTCTATACGGAGCTCATAGAATGTTACCACCACTTGCAATTTTTAACTAACGAGATATGTTTTTTCCGTTTTCCCCTGTAACGTCCTCGTCGTACAGAAAAAAAAATGTAAAAATATATTTCAAAATTATCTGAACGTATACATTTTTACCTTTAGAAAGTCTCAAAATCGGGAACCAGTGACATCAACAGAGAAAAATATTATTGAAAACCTTTTGCACCTGTAAAATTTTATCCCCAGAAAGTTCCCCAACCATTAAAATAGGCTACATGTATAAAAGTACTCTTCGTCAAAATATAACAAAAATTGAGTTCGAAAAGGGGAAAATCAATTTTTAAATCCTAACCTGGGGGGATGGCGTGGACAGATGTTCAATGATGTAATGGACCATGATGTGCTCGGAATGACGGGTATTGAACCTACAAATCACACCTGATTGATGACCCGGGGGGGGGTCAAAGAGGGGGCACAGGGGGGGGGGTTGGGGGGGGTGGCAGGGGTACCAACCACAGCGGTCATTACATATAACCAGCCACGTGATCAAGTAGTATTGTTTGTAATGCCAACTACCACACAATTGTAGGCAACTGGTTAGTGATGGAATTATCATTATGATCATTACAATGATTTAATGTGTGCTTGAACATATCCCGCTTGAGGGATGTTTTGGAACAAAGGATTCATATCAAAACATAGAATTGTGGGTTGTAAATTGTTCTTAGGCAATTAAAAATATGACCCCCATGATCATTACGATTGTTTACTGTGCCGGAATGTTACCCGGCTGATAATAGGATTTTTTCGGATGGGAAAAATATGTAAAGGATACAACAATGAGTATCGTTGTTTAGATGATTGTTTTCGCCTCAAAATTTAATGGTTCAAAAATAATGGTTTATTACACCAAAATGTAGTTTCCTACTTCTATTCAGGAAAGGGGCGTTTTTGGTGAGACAAAAGATTTACTAGATGCAAATATGTGTTTTACAACTAATGAAGTAGTGAACAGGGTGACACTTTTAAACGAGTCCATTAAAGACACTTTGAACACAATCTGCACATTGTATTTTGTATACATTCTGTAGTATGTGATCAATAAAAAAATGTGTACTCAAAATATGAACAGTACTTAAGACACTAAGGTTGGCGTTGATTGATTGAAGTCAAATAAATGAAAATAAATTATTTAGTTGGTACAGTGACAGATAACTAAAAAAAAATTATTTATAAGCATAGGGCAAGTAGCGTTTTACAAAGGACGGATATTTGGATATATAAAGTATAATTATTGACCCTATACCAAGAACACTTTTTTCAACATACTTTGCAGAAAAACAGCAATTTTAGTCGTCCGCAATATCATCTCTTTCGGGTAGCTTCAAATAGAGAGCAGAAAAAATATTGCAATTTTTCGGTTTGCTGATCTCAAAATTTGTTTATGGCACATTATAAATGCTGTTTACTATTTGAAACACACATTATAAGTTATGCTTATAGACAACAGAAATTTAAACATTGATGACGACTTTCTATAACCCAAAATTATGTGGTCCAATTTTGTCTTGGTCCAAGCTAAACTGTCTTTTTGGTACTCAATCAAATTTCCCACGATTGCGTAGCAAACAGAGCAACTTTCTCTCCTACTGATGAAATATACTATTTTCCTTCGAGTAGGATCGCGTTTTAATGTGTGCAATTGTAAAAAAAACATTTGAGGCCAAATTCGTATTCATGATACAACACATTGGTATTATTTAGAAAAAAAAATATATTTAAAAAAGGATGGTCATTGAATACGATAATTTTAATGCATACAGTTGAAATATAGCTTGGCATCTGAGTGGTGATCCTAAAGCTCATCTAGCAATGTGAATTGTCAGATACCGAATACCGAATACAGAAAAAGTCAACAGCTCTTTGATGGTTCGAACCCAGCGATCCTAGATCATTGGGATTTGAATGAATTATGACTGCACATTGTGTAACACGTTAGTCAGTACATCTTACTCCCAGTTCAATGTCACACACATCCTTCATTTTTATTTTGGTTAAAATATGCATTGTAACCCCATATTGGTTGGTGACGTAATAAAAATATTGGGGCTGGGATATCTTATTACATGGTAAACAAACATCCTCTATACACAATACAATCCTTATCACGCTCTAAAAGTTCAAAGAAACTTAGATATCACAGCGACAATGGACATTCGCTAACTGAATTTCTCGCGGTGCAGTGTACATCGAGCCATTTGATGGAACACCTCTGGTAAATGGGCGAGCAGGGCCACCCCAGGGCCCCATTACAACAATGGATCTTCTAATGGCCCAACCACGTATTGACTCCCTGTGTCTATTTGTTTAACCTCCCCTTCGCTCGGACCAGTGGAATGTTCTGTGCTTCTTACGTTCCAAAAGTGGGTTGAATTTTGGAATTAACCATTGTATGATTTAAATTGTATAATGTTTATTACACATTGAGAAAGGAATTGAACTGAAAGGAATTGAATTGAATTGAGAAAGGAGTGTAACTGGAAGTATTTTATCTCATGATCGCAGGGTGAAAGTTGAACGAGATGCCTTATGTAGCTTTATTATGTACTGACTTATTTCAAAGACATTGTATTTTAAAGGAAAGTGTGTTGATTCTCAAAATAATAATGTACATTAATTTAAAACTCCATTATTTTGTATGGTGTCTTTAATTCCTCCACTAACAACTAGCACTGATGGGCAAAACCAAAAATCTCGAATCTCAAAACTGAAACCGAAAAAAACGAATTTTGTTTCTCGAAACTTTTATCAAAGCTACAAAAAGTGCAGGTAATATAAATGCTTACCATTTCAATCAACACTAAAAGAAATTGACCATTAACCAAGAAGTATTTTTCTAGTATTCGTGGTTTGTACCATTTTGTTTAGTGTTAAAAGGGCCATGAAATACTAAATTTTTATCAAAATCGTTCAAGTCATTTATGTGAAAATCTTATATGTGCATTGTTTTATGGGGTTTTTATGAGTAAATCGCCATTAACAAGTGTGACTCATGGAGACACATAAAATTAAGACTTCGTAGTCTGTACCTCTGTACACATCCCCGTACCACCGACATCACTTCGAAAACCACTTTTTTTGTTCAGAGGGACCCAAAACGTATATTTCCATCCAAAATGCAAACTCAAAAATTTTGACAAAAAACAGAACTTACTCCATATGAAGTAAAAATACGCCAAAACATGTAAAACTCAACTTTTCCTAACTTGTTTCGTCAATACTTTACAAGCCATAGACACTGGTCAATAACATGGGTTTATACAAACAATGCATTATTGTGTCAAACCGGCTTAAGGGACTTAGGGCGAGATTGTACATGTGATTAATTCGACTCGCCCTCCGCGGCGCCCCGTCGTCATAGGGGGGACTGGTTATTGTTGGGCAAATCATATGAATTTAAACAACAAGAGAGCCTCGAAATTGATTAGCTGGAAAGATGATAGTAACCGAAGGATTTGGGGTTTTTTCTAATTTGTACCTGCATTTTCACTTTGATTGTAGCCTGGGAGTGTTAATTTGTACCGATTATTGATTATAGTATGCATTGTAAGTGCATACCTAGATAAGTGTAACCCATACTACCAGAAAAATAAGTGTTTTTGTTCCCTTAGTCCCTAGTAGTTTTAATCGAACTATGATCTTATACAACTTATATTTTCATACAGGACACTCAGGAGGTTAACATTAAAAACGCCACGGAGATGGTTGGCCAATAGCTCCGAAGATGTTGAAATTGTTACTTTATAACTGCATAATAACTATCGGCAAGCCTACTACATTAACATAAGCTAACTTATCTAACCCAACATAATAACCCCCCCCCCCCCTAAAAGTAAAACGTAAGCGCTGTAGCATGCTTAATACAATTAATCTGTATAATTAACAGGTAGCTGTGTTTTTTTTTAATTTTTTAATTTAATTGTATTGTGCTATCATCTGCTTAAAGCATTATAGCCATATAGACCATTTAAGCAGTTCGTGCACTTATAATTACAGCTGGACCTTATTATATGGGATACTTCTGTGTTGTCGTCTATGATCTAAAACTTGTGATCAATGATCTCAGTGACCAACTATTCTAAATCAAACTGTACGTTAACATTTTGCAGACCTCACCGGGTAGTTTCGCAACAGTGGGGTGTGTCGTGGGGTGGTTTTACCCTCACTGGCAAAGTCAGCCCGACATCTCAATAATTGATAGCGCAAGTAATAGAGCCGGGGCTGTTAATATTGTATGCGATGAAAGAAGCTGCTCTCCTAAGCCGCGCTCACCCGCCTAATATGTGGCACGCCGCATCCCATGTAATAACACGCTATAGGGGACGCTACCCCTCCTGGACTGTAAATAACAGGGTATGCTTGGGGTTTGCTACTTTTATTTCATGTATTTAATATTTTACTTTGTTTATTAGCGCTAAAAGCAAAAAAATTAACTGCAGCTAAAAGTTATTGTTCACAGTTATGGGTACTACTTATTGCTATTCATTATACTTTTACACAGCAGATTGAAGCGGTTAAAGATTATGTAAAACCACAGAATATACTTCCCATGTAATGTATATTAACTAATGGCAAAATTATGTGTCAAGTGATAAATCAATCAGCTGTTTGCCATGGTACTGCATTGATTTTAATTAGGATAATATGATAATATTCACGAATACTAGTAAATACCCAGTGTGGATTATAAACATAAAAAATGACGTTTTTGGGCCGAAAGTAAACAAAAACCATATGTTAATTAATGTTATTAGTATAGGGGTTTTGTTTATTTTCGGGACAAATACGTTATTTGTTTATGTTTATGATCTATGTCGGTTTTTTTCTAGTAGTCGTGATAATATTTAACCCAATACACTAGCACCCTCTGGTAAGAAATGGTCTTGATTTATTTTCTTAGCTTCAAATATTTACATTTCATGGGAAGTATATTCTAAATATAGTCAATGGTAAAACTAACTGATACTTTTATTTATTCTATGACAATGTCATTCATTAAAAAAAGACGTTTAAATGCAATTATGTCCTTGACCTTACGTATTTGTATCTTTTCTAGTTTTCGTCGTACAAACCCCTAATGCTGTAAAATCTCTGTTCAAAATTTATTGCATTTTTTGTAATCCCTCCAAAAAAATTATCATACGTACTTCCACAGCTTACTAATTAAAGGTTGTTGAAAAGATAATGAGTGCAAGAATTTTGTTAGTTTGCTGATATCGTTTATTTTTACGGGTCTTAATCGAATTTTCGCTTGGAATGTGTATACTGTGTAAATAGTTAACTACTTAGTATCAGTTAACAATTAATTGAGATAGGGACGTTATCTAGGTGTGAATTTTAACTCAATATGAGTGATAAGTAAGTGTAGAAACGTGTGAGATCTGTGTAGCTTTGTTACTGACTAAGATCAGCTGTTTCATCAGTCACAATCATTTATTTAAAGCCCAATGATCAGGAACAGCTGGGTCCAGTTTCAAACATTCAAAAAGCTACTGGTATTTTTTCTCAGGATCGAACCGGCGAGCACTAAAACCACTCGGCTACCCAGCCAGTTAATTATATCATTGCTGAATAACATTGATACTCCACACGTATTTTAAAGAAGTACGTAATCAGCAAATGTGAGTTTCAAAGTTTGAAATCAAAACTCTTGCTTAAGGAAAACATTTGTGTTTAAAGTGCGTATGTTTACAGCTAAAATGTATCATTCAGTATAATAATGGCAATATAAAACGAAATCCACACTTACTTAAAACGATGTTGCAAAATGTCTAATAGTCTAAAGACACGGACATCAAACACGGATAAACGATTGGCTTGCCAATAACTTATGGCTGCTTATTCTTGATTAAATATTCTACACAGTGTAAGTAAATATCTGCTGGGTAATCCCTTCGCTTAGGTAAAGCGATGTTGTCAAATAATCAACTGGCAGTCTACAATGAGTTGTTTTACTTACAAACCATATTTGCAGTCAGGCCTTCGACGCAACGTTGCCACTCCTCCCAAAACTGGCGTGATGAGCAGTTTTTTGGCACTTTGAATTCGAGTTACACATTATATTTATCCTACAGTTACTATAAAGCAAAAAAATAATTAGTCTTTCAAATAGTAAACAACACGTTTTAGGTTAGGTTAAATCCAAGCGTTGAACGAAATAGGAAACAACTGCACCAGCTGATCTTAGTATTACAAGTAAGTGTCGTAGTAGTAGTACCGGTATCTTAAAGTGTTGCCAACCTATTTCCAAGCGTACACGGTTTACGTGCATAATAAAAGCAGACTGTTTTGTGTTGTTTGGTTGGAATACTGGTGTGTTGCAAAAAGCGAGTGACAAAAGTAAATGCAGAAATTAGCAACTTTCTGTACTATAATCAGTGCAAGGAAGCACTTTGTCAGATGACTGTAGAAATAATCAAAATCAACAACATATAAGTAATTATGTGTAACACGAGTGCTGTGCCTTTGCTGCACTCAAGAAACTTTCCACACTCACCTGCGGCTCTTGCGTACACATATCTCTCATGTGCTGCAAAGTGCCACTGAGCACACTATAAGTTAAGGTCGGCCTTGGACGCAACGTTGCCAGATCTCGCAGAACTGGCGCGATGAGCAGTTGTTTATATATCAGACAGACGGTGTATAATGGATGGCTGAGTTATGACTCCTCCTGGGACAGGATCAACACTGGTTATCCATTCCCCCTCCACCCCCCCCCCCCGTATAGGCGAGGCGCTCCACTGAATTATACAGACACATTAACACCCACCCCCTCGTACTACGGCTTTTAAGCTATGAATATTATAGTGGTAGTTGGTGTTTTGTCACTGAGATTATTATTTCTTTATTTTTAAAAACTTCCATATACGAGAGGACACATGCGCAAACTGCACAGTGGTAAAACTTAATTCCAATGCAAAACTATGCAAAATTTTTGTACTTTACAAAGATTATGTTTGTTTAAGACTATTAGGTGGATAAACCTACTCATCCACAATCAATTCAATTAAACTGTTGTAGTTTGTTTACGGATATATTTTGATCAAATTTGACAAACCCATTCATTACTTACTACACTATAAACATTTTACAACAAAAAACACTTTTTTTTACAACAAAAGTCGCCCTTTTATTATATAGCATTATTAATAGCCCAATAACAAATAAACAGAATCTGAGCCCAGAATTAGTTGACGCTTGGAACCAAACCTGTGACCTTCGGAAGGCTGTAGCCACACATTATTAATCTTTTAACTTACTTAATTATTTTTTTGATTTTAGGAAATTTTAGATCAAAATATTGAAGATCTTTTAAGTGCCCCGAATTACAAATTACTGTATTGTTAAAACTAGGCACGGAACACATATTTCTGTTGTATTTAACTCCTGAGAAAAGGTGTAGCTTTTTGATGGTTCAGAACTGGATTCAGCTGTCCTTGATGGCTTTTATAGATTGCTAATGAAACAGCTGATCTTAGTCAGTAACAAAACACATGCGTCACACCATCCATTCCACACTCATCTTTCACTCATTTAGATTTAAATACGTACAAAGATACGGCCTCAAATGATAATCGCAAGAATGATAATTCATTATATATCACATAGCATAACTGATGTTACAAATAAATATCCATACATATAAACAGAGTCAACATGTGCAGGTTAGTAACTACATTTTGAACCTAATAAACTCTTCGATAATTCCCCCTTTGCCATAAAGAAGGTTTCCCAACAAACCGCTTGATATGCTGCTTGCCTGGGGCTTAAACCTTGTACCACTCTTAAAATATAGTTCAACCATAACCCTCTTGATATGTATATTTCAGAGTAAGTGTTTTAAAATATACGGTAGAAGAGTATTTTCAAAGGCAATACGTTGTCTAGAAGGGATTTAAAATGTATATAATAATATAACTCTTTATACGGTTAGGTTTTTCGTCAGATTTATATTACTAATCTTATACCAGATACCAAATAGCCCCCTTATCGTAAAATTTCAAAATGTTTCCGTTTTAATGTATATAATTAGTTTAATCCAATTAAGTATGACCAGCCTGTGCATTAGTGCATCAATTAAACATAATTAGGTCAGTGATTATGACGTCAATGGTTCCAATTAAATTTCAATGAAATTTTACACTGAGACCTTTATATTTTAGGTATATTTTGAGTTGAGAATTAACGTTAATCCCCTAACATTTTTTTTTCTATTTAAACTTTAGTCTAACGACTCATTGTGTAATTTGCAGACAAGGACCCTATAAGTATTCGTACAGCCACAATTTCAATACACATTTTTGGAGAAATGTAAACAAATGAATTTAAATCACATTCATTATAAATTATTGATAATTAATTATTTACCATCGTCAATAACGAAAGATTACGTCATTTTCAGCCACCTGCCAGTAACTGGTAAGAAAAAGATTTTGAATTTGAAACGTTTTGATACAAGTGTAAAAAACAAAATTAATTAGTAGTGAAAAATAAAATGTTTACCTTATCCATCCACAGTTAACTGAATGACTACTAGTTTCGTTCCTTAGAACTTCATTAGGTCATTTTGCATGCAAACACATCATCAATGTATTTAACTATTGTGGTACGGTATGTCAACAGATTCTTTAAAAAACTGTCACAATCACAATACTTAAAACTTGTAATGTCACTGTCACTGACTAAATAAAACTGACTGAATCATGATGTTTCTTCTAGATTCTTCTTCTCTCCAGTGCCACCTGTAGTTCTGTTTGTTTTGTTCTTATTTTATACTTTCTTTGATTTGTAACTAGTCAATTACGTTTCAAATATAATAATTGACTGGAAAGAAGTCTGATAATTTAAATAGTATTATCAGTTATTAATAATTATTTACTGTACCATTGTCAATTCAGGGTGTTCAAAAAACGTGGGACATAATTTACGTAGTGAGTTCTCGGTCATAATAAAGAGAAAATCAAGAATAACATTTTTTTCCCAAATCACTTCGTTAACCAAATATCCACCATCTTGTAATTTTTACATAAACATTTTGATCTTTTTTCTAAATTTTTAGCCGATCTTTATGAAACGTGGTATTTAAGTTAAGGCAGAAGAGACCCATGTTAGAAAAGAAATTCATCTCGATTCAACTTAAAATTTCAAAATTGTGTCCATTTTAATTTTTTTATTAAATTAAAAATTAGCTTAAATATTACGACTTTAAGTTCTAAGGAGGGTTTAAGGAATGGGGCAAACCTTATTCTACCCCATTTTACAACAAAAAATCGTGATATTTAAGCTATTTATAATTCGAAGTTTTGGAAATTGGTATCGTTTGATAGGGAATTAAAACTGCTAAATAAAAGTTATCTTGACATTTTTTTCATAAACCAGTCACGTTTTGTAATTAAAGTTTGAAAGATTAAAATAGCCGCCATTTTTAAACGTTAAGGTGAATCAAGATTTTTTTTTGTATATGTAACTTTTCTATTTTAACATAGATACCAACTTTCATAAAGATCGGTTTAAAAAATCCAAAGATAAAAATGTTTATGTAATAAATGCAAAATGGCGGATATCTGGTTAATTAAGTGATTTTGGAAAAGGTTATTTTTGAAATGAAATGAAAACATATAAATAAATAAATTTACTTTAAGTATTTTATTCTACGACTATAAACCATGATAAGTGTTTTGAATTTAAAATTTTGTTTACGATTTTAGACGAAAAACAGTTAAATCCTCGAGATTAAATCTGTTTGGAATTCTAAAACAATTAATATTCAAAAAACTAGCATGTAATTTATTACATACTACAGATCATTTAAGTGTTTTTAACCATGTCAATGCTAGAGCTTCTTCTAAATTCAAGCGTTGATTTTAAGAGTAATATATTGTAAGATTAAGTGTGTCCTGTGCCGTTTCCGTCAAAATGTTGAAATTGCCATTACTAAATCAACGAAATACCTACATACCTTGATAATTTGGTACTGTAATTTTTTAGAGGGAACACCCTAAAATACCCAATATGGAAGAAAATGACATAGTTGTAGGGCCTACACGTTTCCAATTATACAAAGTAAAATACATTACAAGTCCGGTAGGGTTTTACATACTCTTATTTTGTTTACAGGTTATAAGGGTTTTATTGAATAAAGTAACACTAAGAAGACTAAAAATTAATATTTCATAAATTTGTTTATTTGTCCTCTAAACGAAAAATACAATCAAATCGCCAAATTTGTTCGGTCAATGTTTTGAATCTCAGTTTTTGTGCCGGAACCAGGTGAGGACAAAAAGTATGGGAAACAATTTATTACTCGGTCGTCCTTGAGGACGGAGAAACTTTCTCCTGCCGTCCATGAAGGTCTTTGGGCAAGATTCTTGATTCTGGTAGATTTTTGTCAGAAACAGTCACGAATAGGCGTTGTACTCGTAAGATGAGCAGTATCATAGACCGACCTTCCATTGAACGTAGAGTAAGTACACCATGAATACCCCCTCAGCTAATAACCGTTTCGTATAAAAACATAAAATTATACTAGTACAAATGTTATGGTACAAAGATTCTGTACTCAATTTTAGATTAATATCCAAAACAACAAGTATTTAAAACGTATCAGTAATCGGTAATTTACTGGAATATAACTTAGGGTACAGCCAGTGAATAACCGTTTTGGTTATTAACTAGATTTGGATAAATTTTTTTAAAACATTTTGGAAACTACACTTTCTGATGGATTAAGTGCTCTGCTAGGAAACACAACATCTCATCATAAATCATTCGGATTTCTAAGAATCCTTCTAATCCTTCAGAAATCCTCACTACAACGAGAATGAGAATTTGTCCGCGGGTTAAAGGTTATGGTAGATTGCTAGTTGAAAAGTATAAAAGTGGTCATTCACTATAACTTATAGGTACTTCAACAGTCATGAAATTGTTCAGAGCGTCCTGCTTCGTAAGAATCTTGAACGACTTATTTGGTGAAAAAGAGGCGGGTTAATAAAATTAAAAAATGTCGTTAAATAGGCGTCATTTATAAAGTTTCTTATGGAACACCTCATATGTTATGATTGTTTTAGAATGTAAATGCAATTTTAAAATATTAAGAGGAGATTGTGTCATGCGTGGTGCTTATTTGGTGTTTATTTCAGTTCTGATGGTGTTTATTTCAGTATCAGAAAGTCTATTTTGATGCTGAGATGTGATGTATTCTTTAGTATTCAAAAGTTAATTATGATGAGATGGCATGTCTACTTTATCAATATGCTAAAGTCCATGATGATGATAAGATATGATGTCCACTTCTACTTAACTCAATGATGATAAGTACTAAAAACTAACATTTTTACAGGTGTGGTTTCAAAATCGCCGAGCAAAGTGGAAAAAGCGCAAGAAGACGACCAACGTCTTCCGCACTCCCGGTGCTCTCCTGCCCTCTCACGGTCTACCACCCTTTGGCTCCATGTCGGAGGGACTCTGCCCCTCGGGCATGTTCGGTAGCGGCGACACGCCCAGGTGGGGCGTCACCTCCATGACCTCAGGTAACTATTTTACACTGGCCTTTCTATACTCGGGTGTGATGTTTTTAGATACCAGTACTGACTGTACTTTAACACAGTCAAATACTGTAGATGCTTACTAGCATATACAATTCTACCTCTGTGCTACCACCTAGTACAAGAGAGAATATTAAATTATCGTGCTGAGTAGAAGAGTGGTTGTAGTCCTTACCAAACAATCGAAAGGTGGAAACTGGACCAGCTGTCCTTGAGCATTGGGCTTTTAATAAATGGTCCTGGCAAAAAATTGTTCTTGGTCGGTAAAAAAGCTACATAAGTCTCACTCGATTCACACCCGTATTTCAGTAAATACACACATCTCAAGTGGTAATGGTGTCCACAGGTCTGTCCCAGCTGTCGCAAGGTGGCATGGGCGGCTTCAGTCAGCTGACCTCCCACCAGGGGTCGCTGGGGTCGGGTCTGCCCATCAGTTCATCCATGACTACCAATGGATCTACAGTTTACCAGGCGCACTACGGCCTCAACACACTAGGTAAGATGTGAGTTGAACTCTGTAACCGAATCCCCAGCCCCGGCTGCCAACCACGCAGCAACAAAACCTGTGCCGTTGAGCCTTGAGCACGTAGACACGTCACAACTCTTTAAGGTGTTACCGATTTTAGAAGCTTGAGATTCTAGCATCCACCATTGCCAAAGTGCCTGACTGCTAATATCTACTCAATTTTCACCCAATCCAATTTATTTTGATACTTTAATTGACAAAAACAATACATTAACATCTAAATCAGCTGGAGGAGGCATGTAGCTCTCTCAAAATAATTGTGAAAAAAATGTATCCAATTTTAAAAGTGTTTAAAATACTGTGATGATATTGACTGAAGATTGACTGGAAAGTTTCTTACTCTTCTTAGATCGGAACCCATAACCGTGAGTGATGCCAAAATAAAACAGTTAATTTGTCTGGTAGTTGTATTTAAGTAAGATTTAAAAAATCTTGCATCGAAGTATTACGAATTTCTTTGTAAAATAATAGTCTGTAACCGATAAAATCTTAATATTGAGTCTACACTCATTCACATTTCAACCATGGTCATATCCATATGTGGGAAATATAAATACAGAGGTATGAAGGCAGGAGTGCATGGAGAGTAAATAAAAAACAGCTTGTGGCTCTGTTTCGTCACTCAAGTGTGAAATTTCTCAGCCAAGAGTCAGTACAGCTGTGAAAAGTGACACTTGGACTCAAGTCTTGAAACAGTTACAGACCTTCAACTATCTTGAGCTTTGGAAGTTTAATACATCGGAGGAATCTTACAACTTTTATTACTATTGTATAAGATTTAGTAACTCATTTATATGATTCTCATTCACCTATTTATTTAGGAAGGGTTCAAATCTGTCTACCACAGGGATTTTTCACCCAATTGAACTAAGGGTAGTTAGTGAACAACTTCTAGAGGGCATATACAACCTTTTTAGTTCTAGGTAAACGTTGTGGACCTGCAATGTGTGTTAATTTTGGCTCCAAAAAACTGAAAAATATGGTCAAATTTAGGTTCATGAATTGAAGTATCCTATAAAGAGCTACTTTTCCTTTATTATGTCAATGACACACATGGCTTCTGGGTGCAGAAACAATCTTGCTTAGAATATTTAATGTTTATTTAAACTAAGCTGTTGTCTTTTTTTTCAGACCCAGTATTCTACGGGCATGATGCTGGAGGCGACTCTCTCAACTGATACTGAAAGTAAGATTGAGAGGAAATCTACAAACATAAGTGAGAAAGCAGAGTCCAAAGACAGACATGGAAGTAAAGGAGGCAACCAAAGAAACTTTTCAGTTAAAATGTTCACAAAAATACTTCTTGTTTTTTGTGAATATTCTTGGAGGTCAAAATTTTGGTTTTAGTGACGAGGAAACTAATAAAATTAGTTAAAACATTTTTAAGCATTTGAGTCATTTTTCTGCAAGTATTCATTAGGTAACACAAAAAATCCTGCTTTGAAAGATGCTGTATCTAGGTTTCGAGCTCATATTTTTTTTCTACAAGCATCTATGGAGTAGGGTCTAAACAAATCTTTGGCTAAGATGAACTTAATTAGAGATCAGATCAAATTTAAGCAAGACAACTTGTAATTTCAACAAAGTATTCAAGAGAAAAAATATTTTTCAGGTTAACATTATCTTGTTACTTTGCTTGCCTCTTTGAAAAGTGTAAGAAAATAAACCAGGAAACTTTTGTCAAATTTGGATAGTATGCTCCTCCAATGTTGTACAGATAAAGTGATATTTTAAGTGTTTTTAATTCTGAGTTTCAGAAATTGTATAAAATGTACCGTTTTTTACATTTTTTTATAAGTTTAAGCTATTAAATAAACTTCAATTTTTTTCCTATTTATGAAAAATGTTTCTATTTCTATTTCACTTAATTGAAGAGATTAGGATTGAAGATAGATTAGAATGGCATATTTTTAAAGTATCATCTTATTAAAAAAAAGATTCTGTTAACAGTTACAAAAAATAATTTGATAATACAGCGCATTGTACAATTTCCCACAACTGAGGTGAATTTAAATACACGTTGTGTTTTTAATTTTACAAACTGTACATTTAACGTTTAAACACCCCATTACCTGTAAATATACATTTTGGATATTTTTATCAGCATAACTAGATGTAGCTCATGGACCTCTATCATGAGATGTATTTATGTTTTTGAGCTGATTGTAGAAATAAATGTAAAATAATGTTGAATGTAAACAGAGTGTCACGTAAAGAAAGACATTTTTATATTTTGTTTAGTTGTAAGTACTTGTAAAGTTGACTATGTGAACTGGTCCTTCTTTATTGTTTACTATGTGCAATAAAGTGTGATGTCTAATTTACATTGACTGGACCCTTTTAAATTCCCTCGTTTTAAGTGAAAGAATTTTGGCAGTGCAGTACCATTCCAGCATTTTAGGTTAAAACCTATACATTAACTTCATAATTAATATGTTCCTTTTTTCCCCACAAACATATTCCAAAGAAACAGCAATAGATTTTGATAGCGATTGACATCCTACCACATAGGAACCTACAGTATTTAAAATAAGACTCATTCTTGGCGGTTATTACTAAGGCACTGAAATATTATATACCGTGTGAGACTTTATGAAAAATTATCAAAGGATAGTTTAATTTTTAAATAAAAAATAACTTTCTAAATACTTGGTGTACCAAAATAACAGTTCAGGGCTTGATAAATAGTCTATGGTTTTAGTGAAGACATGTTCTTAAAGCTAATGCTCTGTTTAGATATTTATAATTTTTCTTTTCAAATACTCAATCCCTCATGATCAATTTTGGCCCAAATCTATATACCTTTACATTGGTGAAAATAAATAGTAGAAAACAAATAGAATTTTACAAAGCATAATCCCGGCAGTTCAACTTAAATTGTATGCTAAAATGTTATTGAGGGTGTTTAAGATTTTGAAATTTAAGTGGCAAGAAAACCAGCATACTTACAAAAAATGCAAAGGATACACTTTTTGATACCCTGTTTCCAATAATATTTTTGAGGGCAAAAATTCCACTAAAATAATTGAACTAATGCTTTTGTAAAGGATTACGAAAATGCAGTTTTACACTTCAAATTTAGTTGTTTTGTAAAGCAGCTTTTAATCTTTCCACAATTTGTTCATCACTAATCTGCATTCGTTTGATCAGGATCTTCTTTATTGCACTCTCAGCTCTGAAAACCTGTAAAAGGCAAAATTGAAATGTCAATATCAGCGTTTCAAGGATTGGTAAGTGCCAATAAACATCTTAGCTCATTATTCAATTCCTCGTACAGGCAACTGTTCAATAACTATTACATTTATTTTTTATGCCTTCGTAGAAGTCTAGTGATTATTACTTATAATGAAGTGAATTGATGTAAATAGGTTTTCACACATTAAATAAATTAAAAAGGGCGTTTGTCGAAGTAATTGTTGATCTGTCAAGTAGTGGTGAAAATATAGAAGCTCTATACAGTCTGGCTAGAAATGTATTACTGTACTGTTAAATAACACCTACGACACTGCCCCTTTGCTAGATAGTGGCGTCCTCATCTTAAATAATTGATAATTGATAACAGTTAAAACTATGCCCTTTGCAATATAGGAGTGCCTCTGAATGTATTTTAAATGGTGTTCAGGTGTACTCACATAAGTTATTGTAGGAATCTCTTACCAAGGAAAAAATTACAGAGTGACATTTTTAGGAAAGGATTTTTTAAGAGGATAGAAGGTTTACCTGAATGGGAAAGACTCTATACTAGGACAAGAAACTAAAAACTTTACACTATATACACACAGTGTAAAATTATGTATCTCTTGTGTGAGTTTGGAGTCTTTCCCATTCAGGTAAGCCTGCTATCTTCAAAACAAGTCCTAAAACCCTAGGCACTTGTGCTCTATGTTACATCTTTAACCTAAGAGTGAAATTTGTATTTTATCTATCTATCTATACTATTATAAAAAAGAGGTGGTTGCTGTATGTGTGTATGTGTGTATGGGAAAAGTAAACTCGAAAAATACTGGTCGGATTGGGCTGAAATTTGGCATGATGATAGCTCACATTCCCGATTAACATATAGGCATATTCTTATTTCAAAAATCCTTTCGGGCTCCGCCCCAGTGGCTCTGGAGTTTCCCATGTTAACCTTATGAGAAATGGAATTATTGAATCTTAACAGCTGTTTCAATTAAACAAGTTGGTTCTGTTCTATGATGTTCAATAGCATTAAAGTTACAAGGATTACCAACAGGGTGCAGCACTATTATTTCTTTTACATTTATGACAACAGCTAATTTGCAACCAAAAGGTGAGTGAGCGTAGCGAACGAACTTCAACCTGGAGGCAAGTTAGCGTAGCGAACGAGCTAACCTGAAGGCAAGTGAGCGCAGCGAACGAGCTCCAACCTAAAGGTGAGTGAGCGTAGCGAACGAGCTCCAACCTAAAGGTGAGTGAGCGTAGCGAACAAACTTCAACCAGGACGTGATTGAGCCATGCGAACGAGATAATCTTGAAAATTAAGAAGTTAAACGGGGCAAAGCCCGCGGGTTACAGCTAGTCATAAATAAATTTGTCAAAAATTAGACATAGCCTAAGACAAAAAATTAATAGTAGTGGGGTTTAGTACTGGATTAAAATGGAGTCCTCTCTTTGTCTTTTATCTCAATGTTATAATTGGGTTTCTACAATATTGAATAGCCTATTTCAGTGTTTTCAATTGTTACAAAAATTAAAGCCTAGAATAGGAGTGACAACGGAAACACATTATCATTGATTTTAAATATTTAAATACGGGTTTTAAAACTGTTTTCTGTGTAATGCAACCTTTTCACTGAAGCTGGTTTAGGTTTGACGATTGACACCACTGTGCTAAGTTTGGTTTACCAACTTACACACATTATCTGGTAAAAAGGTTAAAAATATGTCCCCAGATTTTTTTTAAACCTGCATACTGTCCATCACTGGTCTGGAATGTTGCTTAGGTTATTACTGGAAAACTTGGCTCCCACATTCTTTAAGAAAGTGCAATCATCGACTTCAGGTAGGTAGAACCCATCTCTATAGTTCTTATGGGGATGTAAGTATACTATCGACTTCTTCATTCATCTTGTTTTACTACGCTGTAATTGATACTCACCGCCACATGTTCGATTGTAAGATTGTCAGGGTCAAGGTCCAACACCTTGGCAAAGAACAGCTGCAAGTCTCTGTCCTCGTAGGGGATGTACCAGATCTCATTCATGTCACTGTTAGGGACAGGCTTCTTCTGCATGAGCAGTTTCTCTTTTGAAACTTCTGCAACATAGAATTCACAAATAATTGGTCTAAATGTACACAATAACCTTGAAACAAAGAGAGGTTTATACAGATCCAGATAGTTGTAAATTCAAACAGGTAGTTAACTGTTGAAGCTGATAAGCGAATACTCCGTTTAGGGATTTTTTTAGAGGAAGTGATTCTAAAAAAAACCTCCACCTCTCCCTAACTTTGAAAAAACAGCTGATATACCGATTAAGCTAAAAAAGTGGTGGGGGGAAACCAGGAAACCTTCCCTTTACACCGCCTACATTTTATGAACAGACTATAGTTTTGGTTGACCTGATTACTTCACTTCATTAAGATCAATACACAAATCAGTGGTCTGTTATGATCACAGGCAATTGAGTTATATCATACGTAAGGTATTTTAATCAAGTATGTGAGGTTTAATGTTCCCAATAAAGTCCTGATCATCATTATCTACCATTAGTATCTATAAGATAGGGAAACAACAAAATTCCTAATTTAGATGCTTTACAAGCACTGAGTATACTCGCAATAATGCCTAAAAATAAAATATCATCAGAGCTACAAGCACGATATGGGTAAACTACAAAGGCTATTCAGAAAGTAAGGAGCATTTAGTTCTGAGTTCTCTAGTTTCATGGACATTGTTGTTTGAAATTATCACACATGAAACACCGACTGAGTTGCCGAGTGTGCACGCACCAAAATGTACGAGATCAGCGCGTGGCCTAGTGGCATCAGAACTAAACGTTGCTTACTTTCTGAGTAGCCCTCTTGTACTCTCAATTTGATATGCAATGATAAGTTTTTTATGTAAATTAACATACAATATTCAACACATTTTTGCTACTTCAATACAAACCCTGTATAACATCCTGGTCCCCGTACCGTATGTCCACATAGACTGACGTGTGTTGGAAACTATCATGTCTGATCCAACTAGGAGCATCTTCAGCTACAGGCTCCTGTAAAATAAATGTCTTTGAACACTACAATATCATACTTAGCGTAAAAGTGTTACCCCAAATTAGAATTTTTGATGTTGAAACGGTAAATAATATTAAGGAGATTGTTTAAAGTCCTTATTTGTATAAAAACCCCTTGCAACTGGTTGATCCTGATACTGTATTATGAGTTATCAATCAAGAGCAACATAACAGCTGATACAGTTTTTGTATCAGACATGAACTGCAACAGGGAGACAGGCTAAGAATTGCTAACTACGTTAATGGTTTGCCAATATTGTTATATGTTTTATGCTTTGTTATTGCTTTATGTTGTTTCGTTTACAATTAGGCGGTTGAGGGGAAGTGATTTCATCCCCTCCCCCTCACCCTAACTTTTACTTTTAATGTCTAACAGTTGATCAGCTGACATAAAGCTAAAATAAATGTTATCCAGCAATCCGACACATACTTTCCCCCGTTAGTTTAACAGCAACCTTTATCATGGGTGAGGAGTGGGAATTTAACAATGATATTTTATGGGCAAAATCACAAGAGTTGCACAAATTTATAAACCGTAATTTTTACAGCAAGGGGGTTGCACCTTTTTTTATGTTATAAGGACAACTTTTAAGTCATATCATAATGACAAATGTTAATTAAAACCAGTCTAGCCACTTCTTTCGTTTTATGGATTTTTATGGGAAAATCACGTAAAGTACAATAACTTTTGAACCGTAATTTATACAGCAATGGGGGTTGTACCATTATGTTTCGGGTTGAAAGGACTATATTAATATAACATTTTAATGAAAATAGTTTAAGTTGCATTGGTGTAAATTTACCTTTTTCTTTCTTGGGTTTTTACTTTTTAAAAAATCACAATTAAAAATCAAAATTTCAAAAATATGCAAAAAGTTTGAAGATACCATGGATTATTTCCCAGTTCTTACATATCAAATTTCATCAAAATCGGACCACAGGTGTGGTATGTTGCTCTGCACACAAATACTGACTTAGATGAGTGAAAATTTAAAAACGTACGTTTTCATGTCCCTGGCCTTTTACTTCGTAGATACTGGATTTGTAGTTTATTATTATGTGTTTTAACACGTTCGCTACTGAGCGTCGCATATATGCGACGCCGCGGTCATTGCCACAGACCGAGGTATACATTTGAATCTTACACACAGACCGGCTGTCACTTGGATAACAGTACACACAGACCACGGGCGAAAACCTGTAAAACAGTGATCATTTACATTGTAATACGCTACAATCGTGTTTGTAAATAATATATTCTTGTTAGTTTGTATTATTAATAACCTTTTGTAATGTCGCATATTTGCAACGCCCGGTCTACAGCGAAGACGATAGTGAAAATTATCATAGTTTTCTTGAAATAGACCAAACTTCGCATATATGCGACAGCTCATTTTTTGTGTTTTGAGGTGAAAGTAAGTAAAATAAAAACAGATTGATCAAGAACAGTTTATAACTGAACAAATATAAAAGCTACATAGGATAATTCAGCATACATACTGCATACATAATGCAGAAAAGTAAAGACCAGTTTTTCCAACTATCATATGACGTCACCAATCATCATATCCACAGACCAAGCGACGCAGTTGTGCGTCAGACATCTCTGTAGACCACTGCAGGGAATTTAGAGCCATCAAATAGACCGTTACAAAGATATAAGCATTTCAATAACATTAGAACCCCGACGCAAATATGCGACGGCAGTCTATTTTAATGTGACTAGCCGACGCATATATGCGACGGCAGTCTATGGGGGAACCCGGCCGACGCATATGTGCGTCGCTGGTCCACGAGAATGAAAAATGTCGTACTATTGCAGTAGCGAACGTGTTAATATTTTTTGGGACCGGGGCAACATGTTACACACATTTATTTTGTTTTAAATAGGTTCTAGGTATTTTTTTCGTATTTTTAAAGTCTCGAAATTCACGACCATGACGTGTCCCTAGGGTACATTTTCCAACTTTCACACTGTTTTTAGACTAATCATATGCCGAAATTTATAAATCCATATTTTCATGTCATCAATGGTTATTAAACTTACAAAAAAGGAGCATATTATAATTTTATTGTCATTGCAAACTGACTACCATGACAAAATAAGTCTGTCCCTCGATTTGGCGTCACGACCATTTGGGAAAAATTTTCAACTTTGGAGCACGACAGTGGCAAGCCTGGCGTCGATGGAGTCAGTTGGTTTTAGAGACTAGTTCAGGGTGTACGTCAGGATTGTAGTGCTGGTCGTTTCGAGTTGAAAAGAGGAATTACAAGTTTAATAAAGGAAAGATTGTGTTTTTTGTAATTTTGGTGTGTCCATGACCGTACGTAGTCATTTGATGAAGTAGACATGGTGTTAATTTTTGTTTATAAGATATTTCAATTGCTAGATTAACCTAGAAGTCCATTTTGTATCCTCGAACATGAGGTGCAGGGCTACCGCCAGAACAGAGCCAAATAACACGTAATTTCACGACCAAATTTTCACGACCATCGCGGGTTTTTTCACGACCAATCCAGCCTTATGGATTATAGTGTGTTTGGTCGTGACAATAACTTTAATATAATTGTAAATTGAACAGTTTAGTTCAATTGAAACACATATTTTTATTATAACTAACAGTATAATTGAAGGATTGTTTAGAAAGATTTAGATTATTTCAGAAAATTCACGACAGTACCGCTTGTCCCTAACCATCATGTTTATGATTTCTATCATAAAAATTTCAAAAATTAAAATATCGTCATATTTCAATGTTTTATACACAAAAGAAGCACGCCTCTATACAAACATAACGATTTTTCGGGTCTCAGGTAAGTTTTTTCGAAGTTATACAAACTTAAAAAGATTTTATTGGCTTTTTTTCAATTTTTTGAGTTTTTTTATTTTTTTCTAGAAAGACCAAATATACCAAATATATATTTGAGCTCAGTGACCTTTTTATTGTATAATGGTCATAAAAGTAAATTAGTTTATAGCAAAACATAGTTATAAAAATAATATTAACTATTTTTAATATTCATTTAAACGTCTGTTATGGTCGTGACAGGATTTTGTGTTTATTGTCCACTAAAGATGCTCTTTTTAAAAAAAACTACCAAAGATATTGCGTTACCATGGACATTTTATGAAACTTCAAAATGTAAATGAAATAAAAAAAATAATTGAAAAAAGGGGAAAAAATTTGCAAAGTGCTTTTCCTGAAAACGTACGTTTTTAAATTTTTACTCAGATATCACTTTGAAATCTACTTTTTTTTTACTTTTTTGAGTTTAACAACATTCCTCTATAACCTTCTTTAGAAAGTGTTTGCTTTAAATATTTAGGAGGAAAAACCCACTTACAATTGGTTCCGAGTAATCAGAGGCATCAAGAAGGTCTCCTGAAGAAATATTCCCATGACTTAAATGTAGCTCACAAACACACACAACAGCCATTGACACTACTACACTCACTTGTTGGTACATGATAACAGCTGATAGTAAATTAAAATCAGCTGACTGTAAAAACCAGCTGATGTGAAACCAATATCCACAACAATCAAAAATCACTTTGGTTGAATCTTACTTTTGAAAAACTTACTTTTCTGACCTTTGAGACCGCATGTTGGCATTTCTTTTGTCTTATCAGACCTTAGATGATCTTGATAGGAGCTTCTCACACAAAACTTTAGTTAATTCAGTTTGTAACATATAAATAATTAGTATAATTTGTAATCTCCACACTTCAGTTTGGAACTATTTAAATCAACTTTGCTATCTATTCCTTAAAATTTTTATTGCTTTAAAATGTGCCCCTGGGATAGTGAAATGTGACATAGGTACAATAGATTCAGTGGATTTCTTTGAGTATTTATCTAAAAACTTAAAGAAATTGCTATGAGTATTTTCTAACTTAAAACAATTTTTATATTAGCTTGAATACTCCCAGAATCTTATGACAATTGAATTTTTGTCACAAATTTCTAATATTTTGTGAACACATTTCCTCTTTGCTCAGAAAAAATACTATTACTATATTCTATCTATCTATTTATCAATTTATCTATCTATAATGATATATAATATGTACTTTAGAACTAATAAAATAGCTGGTTTTGCAGGAACTGCAAAATTTTATTTCCATTAATTTTACAACAGTTTATAAAATCTTTTATTTACACAATCTAAAAATAAATCCTTGGACTAAGCGTCAAAAGATGTTCTAGTTACTTCATCGAGTTCAAACTCTTCAATCAATTTACGAATGTACACTTTCTTCTGCACGGCAATCTTTGGGATCCGAATTTTTCTGATGTTGGTGGCATCACCCTGAAAAATTATTACAAATTATTTTTCATAATTTGTACAAAGGAGTTAGGATAAAAAATAGATTGAATTTATGTGAATGTACGGTACAAAAATATTTTAAAATTAAATTGTGTAAATCCATTACAACGCTACTGTTTTCCCGTGCTTATCGTATTAAAATATCTATTTATGTGAGATTAACTAAAAAAAATCACCTGAATGCTATTCAAAAGGTTACTGAAAAAAATCCATAGAGGCTGGAACCTCGATAACTTTCAAATACCCTCGATTTTATATTATCCTTAACCTCGGAGTCGGCAGGAGCATCGGCCATCTTGGATTTTCTGCCCATAACGGCAATGTTAATGGTTGAAGCATATTACGGTATTGTTTATTAAGATAAAAAGTTGCAAAATATCTCATTTTAAAGCTCTTGAAACCACGGGTATAATTTGCTATCTACTTTTTAATTTTAATTGTTACTATTTTGTCAAACTAAATAAATATATTTACTTCAACTTTAATTTTTTCAATCTCAAAAACAAAAGTTTAAAAATCCCAAAAGCAATTTACATGAAAAATATATTTAAGAATCACATACAATTTTCTGCTCGGTAATCAAGCTTGATTAATATGCTTCAATGTGAACGTATGTTTTTGCTGATCGGTGCTCGGACAACCACTGTTTAGCCTGGCATCTGACGGACAACAATGCAAAATTATTGACTCCTGCCGACTCTTAAGAAGTCATCCTTTATAACAATTCTTACTTTAATAATCCCCATGAGAAACATGCTATCAATAAGGTTCTATTGTTATAGTTTGGTCAATGTAAACAAATGGGTACAGGTCTATATAGTCAACTCGTGGGTGACTTAAAACTTTAACAATTAGGAACATAAGTTATACAAAATCAAATGAAAAAACCTTTTTAAGTTCTATGTTCATTCTTTTTGAGATGAACAAGTAAAGCCACCACAGGAACTATTGTACTAAAACAAACATTCATTTACCTGTATTATTTTGATGGATTTTCTAGAAACAGTGAGCACTTTGGATAAATATCGTTCCAACTCATCGTCAATCGCACCTGGGATGACAGGGGCAAAGATTTGGACATGTAACTGCTTGCTGGTATAGCCTGAGAAAAACAAATTTCAGATAAAAATTCAGTTACACACTCCACAAAATTAGGATTTTAGAGATTTTTATAGAGTAATTTTTTGGGGGGAAGGTGTCGATTTTAGCTTGCTAGTAAAAATTGTGAGTCCAAGGCAGGCTGAAGGGGATAAAGTCCTAGAACCACAAAAGAGCTTATTAGTTATTACGGATTTAAAAATCACAATCACGGTAGAAGAAGAAGAGTCCAAAGTCAGATACATAAAAAAGTTTTTAAAAATTGTTTGAGTTTGTATCTTTGTGTGTGCGCACTTGACCTCTTAACGTTCTCAGAAGAGCTTGCTGAACCATCAATTTCTAAAAGAATGCAGAACTATCAATTTATAAAAGAATGTATTTTCATAATCTTTGGTAACTCCACAGAGAAATAAGTCCAGAGGAAACATTCAATGGTAAACTTTTAACTTAAGTGGTGTCTAGCACTGGAGCTGGTGTCTAGGGCAAAGTCTAACACTGCTCCCTTGCCACCATGTACTACAACGCTCACGGTGGAGGAAGACCCTGTGCCCTGTGCAATAGGAATTTCCGCACACTGTTCGTCGTTCGGGGTCTTCCTTGCTCGTCACAAGTATATTTTTGACACAACATACTAAAGCTGAAAGCGCACGGTTGTCCCATTAGTGTGGTTCCTCCGTACCATACTTCTGTGTGGTAAATCCCTATACTAACTTTAAAAGTTTAAAATGCAATTTCTAATAGATTTTGTTTAAATAAGGGGTTTGGGAGTTGAGTTGAGCCAAATAGGGGATTTAATAGATACAGTACTTAGACATAAAGATTGGTTCAAATGATGGGGAGTATTCTAAATGGATTTTCATATCATGATTAAATTCAAAACTAAATCATTTAAAATAAAATTCTTACCAATAATCTTGTTTTCAGGGCCCTTCTCTATTAAAACTTCAAATATCACAGATTTGTTGTCTCTTTTGTCACTTTTCAGTTTGATCTTTGTGATATCAAACTCAGGAATCTGAAAAAGTCATAATAGATTAAAATTAAATACTGCAAATAAAATGTTTTTATAACTCCCTACATTAATAAACTCAGAACACAAAAAGAATTCAACTTTTTGTATTTACTACAAGCGCAGTTTTTTAAGTAAGATCCATGTTTGCTGTAGCTCTGTAGTTTGTTTGTATGCCGCAATGAGACTCCTCGCTGCTCACTGAAATCATTTGTGGATATAATGACACCATTTGATAATAATTTTAATTTTGCCGGGTGCCTTGAGATTTAAGAAATCTTCAAGGGATGCTATTTTGACTTGGTTGTCTGTTTAAGTTTGGGTTTCCGTCATTGTCATTTATACTAACAGAGACCTTTAACTTGATGTGCATATAAACCTATGCTTACGTTAAGAATTTCCTCTGGCTCCTGGCGGGCCATCCCCCTGAGAAGGTAGTTTATCACTGAATAATGTTTTAAAATGATTTTTAGGTCCAGTGACTTTTTATATATATTAATTTAGGTGCCCCCAGAACTTTTAAAGCGTTAAAAATAGTCAAACATTTTCCAATTTTATGCTTTTGTAACTTTGTAACCATTCACTTAACAAGTTTATAAAGAGGACCATTCTTGTATGAAATTTATCATTGATCATCTTTGTAAATAAAATACTTTGTGCTAAGCCACGCGGTTTTCAAGATATAAAAAAAAACTACTGTTTTATGTTTTTAATTTCAACCCCTACTTACTTTTTGTCATACAATATGAGGACTATATTGAACAGTTTGGAGTCAAAAATTAGCTTTCACTTTGGATGTTGAGGTTTACTAAAAAAAGGTCTAATTGCACCGTACTTTAGAAACATCAAACTTGATGCAAGCAATTGGAATTTTATGAAGTTCTGAAGAAAAATGAGTTTCAGTCAACTTAAAATTTAATTTTTTTTATAAGGGAGAGAAAAGTCACTCACCATCCTAGACATGAGTTTGTTAGTCTGAGCGTCTCCGAGGCCAGGCGGAGGGCGAATGTAAGTCCGGTTCCAGGCTGTGAAGTTGAACCCCATGACGTGCACTCCGGGGTCATCATCTTGAACTTGGCCCTCCCAGGGGGGTCGAGCCTCATGGAAGTACTTGGTGTCCTTCTGGGCCAACCTGGAACAAGAATATGATCAGGTGTAGATTTGTATAAAGAGAAACCCTTTGGAAAGTAACCAATGGAGTAACCAATATAAGCATGATTTGATCGTTCAGTACCAGTATTCAACAGGTAAAACAGTTTAAGCTTTGAAACGGCTTGGGAGTTACTTTTGTAATTTACTAAGTACTGTTAGGCCGGGGCCACGATCATCTTATCTCGTTGAATTTTTTTCCACGGGCGTTACCCGTGGGTTTGAGAGATACATTACGGTATATGGGGCAGGCCACATTAGAGTAAAAACGTCCGTGAGACTTACCAGCGAGACTGAAAAACGGAATTGCACGTGTATTCTCTACTAACATTCCACGGGCGTTGTACGTAAAACTAGTCGCGGGGCATTGCGGCTTATGGGAGTGAACACACTCATCTTATTTTGCTGAACTTTTTCCACGGACGATTCTAGTTTTAACCTGTCTGATTTACTGTGCAGTAAGCGTGGAGGGGGGGAGTGCGTATCACGGACACGGACGATTTTTATTGCCGCCAGTGTGGCATGCTCTATCAGCCTCACTAGTTAGCCCGAAAAACCTATCTCGTAAGACTAGTGTGGCCATGGCCAAACTCTTCTATGTGCGTCGCGCGTGAAAACAGAAAAACCAATCTCGCTGGTAAAAAATTACAAGTGTGGCCCCGGCCTTAGGCGTAATGTTCAATTAAGCGTTGTCTATTGTCTTATTTAGGTTTTCCCTCATATAACAAACACAAAAATCAAAATATTTTGAAAGCAAATATTTGGACACACACATGGTCAAGACAAAAAGTAGCAAAAAAGTACCTAATCTGATGTACAAAAAAAAGATAAAACATGGCCCCAGGATTGTTTCTTGAGGCACTCCACATAGATATAACTAAATGTTTAGCAAACAGGGTGTATATTGTGAAAAACACCTTCCTCCTCATGTTATTAATACCTGAGCATTTTGTCTACAAGGTGTATGTCAGCCTTTTCTGCCACAGCACTGTCTTCTGGATCATAGTCTACAACGACGTCCCATGGGTCTACATGGTCCTCGGGAGACCTAGGGTCCGCAGTGGTCCAGGAACATCCAGGAGTCGGCCCAGAGAGAGCAAGAATAACAAGAACTGTGAACATCACATCTCAACATTCACTAGGACGGTCACATTATAACTGTTATCTTAACTGATTAGACAGATTATAGTGTTTGCCAATTAAAAATATTATTGTGCTTACAAATTGTATGTCTTCATTCATCAGCAATATTTTTAAATGCATAAACAAAACTCTAAATGTTTACAGGTCCTAAAGATTAAACTGATTTTTATTACGACGCATGTCAAAACTATAAGTCTAAGAAATTATTTGAAACTAAAATAAAACTTACAAAGTATTGGCTGTACACAAACTTTGATTGTTTGATCTTCGTTTCTAATTTCTTAAACACTTAAAATTACTTATTATGGTTGTTTAAGGTGAATGGGTGAACCATTATACAATGCTGGTTCAGAAAAAGTTCCTAATACTAACCTCAACCTTTCAAAATACCGTATTTTACATTGATGGTTTTCATAATTGATATACTTGGAATATTACTATTCCAACAATTCCCTTACTTTTTATAAATAAAAAGGCCCCCTTTGAAAATGTTTTGCACGACTTAAGGCCAGCTCTTTTGTTGGTGACTTCAATATAAGGTTGTGTGCTGTGACGATTACAAGTGTCGCTGAGACTGCAAGATATGCTCACCGGTGTTACCGTGGTCGCGGGAGAAGATTACCGGTGTTGGGAAGGATTACAATTAATGCTCCTCCCAATATCCAGGTTTTAGGCCATTCCGACCATGGCCTGGTCTCGTCATGGTCGGATATTGAGGTGTTCTACTGTAATACAAAAAAATTAAGTGTTCCAGTGCGGTCATCTTCAAGCTTCCCACTATAGTGTCTTGTACAAACAAGATTTGTTGTGGTTCTTGGATTTTTGGAGGATTATTGTGAATTGCAATATATTATATGTAATTCACAGTTAACATGTTAAGGTACATTTCTAAACTAATTTTAAATCAAAATCCTAACCAACAATTATTTAAACTATTAATTTCCTTGATCACAACTAGTGCATGACAGTTTCGGTCATTAACTAGATTTGAATTAATCTTCTTTTAAAGTTTATAAAATGATGTTTTCTTTTTCTGTTGGATTAAGTGCTTTCTCGGAAGCACATATCTAATAAAAAATCATGTAGATGCACTACAAACATTCAACAAAACAATCAGCTGTTAAATTACAATTTACATTTAATGTGGTCAGCATCACTGGATCTTTCAAAGTTAACTCTAGAAATAAATTAAACTCAAGGGATTGAAGCCCTGAAGGAAATTACCTTTCCGTTCTTCTCTTCAACAGGTGATAAGCTTTCAAATGACACTTAAATTGTAAAAATAGTTTAAGTAGGATCGCTAGAAAAAGGAAAAAAGGATGTTACAGAAAAAAACCTTGTTTTAAAAACTAATAGTAGTAAGTATATAGATAGATCATGAGTGATCAGTGGAGCAAGAGCAAGATGCCTTGGGTAGCTTTGCTACTGAATAATATCAGCTGTTTCTTCAGCCATGAGGATTTATTAAAGGCTATCAAAGTACAGCTGGTTCCACAAGATCTACTTTTCTCAAACTTACTATATGATTACTAGGCAAGCAAGCAAGGAAGGAGAACCACCAGAAATTTTTTTGGCATGATAATACAGAATTAAATTCTTTATATTTTTTAGACAGGTATCTATACAAAACCTTCAATGTCTCATTCTCAAAAGTTTCAACGTGGTTAAATGTCCAGGTGGTGATTTTGGATCAGCTACACTTAAAAAATCCAAAATATGAGGTTTGAAACCTTAATGTCGATTGTTTCAATGAACGATCAACTTCACCATCAATATTAGGGATCAAAGAGGTGTAAAATAAATAATAGAATCTACTTATAAAACTAAACATTCACATTAAACATTTAATTTCACATCTTAAAGTGAAAGTGCACATTGTGCAATAAAACCAGACTTTAGGGTGTGCAGAAGATCATGATTCAGAGAAATAAATTCTGCAAGATTCACAAAACTACTGTCAATGAAGATAAAGATAATACTGATGACTTTAACGTCCTACTTAATTAGCTGAAATGACTTCTCTTGACGCATACACAGTTATAAGTCTTTTAAATATTTAATTACAACAGTCTATCCTTCCTTCTCAAAGCCCAGCCTTAAACTCGACTTCATGATAATCAAGTTCATCGAGAAAATCATGTGTCTCGTTTTGGAAAATAGGAACGTAGACTTTTCTCCCCACCACTCTAGAACCGTCTTCCGACAGTGTGTCCCTAACAGTCAATCCTGATATCCTCTCAGGGCAGGACATTCTAGGCCCTGCAGAGAACTTCTTGGACTTCTCCACATCCGAGTTCCAAACTCCCTCGAGGATCTTCCTCGTCAACTTGAGCGTCTTGCTACCCTGATAGTTCTCTAGGAGAGGTCTTGCTACAAAGTTCGGTAGACTCTTCTTCAGCAGCCTCCCCCTCACGATGATCTCCTGGTTGGGCATGAGGTCCTTCAGCACCTTGTCCAGGATGGACGGGTTCTTGATGTAGTTAGGAGTCTCAGAAGGATTCATATCCTCTTCGCTCAACACTGGTGCTGGGCCGGTCGGAACTTCAGACCTGTTGAGAATATTCAATGTAAGGAAGGAATCAGTGTTTGAACAAAGCTTATGTAACTTAAATAATTAGTTAGGTACTTTGACTATATATATAGAACTATACATATCATTTCTTTCTTTAAGTTATTTTAAAATAAACGTAGTTGAAATTACCCACAGACGGAGTTTTACTTGTTAAAGTTGTCTTAAAATAAACGTAGTTGAAATGACCCACAGACGGAGTGAGCTGATGTTTGTTGTGACAATTTTTTAAGTCAAACTAAAAAGATATATTTTTACAGCCCCGGCATATCAAGGTATGAACTTTAAGGCGAAGATGCCTGAGCGATGAGCCTTAAATGTAACTATATTACTGCCTAAGAACAGCTGATCTTTATCCATGAACATTCATTAATCCCAATGATCCCAATGACAGCTGTGTCCAGTTTTGAACCATTTCTGATATTGAATTTTCTCATCAAATCGGCCACTTACTTATAACCAGGCGAACATGGTTTCCACTCAGCTGTATTAGCAGTCAGCTGATTTTTAACTATTGCATCTTTAATCTAAATACAGGGTACAGCAGAACAGAACAGACTGAGCAGTATTACTCGCTAAGTACTCCAGCATATTAAAAAGTCAGTAATTGCAATGCAATAAGCTTTTTGTCGGGGGTATTTTAGTTTACACAATGACGTTCTTAGTGCTAACTGTGAACACAACATTTTTCGGTGTTCTCACTTAGGGTCTATGAAGAAGATGGCTTCTTTATATACAAAACTCTAAATCAGTTCTTATTCTTGAGAGATTGAAACATCTAAAACCTCCTTTGTCCAAAAATGCCACTGGCGTCGACATGAAACAAAAATGCATTCCAGTTCTAACTTTTTCAGCCATTCCAAAAAGTCTCCTTCACTGTCATACTGGTTTATTAGATCCGCAAATCTAGTAGTAGCGCCAGACATGTTCAGAGTTTGACCGTCAAAATAGCTTGTAAGAAACTAAAACTCAGTACTTCTTTTGCAACTTATGTATATTTTCTACTTAGAAAATCACAACTAAAAAAAACTCACCGCAAATTGACCTCTCCAATAACAATTGAGCATAAAAACATAAACTTCAAATGTAAACAAAAACAAAACAACTAGTCAGCTGATAATTCCCAAATACAACTATGTCTGTGATGTCCTATCTTCCTATGGTTTTTACAATGATTTTCAATATTTTCATCAAGAGTCATACACTAATGGCATGGACCTCCAATCCACATTGCTCAACACAAATCAAATCACCACTTACCTAGTCTCGGTGTATGACAGCACCTTGTCCCTCTTGATGGTTTCCTCGGCCTCTGCCTCTTCCTGCACCTCCAATGTGAACGGTTGGAGGTTGGCGTGAAGCCGTTGTTGACATTCCCTCTCCGATATCGCTCTTGCTTTCACCACAATTCTCCTGGCCATCTGTTGCTTGTCAGACTGTAGAAAACGGTTTAATTGATAACAATGTCAAATTTATTTGTAAAGTACAGAATTTGTATGTAGATTACAATTACACAAAACGCCATGATGTGCAACACACCATGTGCAATTTGAAATGAAGATGAGCAAAGGATGAATGAGGGGATAGATTTGTCACTAAGATCAGCTGTTTCTATGTCCATGGTTGACCATTTAGCAAAAGCACAATGATCAAGGACAGTTGGGTCCAGTTTTGAATTTGAACCATCAAAAAGCTACTGACTTTTCTCAAGATTGAACCAGCAGCCTTCAGCCTTTGGATTAAGGCTGCGGCCACACGGGCGTTTTTTCACGCACAAACGCAGCGTCAAAACACATGAAAAATATGAGCAGCATTAAATGTAATGAGGAATGCCACACACAGTGTGTTTTTCCGCAGTAGCGTGCACCTATTTGTTTCAATGCTACTCTAATTTGACGCTGCATGGCTGCAGCCTAAGAGGTGATCACCATAAAGGAAATATCTAAAGATATGACTGTGACTGAGACTGTATCTCTACACTTCATTGACTTGTTTCTTTTACTCTCCTATATCTGAAATTTCATATCTTCCTACAGCTACAATGATGAGGCATTTTTAACCTAAAAGTCAATAAAGTATACTGATGAAAATTATTACTCACTGCACAACATATCAATTTATTTAAGCCCATCCACCTAAATTTTGCAGATAAACTCTTCTCTCAAGGAAATTTTTGTAATTGTTGATTTTAGTATTAGAAGAAAAAATATTTAAATCTTGAATTGTTGAGTGTGTTGCTTATATTTACGGGTTTCTTTTGTACACACCAACTTTTGAACACAGCCAACTTGAAAGCATAACTTGCTTTAAACTTTAACTTAAGACATCTTTTATGCCACATGCACTATTATAGTGTTACGATCTATGAGAGAAAATATAATTTTAATAGTAGTTAACACTGTATAACTCTCATTCAACCGTACATAATTTGAATAATAAATTGTTTGGATGGGTTCTTAAGAATGGGATATCAACTTTAGTATTCAAAGTAAACACTAGTTTTTCTTATCAATTGCTAAATAAATACAGCATGAAGCAGGTAAGTGAAAAGTGTGTTAATAATCTAACATTACTAAAGTGAATGGAGAAGCCAACATTACCAGTACAATCTCCACATCATCCCTTCGTACTTGCAGTACATTGGAGATGAATCTCCACAACTCCATGTTGAGAGCATCCTGAATCTCCGGAGAACTCTGGACGGCTGCCCACAGCTGATTGTGCTCTCCGCCTACTACAGAAATACACAGGATATTAGAAACCACCTTACAACCTCCACATGAGAAAACTTTGTAGGATTGTAGATAGCCTCTTGTGTGAGGGAGATAGGATAGATTGGATGTAAATATAGATTTTTCATTAGTTTCTGAAATCCTCAGATCGCTTTCCCTTAAAAGCGCTTGAGATTCGCTCTTTGAAATGTAAAATTAAAGAAGCCCATTTGCAATTATTTTTACTATTGTTAACAAAACGTGCAAACCTGATAATAGGCGGGGGGTGGGGGGGGGGGAAATACTAGAAAGCTGAGCGATATTGCTTACATTGGTAGCTATGTAAGATGCTAGGCAGACTAAAGATTGGTGACTAAGACGATGTGAAATTAATGAGTAACTTTTCAAATGTAAGGCAGGAAGTGCCTATGAGGATCCCTGCCCCCTCTGAAGCTATTTATACTAGTAGTTTTGCCACTAAAAGTGAGCTAAAAAAATGTTATGCCTACCCATTAGACGGTTCTCTTTCCCTCTGATGACCCACAGGTCAAAAAAGATGTTCTTCTGATCGTCCCTAAACACTTGTGGAAGAGGCACTTTTTCTTCTTCCGATGCTTCTTCTTGCCCCGCTGACTTCTTTCCAGCGTACGACTACATGATACAATTATTGTAAAGGAAATAACTACAAAACAGTGAGGAGTAAAAAAATTTTAAAGTTAGTTTACTTTATTTGCAGAAACGATAGCACAAAAACACCATTGCCTGAATGAAAACCAGTTAATTGCTATCAACTATTGATATTCTGAACTACTAGTCTTTTAATCCAAGTTGTATAGTTTCTGGGCAATGTTGTGTGCTGCAAGTTAATCAACAATGACTTTATTGGAGAAATCAATAGAGAAAAACAGTTTAATATCCTAACAATCTATGTTTAGTTGGATTTATAATCATTTTACAATAGATTTCTCTCAAAAACACTTTTGCTCATAAAACGGATCAACTATTACGATAGTATAGGTTAGTCTAGGCACTCAAAACTTACCTTAACAGTGTCAAATATGGGGTTGAGTATGTTGTCAGCTTGAGGTCCCAAGATTGTCCTCAACTCAGTAAAGTTGACAGGTTTAAAATTTGAAATATTGAAGTTATTCATTGGCACAGAAGATACGTACGTTTTGATAACCAGGCAGTAGGTGAACACCACAAAATAAGTGGTCATAATTGGATTCCTTGCTAACAAAGTGTCTATGTTTGTATTTCAGTTAACATTAGTTTAACTTTCTCACAACCGAACATAATACCTATTTCTAATTCAACTAAATACAATAAAAGCACAAAGAAACCCAAATTTTCTTAAAATCATTTTTTAACTAACACTAGAATGTAAATAATTTCACTGAAAACATTGTACGTCCAGAGTTTTTCTGCCACTGATAAACTACTATGGCTTATCAGTAAAATCTTGAATATTATTGTTGATATGAACTAATCAACTAATGTAAAATGAATCGCTGTAAAAATGGAAGTCTTTCGTTAAGACCCAATAAGGTTTAAGTATTTCTGCTGAATGAATGAATTAAAGTAACTTAAATAGTACATCAAACATAAATAAAATATATTACCAATGATAAACGCAAAATGTTAAGTGACTTGGATAGGGTCTTCTAGTTATTGTTATTGACAATAGTGAAACCCCACAGATAGCAGAACCCAGTCAAAAGAAGATGTAAAACCACATAGGAAGATTGTCCAGTCCCTGAGGTAAGAATATACCAGATCTCAAAGACTATTGAAAGCCAATGTCACAAGAAGTTTTAGTCACAAAAAGATCAGAAATCTCAGTCTGAGGAAAATGGACAATAATTGGAGGAAAAAATAAAAAAATATATTTTTCAATCAACTTAAGATTAAACTACTTCAGTATATTCCAGCTCTTCGACCAGGTCAACAGTGGCGTTCCTATACAAAATGTTAACAACTCTTCTGCTAACAACATTCTGTTTGTCTGGACTCAAATAATCAAGCATGATCAGATCAGGTACTGGGTGAGACATTTCCATCCGCATTTTAGACTTGGGATATTTTACACTTCTGTCGGTTCCTTCAAGAATCCTCCTCACCACCTTTAATCTCTTCTGACCTCGATAATCGTCTAGCACCGGTTTAACCGGAGACCCTGGTACTAACCTTCCTCTGAACATTACTTCCTTCTGTACTCCTAGATCTCTGAAAACCTTAGCCATCAAACTAGGATCCTTCCCGTAGTAGGGCTTCATCTCAAGAAGTCTTTTTCCTAGCGACTTTTCTGACGCTTCTTCGTCTTTCTTTAAGTTCTTCTCGTAGTATTTCCATTGACCGTTGTCAGATTTTGCGGTGTCGTTGTGAGCGTAGACTGCTAGTGGAGTGTGGGGAAACAGCAATGCTTGGCTGGTTGATGGTACCTCGCCTTTTACATAAGGTTGTAAGTATTCTTTTATCTTGTTTGTACATTCTTGTTTAGACATTATACCATTCCTTAGCAAAACTCTTCTTCCGATTTCTCCTGGAAACTGGAACAAGATTCATTAAGATTATTTCCTCATAGTGGGTTGGATCGTTTTGGCGCATTCACATGAGTACTATTCAATTTTTGAAAAACTAATTATTTTTTAGTGTAACATAACAAAATTTAGTGAAATTGGAACAATCTAATTTCTAAAACCCCCTAGCACCACTATAGATACTGGACTAGATAGCCCATCTACTCTGACTGGAAAAGCCAAATTTTATGAGGTAACTATTTACAATTTTGGTGTCTTGTTACGGTTAATGTTTCTGACTTCATGTGCGGCAAATCCACATATTTTAATGGTTTGGAACACTTTCCATTGAACTTCTCTCTAATCAAAATGGCTCAGTCATTAAGGAACACGTGGAATCCACCAGAAACAAAAAAAGTATGCTGCTGTTATCTTTGTGTTCTTTATAACTATTTTTTGTGTTGACTTTAGTTCAAAAGTTGTTGTACAGATACACAAACGGAACTCACCATATAGTTAACTCTACCGGTATGTTAGTTAAATTTAGTCCTTGCGGTCTGATTCATAAAAAATGGTGGTCTATGTAGCACTTTGATCTCTACTTCATGGTAATGCATTGTCTATGATGTGGAAATTTGAAATTACAGAGGTAAAACTTACAAGAAGTATTTCAAATTTTGCCATGTCCACTGCTAGAACTGTGGCAATGAATTTCCATAAATTATGTTCAGCTGTGTTACGTATGTCATCAGTGGGTCCAATCGACACAACTAAGACTCCATTGTTGGCAGCTGGAAAAAGTGTAAACAAATCGAATTAAGTATAAGATGGAGTTGATTAAACTTTGATGACCTTGATGTTCGATATTTTACTCTACATTCTGTTAGGCTTAAGTATCAAAGTATAATGAAACTTGATGAGTGTAAAAACCTATCTACCCTCCTGCTGGATTCATCCGCAACCCAAATGTTTTGTTTACCACTGTCACAGTGATAATTTATAGTTTAAACCTTTTTGACAAAACATACAATTGAAACGTTTAATAAAAAAAAAATGGAATTTTCAAATTTCATCACTCACACATAATCCTGTTATCATCTCCCTTGATAGCATAGATGTCAAAATAGACATTTTTCTCATCATCACAGTGAACGAATGACGCCCCAGAATCAGTTGATTTTCCAAAAGGGCTTGGTACAAAAATTCCAGAATCTACAGGCGTTGATAATACACACTGAAACTAACATAGAGAAGTAACTACAATGGTCCCTTCGCCTTCGGGAGAGTGATGTGTTAATTACAAAGAACTGTGGACTCACAAACTTAGCCTTAAATGTTGCTGCAAAAGCGGTCGAGTTAGTGAAAAAACAATTTATCGAGAATAATAGGTTTAAATGTGAAGATATTCATCAAATACACCATGAGACAATTTTAACATAACAATACAGGATAAAAAACGATTAAACAGAATAAAAACTTGCATATGATTGGACATGGGACATCGTCAAATCAGTTTCAAAAGCAGAGTGAAAAAGACAGTTTTCCAAAATTATAGAACTTACATAAAGGTTGTGCCACTTTTGTTTAGCCGCAATGTGCCATGTGTTGCCAATGTGGTGCCAAGTGTTGGCAATGCAGTGCAGCTCTTTGTTAGCTAGTGTTTTTTTGTTTTTTGTAATATTGTTCATTTATTCTAGCTCATAAAAAACGCCTTAAGGATATGAAGTAGACTTGCACATCTATTTCTTATGTAAAAACATTGATTTATTCCATTCTCCTTGTCAATTTGACTTTACTGCATGTGAAGTACAGGTCACTTGGCAAGAAAACTTACATTACTTTTTACTAAAATAGATTGAGTTTGGGTTTTTGGTCAAAAGATGACATATTGATATTGATTAGAAAATTTTTAACACATTCAAAAAATTAAATGATGATTGTAATGTATAACAGAAGTGAGTTTGTTACTTTAAAAAATCAAATCTTACCAAAAGGCATAAATAATAAAAAACTTCATTTCCACATATTACACTTACACTACACAGAACTGAACAAAAATACTTACCTCAATAAATAAAGTCAATGGTAAAACATTGATGAAAAATAGTATGAACGTGAACAAATAATCCAGTGATACATTGAACATTATAGTCAATTATATAAACACCCTGTATATTCGTATTCATTTTGAATACAAATAAACATGTTTCGAAAACACCTTATCACTTCACAGATAGTAATCTCTAAGTTGGTATCAATGACTAATCAAAGCTAAGGTGACACAGTGAACTCCTACCCTACATATTAATCACTAAATCATTCAATTTAGGCATAATCATTCAAAATATTTATGAGAGATTACATAAATCAGCTCATGGGAAAATTGCATTCTGCTGAAGAGTCAAACACTGAAAAAGTAGGCTACTTAATGTACACACACACAAATTGAACACACAAAATCAACTGCAACTGATCGTGTGAACTGTAAGCGTGTTCCCACAAGGCAGGGGAAGAACACTGCATTATCATATTTATTAGAAACTCAGCCTCTTTCCTGCACCATTTGGTTAATTTAATTATCTACTCATCCCTCGTAAAAATACTCTGAATATTGTAGCCTGCTTGTAAAATCAGGTGTACCGGTATCCATAGGGTAGGTAATGACTATACAAAATTACAGCTAAATATTTATTTGCCATTATAATTCATATACTTAAGGCACATATATACTGATCATTAGGAAAGGAATTACAATAACAACATTAATTTTCTAATATAAAAAACTAGGCTATATGCCATATTCACTATTTAAAAGCAACAGTTTACACTTTTTAGTTTCAAATGTGCTTTGTCCTTTAAAAGAATTTTCAAGAAATTCAATAGAGATTACATAATCTTAAATGAAATGTTGATAAAAAATTAATTGCACTCAAGTTGATTAGTTTCAGTCTTTTTCCAAGTAGTTTATCCGTCTGTAAATATGTTTATGAAAAACCTTTTATATTGGTTAATGGGGTATTGAAAATAAATGTGAGCACATGGTATGGATAAAAATTAAAACTCTCAATTCATATATTCAAGTCAATTTATATACCGACCTCAATTCTAACTTAAGTTATACACAAACCGGAACGTTTGTATAATTTATATATTGTTTTAGGGTTTCCAATAAAATATTTATGTGTTAAACATTACCTGCTTAACACTTTAGCCAAGGATCCTCTAATACAGGAAATATGTAAGCTTAAACAAAAATGAAAGGAAATGTAAATTCATAAAGTTACCGCAGCAGCATAAGTTTGACTAGTTAAAGGTTCCGATTTAAGTTATTTTTTTTTTATTTCAGCTAAAAAAATCTTATAACACGTAGGGTAATGTAGAAAATTAGTTTCAGTAAAAAAAAAACCTATTCATTTCTAAAACTATTTGACAAGTTTGTTCAAATGTTTTTACCACATTGTGCAACGGCAATAGGAACAACACATTTCATTATCAAAACATTCAATTGATTCCTAGCACGTTTTATATACCTAGAAAAATAATTTATGAAACCTACAATTTGTTTACCTAACTATCGATATCTACAAAGTAACTTAATTCTAAAGTATAATCATATGAAATATATTATTTTAATACTATACAACATCTACATTGATGATTAACATGTGAGTTTTATGGTTTTATGTTTATTGAGACATTTCAGAATCAATTAAAATTACAAGTATCATTTCAGAAAAACAATTACATTTTTTAACAGTAAAAACAAGACAGTGTTATGTCAATTTAAAATGTTACTTGAGTCAAATCTTTTTTGGACTGAATAATAAATTTATTTTTAATACGTCAGATCAAAACTACATTATATAATTGGGCTTATTTCTAGAGATGTTCAAAACCTCTTCCATTTTACACATCCTAATATCAGCTTCCCCAAACTTAACATTTTACAACATAAACACTATCGTAAAGTAGTCATTACATTTCCACGTTAAAGTCGTAGCTAGTTTTACAATTAAAAATAACTTGTTACAACTGATACATCAACAATGAGTTGCTGTAAATGGGCATTTTTATCCTCGCCTTGCTCATAAACTTTTTAATCTTCCTAAACTGAAAATGTTACTCAGTGAAAAAGACAGCATCTTTTTGTTGCCAGCAATTATAATATACTGTCAGTACTAAAATACTATTCTACAGACCACAAGAAAATTATTGCAAAAAAAGTTAACACAATTTGTCTAGTTGAGCTTGAAAACAAAATTTTATAAATTTGACTAAGTTAAAAAATCTGTAGAAAAACTGTGGGTAATTTTCTAATTATCTTACAAGTGCTAGCTCACTTGAGTCCTTCTCAAACCTAAACCCAAAACTTATACAAACCTATCACAATTATGCACTTAATCAGTTCTTTCCAGTCTTTTCAAACTATTACTACATTAATACTTATTTCACAAATTGTAAAATATTATACCAGCACCTCAAAAAATCTGGAACTCTAAATTCCATTTACCAAAATTCAACTAGATATAAACATATTCTAAATAAATTACATCCTGCTAAAATGAATTAACTGTCTTGAAAGGACTTGATTATTAGTGATTCATATTTGATATTTCACACAGAATAAATTATGTTGGCCATCCTGCACCGCCATAATATTACTTAAATTGTGTGTTGTGATTCAAATTACATATTGTGTAATTCCATGTTTTGTCAACAAAATTTAAAATTCACAAGTGACGATCACAAGTGAATCAACATCACTGACAATTTTAACATTGCTACATGATTTTAACAACAATAATCTTGAACCAAAATTGTTACATCATAAATTTCTTTTAAAGATCTTTTCTAAGAAAGAAGGTCATTGCCCAAAAGATCCTCTTGAGAATACTCGCATCTATCTTTTTACGTGAGCACTGACAATTTTTTTATTAAATCAAACTTATCATTCAGATTCCACGAATCAGTAAAAAAATTTCTTTTAAATTTGTTTACTTTTGAAATTTAAGAAACAATCTAGAAACAGATTCTTCAACACACAGCAAGTATAATTATTGTTTTTCTTTTGAAGACAAAGAAATCCATGTGAATTAAACAGCCCTACATTTTGAATAGTGGGAAGAAAAAGTGTAATTGTCTTTGATAAAAAAATAATACTCGTGATTAAGTCTTTCTCTGTAAAATACGTTTATTCCATATTGTAACTTGCCTACTCAATCTGTTCCTTAAAACAGGATAGAATTTAATTTGAGCATCAGAAAGGTTTCAACAATAGTTATTCTACGTTTTGGTAGTATACAGGTATACTTAAAAGGGTGGAGAAAAAAAAACACTTTACATGAACAACAAAGTATTTTACCAAAAAAGTCTGTAACTGTCGAATATGTGATCTTGAAAGAACAACTTTACCATTCAATTAGAATTTGGTAAATTGTGAAATGTGAAAATAATAGATAATATGTATTTCTGTTCAAATAAACATAAACATTTACTTTCTAACCAGTCCAAAATCCTACATAAACATAACAATGACTAGTGAAGGAGAAAGAAGTATTCAAAAAGAATGATACACTGACAAAAAAATACAAATATATCCTGTGACATATTTTGTGAAAATTAAATCCTAGTATCTAAAAAATCTAAATCAAATAGCCACTCTCCTCTTGTCTTGGGTGATTTAACGGTGCCATTTTGGTAGAAACAGATTGGACAGCAATTAAAATCGCTTCTTCGCACTACGGGCCTCAGAAAACTCAGCTTAAAGGCTAAATCGCTACATGCTTACGTCAAACTAAAAAGTTCTGAGAAAAAGTAAAACACTTTTTGAAATTAAACCTACTGCAATACAAAATTTCAAGACTTTTAGACTTGACTTTCCTTAATAGGCTTTTAGAAAAAAAAGAAAAAATTGGAAAAAATATGATTCTTGGCTTCTAAAGTCCCCAAAACGTTTCTAAAACTGATATCCTTAAAACGTATGTCCTAAACTTCTCTTTACTTGAAAAGGCACTTCAATTATATTATAGTGTATCCAACTTTCTTTCTACAACTGGTGTAGAAGTCTTTATAATCATTTAACTAAAGGCTACATCAAATTTTATATTTCACAAACTAAAGAATCTTTAGTACCAATCATTATTATTAAAAAGCCAAAATAGGAATAAGATTCAAGCATATCAAAAATTGTATACACCGCTAAATATTTGTGAAAACAATGTCCATGCAATCAAAATAATATTTTCTTCAATTGCTACACTTATACACATTTCAACTAGCCTGTCGTTATGTTAGACAGTTGTATCGTGCTAGAGTTCCTGCGTTTCTTTGTGAAGCCTGGGTGTGAGGGGCTGTAGTGGCAAGTGGGGAGCCGAGCGCGAGAGGAGAAGTTGACGTTGTCGTCCTATTCTGATACTAGTCTGACTAAAGACATTTTTCGGAGTTCGGACCGCGGTGCGGAGGCGGTTCATGTTGCTCGCACGACAGTTGTGTGATGAGTATTTAAAACTAATATCGAATTTTTTTCCTAATTAAGAGGAATATGAAAATGTTTATGAATGGAGAATACCATATTTTATAAAATTCTCTATATTAAAATTTACAGTAGGCTATTTTTAATACTCCAAAATGTACTCGTTAATGAGCCAGAGATTTTTCGTAGGCAAAAGCAAGTACAAATAATGCATTACTACGTAATGCATACAAAACTATAGCTTAAATGAACCTAAAAAATTGTATTTTCACACCACTTTAAACTTAAAAATAAACAAATTAAGTTTTAAGATAATCGAACTAGCATCCTGAATGTTTTTGAAAAAGGGTGTATCTGCGATGTTGCTCGGACAGGGTGAGAGTGCAGACTGATTTTCGGCGTACTCCCACCCATACAAAACCGGTTCAGAGCCACTCTAACCACCTACCCCCAGGCTTCACCAAGAAACGCACGAGCTCTAGCAGGTTTTGAGGGATATGATATGAAGCGTTTACGATACTTAGGGTAGACACGATATAAAATTACAAACATCGTAGTCGGAAGAAGCTCTTAGTCAGTCACGGTTGAGTTGTCCGGAGAGGTAACTGGTCTTACCTTTGGTCTAGCTGTCTCCTACTGTCCTGCAATACAGATAACACTACTATGATAAGAGATAGGGGAGCGAGCTGGTCTAGCGGTTAGAGCGTGGGACTTCGGTCCCGGGTTCAAATCCCGCCAAATCGCCAATGGATTTTATCTAAGTGATAGTGCCACAACCCCTAGGTCTAGCCTGAAGTTATGTGCAAAACAATCCCGGGCTCGTGCAAAAAGCGTCTTTGGGCAAAAAAAAAAAAAAACAAAAAAAAACAACTATTTTAAGAGAGATAAGCTAACATTTTCAAACCACAAGTTTATTCCATTTTGTGTGTTTTAATCTTCAAAGGACCATTCTAGAAGTCCTCTCAACTTCTAAAGGGGATTAAAGGGGATTAAGGGGATTAAAGATCTTAGTTTTGTAAAACTAGATAGGTAATACTAGACCTTGGCACAATAATAAGCTCAAATAACTCAAACATATTCAAAATTCAAAGCCGTATTTAAATGCAGCCAAAAGAAGTATGTTTTAATTGAATACAATTCTATCATCAAGCAGCCTTTTGATATTGACCCATTTGGAAACCCAACCACTAAATAAATAAATATGTAAATGAGAGTTAAAAATACACTTACCATTTTGAAAACCATCCTAAGTGGTTGTTATGTAGGCCTCGCCTTCGAAGGCGAAGAAAGTTTCCTTCTGCAAAAAAATTGTTCAACATCAAACACTTTAAATATATAGCATTTTAATCCTAAGAAATAGAAATCAGTTGTTCCAAGCTAAAAGGATACTTCCTGTCTGATTCAGCATTTTATTCTATTGACGATTTCCTTAAAAAAATCATTTGTTACTAAAGTTTTAATAAATCAGGGTTTAGAAAAGAAAATTTAATGTCATTTTGAATTTAGGTTTTGGAAGTTCAAAAAATTATTTTCACTAAACATCAATTTTTATTAAGTCTCTTTCTAATTTAAATTCACTTATTCAATAATGTTTAATGTGTAATTAAGTGTTGTTGTGTGTTTGTTTTTATTCAATATAAATGTAGAACGAAAATGATTTTTTTAATTATGTCTCTTTCCCATATTAAAATTACAAAGCTAGGGAGCTGAGTGGGCCCACGAATACTTGAACAGAACCGGTATGGATCATAAACATAAACAAATGACGTTTTTGGCCCGAAAATAAACATTACTAGGTGAACCCGTGCGGAATAATAAATTAGGATACTATAACAACGTCGTTAGAAGTTGCATCGTTGTATCGACGTTGGTCTTGAGCTCGATTGTTGGCTGTATGCATTCTAAGTTCTTTTTGCTGTTCAGTAAGAGTATTTTGTAGGACGGAGCTCATAATGCTGAAAACTTGCGCGTATGGATTAATATCAACCAAATGATGAGTCAAAATGTGCATGAGTTCAGTGCTGCAAGAGCCATTAGCTTTGTTTAGCATTCTTCCTTGAACAGCGGTTTCGATGTTCGTAGATATAAATTTGGGCATATGTGGGATGCTCCCCTTCTGACGGTTGAAAGGTGCCAATTGAGTGATAAATTGTGTCGTGCACCTTATACATGAAAGGCCCTCCACCGTTATGTTCTTCAATTTTACCTCGAGTGCTGACCATTGCGAGCGCAGAGTTGTACGATCTAATGTTCTCTTTGCAGTTTCTGCTCAAATGATTTGCTCCATTTAAGTAGGCTCTAGATATAAAAGATTTCTCGGTATGGTGGTAGATTCACTTTTCCTTTATGGCAGCAGGATTAAAATCCTTCGCCTAGTCCTCTTTGTTCTTCTTTAAAAAGTAGCGCAGCACATTTTAATGCCATCTCGCCAAGTGAATGCTGGTGAATTCTTGTATTTGTCAGTGTAATTTTTTAAGTATAAACGTTGCCACTAACTGTTGTTCCAGCTCCTTGTCTGGGCTCCTTACGCTTTGCATTGCTTGCCGTATGTTGATTCGTCGTGTGTAATTATTTTTAAAAACATGAAAACTGTTTACATTTCAAAATCAAACCAAAACAGCTGGGATTTAATTTTTTTTTTTTTTGTAATGTATTGACATCTGTTTCAAAATATAATAACATTCAAATCAATCACAATGTTATCCTTATGGAAGGAACTTTGAGTGCACCCCACGTCCTTAAAATTATATATTTCGAAAATCTAAAGCCAGTTTGCACATAACTAAAATTCGGTTAAATTCAACTAAAAGAAAACACATAAGTGACATCGCTGTCTTAAAATAGTTAACTAAAGTACTGTAATGATATCGTTACTTCAAAGGCTACTTGATCCATACATAAATAAAAAGGGGCCAATAATCTAACCCTGAGTTATACCAATTATCATTCTCACAACAAAAAATCAATAGCATTCCAAAAACTTAAAATGTCTACACGCACCTCTTCTTCTTGGCCGACAGTGATTCTTGCCCACTATCCGAGTCGCTGTCTGACATGCTGGAATCACTGGAGTCGCTGGAGCTGGAGCTAGAGCAGCTGGAACTGTCACTGGCCACTCCAGTGTCTTGGTTCAGGTCCACCTGGTCTGCTAGGGCGGCCAGCTCGGGTTCCTTCACCTGTAACATTGCAAAAGTATCAACAAATGCCTGCAAATTAAATATTCCAAGTTTTGCTTACACATACACACATCCTCTTACGTTCTTGTTGTTCCAAGGTTTGATTGTGAACTTGGCATCTCAATCATCTATCTTTTCTTCACATGACTCTTTGTTCTAGTGCTAGAGGCTATTTGTGTTAAAATATCATAGAAGAGGTATGTAAATCATCTCAGTGGCGGCTAGCCCATAAGGACTCTTGGACGCCGCCCTCCCAACGATACATAAATAAATTACATATATTCATTATAAATATTCTTCAGTAAAATTAAATCAAAACTACTTAAACGAGTACTCAAAAACTATACAATATAAATATATCAAGTAATTTGTCATTCAATTCAGTAATGACTTATTTTTTTTATCATCCCTTGCTTAGTAAGGGCGGCGTGGACGGAGGCCAGACCGTACCATTCCCAATACACATAGTCTTATGGCAAAACAACCGAACAGCCCTGAGGGTGCCATGACGTCATTGCAATGCTTTAGAATGGGCGCTTTGGGAAGTCCCCAAGCTGGACACACACTCCCGCGGTCACGGAAACGTCATCGTCGTCACGCACAATTGCGGCAAAATCACTAAAAAATCCCACAGCCATTTGGACATCATCATTGTCTCCTGCGGTCACGGTAACTTCATTTTCATGTACGATTAGGACAAATTGAAAATTCCCGGTAAAGTACAAAATTCACGCATAATTTCCGGTTTTCCCAGGAACCCGGTAGACACCCTGCTATACAATTTGCTCCACCTACAAATATTCAATTGGTCGATAAATATTCAAGTATTCACTGATTTAAAAGTGTTAAACTCCTATGATTTTTCAACAAACAGGAAAAGAGCAAATAACAAAAATGCCAATCACCACAATCAAAACAAATATTTATCACGAATTCCTCCTTATTCTCTACCATAGTTTTCTCAAAGACAATGAAGGAATACCCACCTTCAGTCTGCGGTACCACTTGCGCGACAGCTTGGGTCGGCCACGCAGCGTCTTGTGCCATACGATGGGGAAGTTGGTCCTGCTGCAGAAGTTCTGCGTGACGGCAATGGTCGTGTCCAGATTGAGCACGACATGCCACCAGCCTCCAGGAACGAACACCGTCTCTCCCGGACCTTGTAGGATCTCCACCTGGGATAGCCGGATCATTAGAATGCAGACAACTGGGAACACTACCCAACCTACACCTCTGAGTGATCTATGATTTCATAACCCGGATAAAAGCTCTATAACTCATCTCTTGTGTTGAAAAATCAGTCATACATGAAGAGGTAAAAATAGTTATATTTTCTTCTTGATTGTTAACAAGAATTTGCTGACGATGCAAGTTATCTTAGCCACATTATTACTGCGGCAATAGGCAATCTTCTCCTATTGATCTACTTACAGGTTTACAGTCCTGTGGCCAAGACGGTAGTTGTGTCCGAGGGTAAATGACCTTGAACCACGTGATGGCTTCGTCTCTCTGCTTGCCTCCCTCGGCTGACGTCACTTTGATCAGATCTTTCGGAGTGTGCGTGGGGAACAAACACCATCTGCAAGGGCGGAAATGTTATGATCATTTACTAGACAGTTTAATTTGTAACTGAAATGAAACATTATCTGTTTCAATACAAAAATGAATTCATAATTTAACATTAGCTTCAAAAACCTCACCAAGCTTGTCTGAAATGTCCAACAACACTTAAACTCAACGGCTTTGAACTATATGATCGAGAACTCCAAACTTTATCAAACTGTGGCATGTAATTTCACAAAATAGGCTGAAATTGAATTGGTTCTATATTCTTGCAAAAAAATTTCCTCTTGTTAAGTCTCCAGAGACATTGAAACCTACCTCTTATGCCCAGATATGAGAGCGTTCCAAGCGCTAGTGCCGAGAGGGTCTATGTGTATGCCGGTGCCAGATCGTGCCGGGCCCATCACAAACCAACGGTACGGCGGTCGGCGCTCCTCTCCTGCATGTTGGAACAGGTCGTCCCTGAAGTATAGAGGTACTGTGTAGTCTTCCAACAACTTCTTTCTCCTTGCGTGCTGTTGAAAAATAGAAAAGAATGATAATACAAAGATTTTAAGAATGTAGATTCAGAGTACATGGAGACCAAGCAAAATTCTGCCTTCTTTAAACAGGACTAAGAAGGTGTGGGGGAAATCATGGTTTTCTACAAGGTCAGTCAATGCTACTGACCGCCATATTCAACTGCCTGTCTAATTTACATTTAGGCTTCTGCCTGTGATATTTTTTGTCTTCTACATTCACATCTTAGGACATAGGCTCGAGCTTGAAATTCTTTAATACCATAATTCAGGTAGGTCTAGGCCTAAAGGGTTGCGGCATCTTAACTTTAAAACTGCATTATCATTTAGATAGAATCCAGTGGTGATTAGCGGCATTTGTATCCGGGACCTCGGGGACCAAAGTCTCTAATCTTACCACTAGACTAGCTGTCCTTGTCATATTGCTTTTAGCTCTGAAAAAGACACACTACAGTTTAAATTGCAGTGCGCTTGAAAACGTAATATCTTCTATCAATTCCTGACACATCAGACACTTAATACCCATTAAACAGTCAGTATATATGCCATTATGACTGAACTCCTCAGCAGGCCTACTCTTGGTTTATGCTGATCTAGGTACATGTAGGCCTGCGCCCAATAAGTTTGTTGGCCAAGCAGGACTTTAAGTGTGATAGCCTTTATTTATAAACATTATCAACCTGATATAAAGTCAGGTAAAAAGTTAGAGAAATTCATTTACTCTACCAAACTCTCTAAGGCTGGAAGAAATCACATTGATTCTCACCTCTCCGAAACTACTGTCAAAAATGTACAACGGACTATCATCCTGAGTCACAGCCATGTAGTCGATGAAATATTTCATCTTCATCTTTACACTGTAGCCTTGGTTGTCCTCTCCGCACTTGAACTTCTGGTTGCGATACTTCTTGCCTAGCCGCTGTGGAAAACATCAAACAAATTTACTATTTAATAAACATATTTCGTATGAGATTTGTTATCTGGCAACTGAACATCATATGTACACAAACCTCTCCATGTTTTCAGAAAAATAGGCTACAAGAAGTTTTCCAAAATGATTTATCTAAAAAATCAACACTACAGTACCCTTGGCATTTATTTTGTGTTTTGGAATAAAATTATTAATTGATTAGAAAAATATCAACTGTTAATGAATTTTGAACAAAACCGTTAGCTTTCATTTTGTATAGGTAGGCCTACCGGTAGCCAACAAAATACCGGTACCTAGTCAAAAGTCAGTTATTAAATCACATGAAACATCGACATCATGCCAGTTTTTAGAGACGGAAAAATATACGAGAATTTTAAATTTACTTTACACAAAATTGAAAACTGAAACAGTGGCTTACATTACATATTACAGGCTTCATAGAAAACTAGTTTAGTGAACTTCCCTGATGATAGCTGTCTGTAATGATGTCAAAACGTCAGCTCTTGGTAGGCTAATAAGTTTATATCTGTGATTTAGTCGTACCTAGAATAGTCACTGGCCGTGAAGTCTTACTTCTTGTGTCAAGATTACTAACTTAGTTGAGCAATAGAGAATTCTGTTAATAATTGTATTTACTCAAGATCCAAAAAGCAATATCACAAATGAACACACAAGCTCTAACAAAACATCAGATACAACCAAATTTCATATTGAAATATTTACAATAAAGACCCTTCGTAAATAAATTAATTTCTCATAATTGTTTACCTCTAATGTCCACTTATAGGTGGCTTTCCAGGATTCTTGACATCCTCGAATCACTACTGGCAAATACGGCTTTTCATACTTCTCTATAAACTCTTCAGGAGAAACGCAAGACTCGTCTAATCTCTCTACTGTGTCTTTTACTTCTTTGAAGGGTTCAAATTGAACCGCGTAACCAATTAGGGACCATGCTCCTTTGTCATTAAGCTCTGAAAGAAGTTAATAAACTTAGTTAGGTATGTTAAGTTAGTCATAATAAAACAATTTATTTTTCTAAATCTAACATACATAACAAAGAGTATTGATGCCTTTGTCAATAGAGTGAGCAAGACCTTTTGACATTAGAGGCATGATAAAGGTAAAACCAGCACTCTTAAAAGGGACATTCATAAAAGATGAGAGATCTTGGAAATGATCTCTGCCGCCATGATAGTGCAACAAGTGGCACTTCAACTATTCTTTAAAGTCCAAACAATCACGTACCATCATGGAATTTTTTGAAAATACAAAAATGTAGGCCTATAGGCCTCGCTAGATTGGGTAGCCTACGGTTCTGCAGAGTACCTGCAATATAGGAATCGGATTAAATATTGATAAGTGATAAGTAGGCCTACATTACTGATTTTGATTCGGTTTAATGTAGGCTAAGTTAAAAAATTGCCTCTAAAATATTATTATTTTTCCCTATGTAAAACATCAAATTAAATGAAACTATCAAAAGGCCCTAGGCCTAATCAAAAACAAAATATACCAGCAGCCAAACCTGGCTTTGGCCTGTAAAATTATGCAATGTATAATAAGTGGTTATACAATTATTTTTTTCTGTTTTCATTTGTAGCAAACGTTTCCTTAAATTGCAACTAAAATATTAACAGCAATTAGGCTATATTATCCAGCTGATCAAACAAATGTGTTCTTCGTAAGGATAGGTAACATAGGAACTTTAAAAGCCACTGGGGAAGAGCCCAAGGGACTTTTTCAAAAAATGTAATGTCAGTTTGCAAATTAACACACCTAGACTAACAGTTTAGTATATAATAGGCCTATGTGGGGTTAAGTCTTAAAACAAAAATGCCTTATTGTTCACAAAGTTTCATGTAGCGTATTAATAATATCGATTTTATGAAGGTTTACAAACAAACAATGACTAAAACAGCAGTCAACTATAAACAAATTAAAAAAAAAAACAAAAAAAAAAACAACAATCCACGGTATAACTTAGTACAATTGCCTTGAGAAAATGGAGAAAGGGATCTTGACCTAACAACTTAACTTTTCGTCCGTAGGCTACATAAGTTAGATGTATTCACAGAGGTGATTAGCAAGACTGTTAGGTCTAAATACATAAGTTACACCACTTTTATTCCTCTTTAAACTTCTCCATAACTTAGGCCTAGTTTTATTTTATTTTTATTTGTACAAATTTTTAATTCAGGATAAGTAGACAAACCGCATTAATGTATTAATGTTAATGTACACTCATCTCCATTCTTGGCTTAAAATACCTACTTTGAATGGTCGCCGTTTCATTGAAAAGTATAAATTATTATTGTTTTTTTTTTTTTGTTTTTATTTAACTTAGGTTGCCCAAGTTATATCTCATGGTAAAATTAAATTCAATGCAATATTAATACTAAACCAAATCAATACCGATAGGCCTTGATATATTGATATTTTAAACGATAGGCCTAATTTAGTTTCTCTGTTTAACAGTAAGTTAAGCCTAAGTAAGGTTAAAATTAGCAAAATGTGTCAAAACTTGAATCACTGGTTCAGTCTGTTGGCAAACATGGATGCCAAATGTCTGATTGTAGGATTAGGTCATTTAGCCTTTGAGCTTTTGCCATAATTGGTAATAGGCCTACAGTAACTTAAGTAGGTACCCTTTAGGCTGGTTTGTGTGATTAAGGCATGCAATTTGTGCCATCTTAGATGTAATTTAGCCTCTGAAATATGGAGTAACTTAAATTAAAGGCTTGTTTTGCGTAGAGAAATAAAAAGTTGCAAAACCTGCCTGCAATTTAGGCCTAACTTACTTAAGTTACACTTTAAAAACTAATTTTAATTTAACTTAAATAGGCAAGGCATAAGTTACACTTTAAAAACTAATTTTAATTTAACTTAAATAGGCAAGGCATAAGTTAGGCCTATGCCTATGTTGAAACTTAGTAGCGTAAAGGTACGTTTTGCTTGGAGCGACAGTCGCTCGAGCGGTAATCACAGGGTGGTAAGTTAGACTGTTTTGCTTGGAGCGACAACTTCTTCCTGGCATCACCGAGACGAGTGGTACCGTCAGTGCACCTAACCTCAAAAGTGAGCACTATTAATAAATGAGATAAATTCACTAAGTAAAAATTTACAATTAGGTAAGTATTATTTAGTTATTTGTTATTAGAAACATTCAAAAATGTCCATGTCACAAGCCAAAATGTAATAAAATTACTCAATTTCTCTGTAAAATGCATTACACAAGCATCACTTGAATTAGAAATCAGTGTTATAAACAACCTCATCACAGAGTAAAAATTTTATTCCGTTTATTGTATTGTAAATTTTAAAAAATTACCAATTACATTTCATAATCCATTAATATTTTTTAATATTGAAAACTTGTTAAAATAGTGCATGAAAACAATCAGAAATGTAACTGTCGCTAAGCGACTGTCGCTCCTGACTGGTCTTGGAGCAGTACCCAGCGACTGCAGCTCGCGGCTCTAGCAACAGTAGCTCCAAACAAAACAGGACTATGCAAAACCCCTAAGATCAGTGTCCCACGACTGCCGTTGGGCAACTGTCCCACCTGTTGCTCCAAGCAAAACGTACCTTAAAAGAGTTAGGTAACTAAATAGCTATTCTATAAATGAGGTAAGTTTAGGGCCTGGGCCTAGGCCTAGCCTATGTTATTCAACATTAAAGATTGAATTCGAAATAAAGGTCGAGAATAGAGTGGTAATAACTTTCATCATAAGGCCTTTTAAGTTGATTCCAGAAAAAAAAAACTAATAATTTAGGTGTCAAAATCTTATTAGGCCTAGGCCTACTTTTAAATTAGCCTAGCTAGGGTAAGTAAGTTTATTGTCAGGCCCGGCTTTTAATCTACAAAATGTGCACATTTGCCTACACTACATTTAAGTGATAATTCTTAGAATTAGTGTTATAAGTTAACTCTGAATACTGAATACTATGGGTTTATATTGACTAAGAATTAGTTATGTACCAGAAAACGGATAATAAAAATAGCAACCTAAAAATGCCGACTTTTGAGGTTAGCTGATCTAGAAAATGTAACAATACCTGGTCTTGCTTTTCTCTTAACCTCGCGGATACGTTTTCTGGCTCTGTGTTCAAGTTTTGTTCTTTCTACATCCGTAGTCATTATTGTGATGGAATTAAGTCATTAAAAATTTCAAATTAGGTTAGATAGAAACAAGTACTACCAGTATGCTGATTTATGATTGACAGTCACCGGACGACGACAAGACGGCGACAGACAGATCGCCATGAAAAGAACAACCTGCTGCACGTCCATGAAAAATTAACAATATAAAGTGTACCACATGTAATTCATCCACGGCCGCCTTTTACATCTCACCCAGAACTAAGCACATATACATAACAACATGTAAATGTCCGATTTTCAATTTGACCATGTACACCTTGACAATTTTGAAACTCAAGCTTTGTAGCACAACGGAGAAAATAAAAAAAATGTAAATAATTTTTTTAAAAAGTTTTATTTATTTTGATACTTATTCTATTTGTTAAAGGAAAACTGTTTCAGTTTGTTTGTTTATATGTTGATTAAAATTGGCAAATTTATGAATTTCATCCTTAATTATTTATATTTGGCAAAATAAACACTTTTACATTACCCTTTCCACCCCTTACCCGTAGCCACAAACAAGTAGGTACTCATTAAATCTTATTTTATTTTAAATCAGGAATAAAATTAATATATTATGCCTTCTTATGGTAATATATTTTATTAAGTCACTAATATATTTTTTAAATACCGCATTGCATTTTATAATCCTAAAAATTTTGTTTTATTAGTTTTTTGTTTTATTACTCTGAGGTATGCACGATTTGTTTTTCAGGATTAATTTTGCCAACAGTGTCATTTAGAGGCTTCTGATTGACTATAACCATTGACTATATAACCACAATGTTGTGGTTATATAGTCAATGCTATAACGAAGGTTTAGTAATTGAAAAATTATTTTTGTCATAGAATGAAAAATTATAAATGCCTCAAATTCAATTTTATATTTTTTTATTATGAAATTAAACCGTCATAACCTAACCAAACCAACCAAACGTGCTGACAATGAAAAAATCTAATGAAGGTTTATTAATCGAAAAATTAGTTCTGTTCATAAAATAAAATTATAAATGCCTCAAATCCTATTTTATAATTTTTGATTATAAAATAAAATTAAACTATCATAACCTAACCAAACTAACCAGACTTGCTAATAATGAAAAATCAAATGAAGATTTAACCGAAAAAAATATTTCTGTTCATAAAATAAAACTATAAATGGGTCAAATTCAATTTCATAATGTTTTAATTATAAAATTAAACCGTCATAACCTAACCTAACCAACCAAACTTGTTGATAATGAAAAAATCCAATACAAAAAATAGTGTAACGGGTGGGATTCGAACCCAGGTCCTTCGGATCACCAGCCCAGTACTCAATCCACTACACCACCGAGGGCCGTTGGCATCAACCGTATCGTCGCGGTAATGATGTTCTCTCAGCCAATCAGAAGCCTCAAAATAATACTGTAGGCAACACTAATCCTGAAATAAATATTCAGCCTGAGGCCTCGGGTACGATACGAGCGGCGAGCGGTGAGCGGCAAGCGGCGAGCGGCAACCTGAGCGGCACGTAAGCGGCGGGGGTGGCTACGATACAAGCGGCACATTTATAACGCTCATCAAATATCCCCAGTTTTATGAGTCAGTTTAGTCGAAAATGGTAAACTATGCTTACCTGCAAGAATGATTGCAACTATTGTTGCTATCAGACAATTGTTTGCCTTTAAAGAAAAACTTAGTTTTTTTGAAAAACCTTAACCCTAACCTGGTCCCATACTTTTCTGGTGACTGAAGTGTTTTAAAACTTCCGTGATGATCATTGCACAAACATTCCCTGGACTGCACCTCACGTATCGACCCGTATCGCATGTTTGCTGCTGTTTCTCTGTCATTTTAGGCCGAACTGAAGCATGACTCACCTGAGCGGCGAGCGGCGTTTTCGCGAAAATCGGTTTTGACTTGGAACCATGAGCGGCGCTGAGCGGTGCCGCTCACCGCCGCTCGCCGCTCAGACGTATCGTGGCCACCCTCAACAAATTTACACGCAACTAAATGAGACCCGATGTCAGAGCGGCGCCGCTCATGCCGCTCGCCGCTCACCGCTCGCCGCTCGCCGCTCGTATCGTACCCGGGGCCTGAGGCATCAGGTTCAGGTATCATCATCGCCATCGGACTCGGTTTCGGTTGTCGGTTCGTTTTGTTGTTGTTTCGTTCGGTTCGGTTGGTAGCGGTAGCGGTGGATGGTGGTACATCAAGCTAACCTTAACCTGTCTGTTCCCTTGTCGTTTCCAGCACAATTTTGTATTGTTGAGAATATTGACAGAAAGTTAAGTTTTGTATTATACTAAAACTGACATTAAGGATATTCATTAATTTGTTGTAACATGGCAGATGTCTTAGAACTTGACAATGCCGAAGAGTTTGAAGTTGACGACGAAGGAGATCGTAAGTAAACTGGCCTTCCTAATCTTATTATCCTTTAATTTAATTCTTCAATATGCTAGAAGGGATAGGCCTAGGCTACATGAAGAAAACTTTTGAAACAGTGATGTATGGTTGTACAATATTTCGACCCAACTGGGCTTTCTCTCATTCTGATATTTTGGGATTTGATCCTAGTCCATTTTAGGCCTAACTTGGGACGATCTTTTGATAATAATCATACGGGCCTAATGCTTTCACGCTTAGATTGCCTAAGTTTAAGTTATTGGTAAATCAAAGAGTAAACAAACCCAGCATAATCCAACACAACCACATGATTAACACGCTTGCTGTGGTACCGGTACGTACGTCGAATGGCGGGCGTATCCCCAGTGTGGCGCAGCCCTCAGCGTCGAACAAACCCGATTGCCGCGTGTGATTTGCTTTCCAATTTTGGTCTGACGAATAGCAAATAACGTGCGGGGATGTCCTGCTTTACAACGAGAGTTAACGTAGTTCGCTAAACACCCACAGATAGCAGCACTGCTTGGAACGTAGCCGGTCCCATTGGTATTGTAGCCTATTGGCAAATGGAGGGAAAAAGATGGGACAAAAAGTAGATTTTTGAGATTGCCAGACGGGGATTTTACGGGGAAATTTACTACCAACCTACACCACAACAAAATGCAAGTCACATACTATACACTCTAACGTGGTATAGGTCCGCTTTCGGCCGACGCTAGTGCAAAAACGAAGATATACAAAAGGCATTGTCGAGCGTTCCCGATGGGGTACGGACGCACCGTACCCGATCGGGAACGGCCGACTCTACGTGTTAAAAGTTACGTTAATATGGTTTAACCATGGTCTACTTTGCCAGAATCATTATCCTAAATGAAAGTTTGGGCTTGGTGCTCTCTTTTCCTAAGACTAGAAATACTCTAGCTGGGATAAACATAGACCTTGTACGTCCCATGCCATGGTTCATTCCCACAATTAATCCCATGTTCATTGTTATCATTTTGTGAAACCGTCTCACATGTATTTTGTCATCGTGTTATGGATGTAAGTTACTGTCACTGCGGCAAATTTTTTACTGCTTGTTTTCCTTTCAATATTCCTGTAGGCCTACAGTCCATATTCTTTACTCATTGTCTTGTATTAGCATTGTATGGTAGCCTATTTTCAATTTCTCTTGTTAGCCATCTAAGCTCGCTTTCAATTGTAAATTGGTGTTACACCGTTGGAATGTAAATAATAGGCCTACCAGGCAAAGAAACCTGCTTGGTGTTCCCCACTTTAAGATGACGAAGAAGGGAATTAATTAAATTAATAACAAATAACCTGTATTCTAACAAAATAAGTTACATTGGGTAGGCGTGGGCTATACAAGTAGGCCTATCACTAAGATTTATTAACTTAAAATGGAAAATCTATTAGGCTAAATAAGCTTAGGCCTATGTCATAATAATCACCATAATTCTACGTTTTCATGTGGTTGGCCCCCTAACTTAGTTGGAGATTTAATGATCGTAATTTGGTTTTTCTAAGGAAACAGTTCAAACCCTGATCTTATTGCTAGCGATGTTAGTATCCATATGTTGTTAGGCTATTAATTGTTTGAAAAATGGCTTCTGGGACCCAAAATTGATCCTGCATCTGGGATTAAACCAGCAACCCTCAGATTTTAAGACAAGCAATTTAACTATGAGCAGCAACCTTGGCAGTTGAGGGTTGGTTTAAGTTTATAAATGGATGTCATGGTGTTAGCCTCCGAATCACTTTAGTTAATAAAAATGGTTTAAATACCTTTAACTGTCAGGTGATCCTTTGAGTAGTATATTACACTACTGCAGTTTCAGCCCTCAGGGGGCTTTCTTCAGGTGTCGAAGGAGGTCAAAATTTTTCATTCATACGAATTCGTCACATTAAAACTACGAGAACACAAATACGACTACGGACACGAACACGAACACGAACATAAAAAACGAATACACACGTAAGAGTCACAAACATTTCCCATGGGTTAATTGATGCGCGACGCGTGCGAGGAGCTAGCCTAGACTAGCGTTATCATTGTTGCAGTCCTTTGTCCACCCCCTCCCTTATCTTTTGTTGCTGATAGTGGAAGAGTTTGAAATATATAAGGCCGTCAAAAAAGAACCCCAGAATGTACTAAATGAACAAAGAGGGTTCAAATCGAACATTATATATGAATCAGCATTGAAGTTGGCAGAACGGTCGGTTCCACTATCAGCAACAAAAGATAAGGGAGGGGGTGGACAAAGGACTGCAACAATGATAACGCTAGTCTAGGCTAGCTCCTCGCACGCGTCGCGCATCAATTAACCCATGGGAAATGTTTGTGACTCTTACGTGTGTATTCGTTTTTTATGTTCGTGTTCGTGTTCGTGTCCGTAGTCGTATTTGTGTTCTCGTAGTTTTAATGTGACGAATTCGTATGAATGAAAAATTTTGACCTCCTTCGACACCTGAAGAAAGCCCCCTGAGGGCTGAAACTGCAGTAGTGTAATATACTACTCAAAGGATCACCTGACAGTTAAAGGTATTTAAACCATTTTTATTATAAATGGAGCCCTTGTTTGTTTTCTTGTAGGCTAATACTTAACTTATTGATATCTGTTTTAGAGGGCATTGCTCGTCTCAAAGATAAGGCGAAGAAGAGGAAAGGTAGAGGTTTTGGTGGAGAGAAGAGTGCAAGGGAAGAAGTTAGAGACTATGAGACAATGGACGTGGAAGATGACGAGGACCCCGGCCCACAGAGATGTAAGTAAATTATAAGCTTTAAATTGAAGCAGGAATTTTTGTTGGTATATTACAATGGCTGTCCAAGAAATTAACTGACACTTTGATATAAGAACATTACTACTTATTAACATACTGGTACATTTTAAGGGGACTCAATTTTTTCATTTAAGATACGATATTCGAAATTCAGTTTTTCATGCTGTAATGATAGTCTACTCTCAGTGTGGAAATATACTGCTTGTATACCAACCTACTTTTTAGTGTCTATGCCAGTAGCATTTTTTAAAGAAGGCAGGCTATGACACATCTTTATATTAATGGAAAGCCATCCAAACCCATTTAATTTGTTTAGATACCGGTAAGCCTATCCACTTGAAGTCTGAGAAACTGATCACTAGGTTAGCAAAGCAATACACTCAATTACACTAACTTTTATTGCTAGTTTTTTTTGTAATCAGGGCTAATTACCTATTTTAACAATTGATAGGTATTTTATTTGTTGAGATTCTATTTGACAATTTATGTTACAGTAGTATAAACTCCAGACTGTCATAGCCTAAACATGTTTCAGCTGTGGAGGGGTGGATTCTTTTTGTCACTTCAGTACATGAAGAAGCTCAAGAAGATGACATTCATGACAAATTTTCAGAGTTCGGTGACATCAAAAATATTCATCTGAATTTGGACCGAAGAACAGGTTTTCTTAAGGTAAGTTCATATTCCTAGGGGATCTGTATTCCTTCTAAAAATATTAACAAGTGGTTTCTAATTGTTACAATTTTTCTAACCTTCTCCCATTTACGGCACAGAATTCTGCAGGAATTGGCTACCCTCATAATCCTCTTTTAATGTTTTTGAACATTCTTCTCTCCCCTCTATTTATTGCGCCTAGGTGTTTATTAGCCATTTGTGTTTTGTTTTCTGTTATTATTCGTGTCCTTTTCTTAATTTAATTGGCATTTAGTTTGAATTTACCTCATTAAGTTAATCGAAACCGTATAAGTTAGATCGATCTCACTTATGTAGGGTTAAATACATGAGAAAACTGTCCATTAGCTACAATTTTAACCCTTCCCGGACTATAGGCCTATATATCATCCGCTTATCTATTTTGGCTCCGCAGACAGTAGGCGGATCCGCCAATTATTACTATTGTTATAGTTGATTTTATATAACAACATTAATCTTTGTAAAAAACATCAGTTTGGAAAAAAACAATGTACAGTAGAGTCCCGCAAACTCGGCACTTGATAACTCGGCCATCACCTGGCTCAGAAAATTAATGATTTTTTGAGTCCGAGTTAATCATGGACTCAATCCAGCTTAAGTAAAATGATTTGCAATTGGTACTAAGGATTTGTTGTACTATATCTGATGACTTAATACTGACTTGTAATATAAATATAAATAAAAAGGGCAGTTAAAAGATTAAAAACTGTATTGTTCTTATTTTTAACCCTAGTTCCCAATAACCCGGCATTTCACAAACTCAGCACCCTTCCAGTCCACATTACGCCGAGTTTGCGGGACTCTACTGTATTAGGAATGTTATTCTAGACAAATATGAAATTTAATTTACAATTTTTTTAATAATGTAACAAAAAAATAAGCAAAAAAATTTGAAAAAAGGATAAAAAAATTATTTTGGACAAAAGTGCTGCATAGGTAAAATATTTTCAACATTCTATAAATTATAGAGAGAAAAATAAAGTTTTTAGTTTCCATCCAAATATAATAATTTTGCTGTCTGTTTACTTACACACTATAGGCAGTCCGGGAAGGGTTGATAAGTAAGAAAACTGATGTTTCCATCCAATTTTGTATTACTAATCTGAGGTTTGCCCTGTGACTGTTTGGTGGTTATTGAGCACTAGTTTAAAAACTCTATTAACATTGCTTGTTTACAGGGATACGCTCTCGTGGAGTACGAGTCGTACAAGGAAGCCGCTGCCGCCAGAGAGGCTCTGGACCAATCAGAAATTCTTGGACAGAAAATCGGAGTTGACTGGAGCTTTGTCAAAGGTCCAAAGAAGTAAGTATATTGTTTCTTTTATTATTTACTATTTTGTTAAGTAAGATAGCATGAGGTCACAACTTGAAAGATGGATCATTGTTGAATACCAACATCAATCTTTATTTTAAGTAACAGCGACGTTTATTTTTAATGCGATGGAGTTTAGATGCTTTACCAGAGAAAATTAAGAATACAGGGGCTTCAGATTCTTTAAAACCCCTCATTACCCTATACATATGGTACTGGTACTAAGACCGTTTAAATAGTTGGATAAAAAGTAGTTAATAATTAATTGACTTCAGTTTTTAAAGTTACAATGGTTTTGTAATAAAAATAAAAATAAATAACCGTATAGACGTGAATTACACATACTCTAGTTTACTGTAGTATTATAATTAACTACAGTGCAGGGAAAACACTACAGTAAAATCGGCAAACAGTAGTATTTATTCAATACAGCTGCCTCCACACAAATTTTTCATTGCGATAACTAGTCTTCTACCTACTGAATCCAAATAAAATAATTTACTTTTTACCGCAGTTGGAAATTACTAGGCAATATCACTGTTCAAATATGACCTTGAGGTCTACCATCAGCAGTTTAATTAGTCTGCCAGTATATGGCAACTTTTCTTTCTATAAATAATTGCAACACGTCAAACATGTATACAGTAGAACCTCTTTAATCCGAACCCCTGTAATCTGAACGTCCACTAATCCGAACGCCTCATTGCTGTACTCTATATACAGAACAGTAGTTCTTTATTGTATACTGTATTTATTGATATACGCACCGTAATTATTTCTATTGTAATGTACAGTACTGTTTATTCCCTATGTTTACTACTGTACAGTAGAACCTCTTTAATCCGAACCCCTGTAATCCGAACGTCCACTAATCCGAACGCCTCAATGCTGTACTCTATACACAGTGCAGTAGTTCTTTATTGTATACTGTATTTATTGATATACGCACCGTAATTATTTCAACTGTAATGTACAGTACTGTTTATTCCCAATGTTTACTACTGTATTAAATAAACACTGTATTTTACTTTATAAAGCATTTTCCACTTTTCCCTAGCTATTGTTATGTAAAAACAACAATATGTTCTGTAATCCGAACTATTCAATAGTCCGAACTACCCCCAGTCCCAATTAGTTTGGATTAAAGAGGTTCTACTGTATTAAATAAGCACTGTATTTTACTTTATAAAGCACTAGCTGGCCCGACAGACGTCGTCCTGTCCTAATGTGGTTTTATGTCACATGCTCGTTCATTTTCAAGATGAGCCCGTTCGCATGGCTCAATAACGTCCTGGTTGAAGTTCGTTCGCTACGCTCACTCACCTTTAGGTTGGAGCTCGTTCGCTGCGCTCACTTGCCTTCAGGTTAGCTCGTTCGCTACGCTAACTCGCCTCCAGGTTGAAGTTTGTTCGCTACGCTCACTCACCTTTTGGTTGCAAATTAGCTGTTCTCATAATTTAAAAAAATATAGTGCTGCACCCTGTTAGTAAACCTATTAACTTTTTAATGCTATTGAACATCACAGAATCAGATAGTTTAGTTGAACCAGCTGTTAAGATTCTTTAATTCCATTTAAATATGAGCACTCATAAGGTTAACATGGGAAACTCCAGAGCCACTGGGGCGGAGCCCTTTTGACGGATCTGCACCAGACTTCACACAAACCATCCTTGAATGATGCTTAATAATGCCTGAAAGTTTCATTACAATCTGTCGAGCGGTTTTGGAGTCCATAAAGGACAAACATACATTGGATTTTATATATATAGATTTTTCACTTTTCCCTAGCTATTGTTATATAAAAACAACAATATGTTCTGTAATCCGAACTATTCACTAGTCCGAACTACCCCCGGTCCCAATTAGTTTGGAGTAAAGAGGTTTTACTGTAGATTCTATGTTCTTCTCTTCTGATAATTAAACTGTAACTGTTTTTTCAGGACAAGAAGAAGCCGAAGGAGGAGATGAAGTTTTTTAGCGAAAAGCAAATAAATGTGCTACATTATTTTGACATTTTAAGTGTATTATACTTCACTGTCCTGTGTTTTTATTGAGATGTATTCGTTTAAGAAATCTTTTTTAAAAGTTTTATTTTACTGTAGTTCAGTTTTTTTTTTTTCAAACCCACATTTTTCACCTCAATTGTAGACAGTGCAGTTGGTTTGGTAGTGTGTAACTTTCTTGTAGTTTACCAAACCTTAGTTGAATAATATTTAGTTTTAGGCCTTGCTGTTTCTTACATTTAATAAAGTTTTCGACCGTCAATTCTGTTTTTTTCTAAGTTTCCCTGTAGTATAGTTATTATGGTGGCCTAGTAAAGATATTTGCAAGAATGTTGTTTAAGACGAGAATGTTGCACACCCTATAAACAGTGGACAGCTCAGGCGTATACACAGACTATATACAGTCAATGGTTCAGTCAACTGACGGGATGGATAGAATCTTTATGAGTTGCATTTCAAATCAAGCATTATGCAACTTTTTATCCAGCGTTACCAAGTGACAGTTTGTGACCATAAAAAACTTGTATTAAAAATAGAAATAAACATAAATCTGGATTCTGATTGTCTTTAAGATATTTGAAGCTTGAATAAACATATAAGAACGACTGCATAAAATTAAACATGTCGGGAATATACAATGTGTTTAGCGATTTATTACATTTAAATGAGACGACAGCTCAACGCAGGTACTCTAAAACTATGCTGTGGCTTTCATTATGTGTTGCTCGAAGCTTTTGTATAAAATGATTCTGAGTCGCCTGAAGACAGCATCAGGTTCTAAAGCATACAATACAATGAAATTTTTTTCTTGTTTTTTTTTCAGTAAAAAAACGCAACTAAGTACCGCTAACCCAACAAGCAAACTTCAAACATAGTTAATAGCAAACACATTTATTATAAAAACACATTTATTATTTATATTTACATGTACATAATTATTTTAACCTAGTGCTAACTATCCATAGCTGACTTTAATTTTGCTATCACTTCACTGACAGACAAAGTCCCTGACTGGAGTAGGATTGTTTTTTGTCTGGATCTTGATCCCTGGAAAAAATACATTGTAATATAGGATAGACTACTCTGCCTCTTCTATTCTAGAAATTGAATTGAATGTGTGTGTGTAACCAAGGTTGAAAATTATTCTTATCAAGTATCCCAAAATGCAAACATGCTAAAACACCAATTAATTTAGCCAACAGTAGGGCAATCAATATCCTTGCATGGGTATATAATGGAGATATAGCATTTTGGAAGTGGTGACCTTGTGGGTGATATACTGTTCGACTCCACAGAGCTAACAGATGTTACCGTAGTTAGTGGAAACACCATTGGGACCATGACAAAAGGTAGACATCAGTGCAAGTAAACGGTATCAGCAGTATGACACATACTTTATCCCATTAGCTTGTCTACAACCCTTATTATCCGTAAGTGGTGGGAAAAACTATCATAAAATCAGAATTAAAAACCAAAATCTCAAAAAATGAAAAAATGCCTGTAGAGACTATGGATTAATACCCACATACCAAATTTCTTCCAAATCGGACACAACCACACATAGACATAACTTCCAAAACCACTTTTTTGGGTTCAATGGGACCCAAAACAAATATAAAAAAAACTCTAAAATGTTGATGAAAACAATATTTTTCCTAACTGTACCATAAGATGTACTATGTAGGGGAACAGAGTAAAATTGGTAAATATTTTTAACTATGTTCCAAAACAAGCATTGGGACAACAAAAAATCTCAAGCGCATAGGAACATAGTCACACCTTGTTGAATCAAATGGTTGAGATAATTAGAGGGATCTTCTGTATTTATCTATGATTCATTTCAAATTCTTAAATATTATCTTGTACAACCACAATTTAAATTGAGTGACCAATGAAGGTTACTAAGGAAGTTATGGCCCAATCTTAGAAGAGAAATTGAGGCAAATTGTTGGTAAGCCAAAAATATTTCAAGATTCCTAAAGTATTGTCACAACCACTAAATCGGTTAGCGGCTACAAATGTTTACCTTATCAAGAGTGACGTCACTTTTCCGCAGACCTAGGACTCCAGACATGTATCGGACCAATTCCGTGTTGGCTTCCCCCTCTACTGGAGGAGCACTGATCTGAACACCGACAGCCTCCTCGCCTATGTCTTGATGGAGAAAAATAGATTTGATAAGTTTTAATGATTGTAAAATTTGATATCAACATTTTGCAGTAGAAAGCAGGCATAATAGACTGATGCGAAAAAGAAGAGTAAAATTAATTATGTTTTTTTTTACCACTGCATGGAAATTATCACATTGCCACACATGTAAGAGCAAGTAAAATAGTACCGGTATCATTTCCTCATTACTCATTACTGTTATATGTATATCATGTATGCAGTTGTGTATAATTTAGTGTTATATATGTGGCAGCCCTGTCTTTAGAAAATATACACTCTTCCGCCCTCAAGATGTCTACTTATTGCAGAGCCTAAACACCTCTAGCATTATCTATTATAATCTAAATATATTATGGTGTCAGAAGTGGGATAAAGTATACAATACAATCAAATTAACTTGCCAAAAACAGCTGATTTCATTTGTTGGTGTATAAAACACAGCATACAGTCCTCATACTAGAGAAACATTACTTTAATTACCACAAAACAAACAGAATAGTTTGAAAAAGATTCTTCTATTTGGCTAGAATTAGGAATCCCTCACCAGTGATGTTATTAGTTTTCGCTCCAGGCTTTGCTAATATTTTAATAGAAATGTTTCCATCTTTTCGAGCAGACACCGGTCCACTTGGGGATTCTGAGGGAGGGTTCTGAAAAATTACACAGACATTTAGTACCTATTTGATGTATACTCATGCTCATATTGAAACAATTTGTGGACTCAGCAACAATATATTTTGTTAGGAGAGCGATCTTTTTTATGTTTAATGTGCAACTGATATAGAAATTACTGTACAGTACAACAGTTACAATAACGTATCGAGATTACAATATGGGCTTAGAAAATAAAAAGGCAGTAGGAATACAGTATTGCTGTACTAAAAAACTAAATTAATAGGTAATAAACTAATAATAATCAATTAGACAGTGTTTTAATCAACAAACTTTGTCGTCACAATTTTTTGCGTGTATAAAATGAAAACTTTTTGAATTCAACAACTTAAATAGTTTTACATTTTAAAATATGCAAGTGCGAAAGCAAGAAATATTTTAACAATTTACCTCTTCATTTTTATTGTTTTTGTTTTTAGACTTCTGAACCTTTGATTTTGACATTCTTCCAATTTCTGGGAAATACTTTGAAAACTGTCTAGTAAAGATCCTACATGCTCCAATCATTTGGTGTTAAGTTTCAAATCATTTTAAACTTCAATATAGTACTGGTAACCTAAAACAAAACAATACTATAAGATTCACACTCTTTATCTTTTATTTATGTTATGGCCATGTCAAATCAAATAGCTTCAATTCATTGCTATTTGAAAACTACAAACATAAAGTAGTAAATGGTTGTGTTAGGATATGTTTGGTTTTCATTCAGTGAGTTTTTTTATATGTTTCTAAAGGTGCACACAGTTAAAAAATAGTAAAAATATGTAAACAAAACGTTAATTATAATACTTTCAATACTTTTCAATGAAATGGCGACCGTAAAAAGTAGGTATTTTAAGCCAAGTATGAATGGAGATGAGTGTAAAACACGTTTTACACAACACTACCCAAAATAAAACGGCACATAAATACAATTTCCATAATTCAAACATTTCACATGTTTACAAGATTGTACAGGGGAATAAAAACTCAGTTTTCAAAAATGAGCGTTTAATCGACTTGTCATTTTGTAAACAAACTTTTGGTGGGCCGAGTACAGCTGTATGTTTCTGTCGACATCCATCCAAGAAACATTACACGCATCGTCTCCAGCGCGTAGTGTCAGAGAGTCAAGCAGCTTTCCCGACGCATCATGATAATGCAGAGCTATAGTCTCCACCCAGGCATTATCAGTGTTGCGAGGATCATCCACATATCCTTTGTAAATCTCCTCACCCTTCTTGAAAAGTTTATCGAGCAATTCGATTTTTAACGAATCATTTGATTTGAATTCGTAAGCAAGAACCTCCTCGAAAAACTCTCTTTTCCCGGCTGCAGGAACATTTTCCCCAGGGTTGACCATCCCTCCAGGAAGTCCCCATTCCCCGCTTCTTTTCTGGATAGCGATCATTTGTAGGATGGGTTTACCAGAGGTCGGATTGTGTATCAGTAGGTTTTCTCCGTTCCGTTTCCATCTCGTCACTACTGTGTCTGAAGCGTGGTTAGGACCCCAACGGCCTAAAACACCACGACCTGCAAGGCCGGTTCTTCCGATCGGGTTAATCGGGTAGTTTTTAGAAACTTTGTAGGTCCCGATGTAACTTCTGCGGTTTAGCAATCCATCAACGCTGTTCCATTGTGGGTTGAAATTTTTGTCTCCTATGTCGGAATCAGCCCAAGGCTGTCCAACGGTGGAAAACGCTGTGAAAAAAGGTGGTTTGTAGTCCGACCAATCACAGTCCCATCTCACTTTATCATCAGGTACTGCCAACCTCTCCACAGAAAATGGATAGATCCCTGTACGACACCGAAAGTGTATCCTCTCACTGGACACTTCAAAATCGTGAAAACTCGTTTCTCCTTTTGACGCCTTCAACAAAGTAATAACAAACAAAATGGTAGAATCGATTAATTTATGCATTTCATTTCAAATGTTTATCTACTATTGAGATTGTCATCATTTAGAGATGTGAGAAGATAGCAGTATGGGATGAAATCAGAGAGGACTGATCCATATGACAGATAAGGTGTTGAAGTTAAGATGTTTTGGAGTCATAAGTATTGTTTATAACTTATATATTGTCTCTGACTAATTGTAAAATTTAAAACAATTTAAGGTTTGTGATTTTACCCCAAATTGTAGATCATTTCAAGGATACTAACTTTGGTTTTCATATCTATTAATGTTTGAATGTGTTACATTAGGATAGCTAATAACAAGTTTGTTAGAACTCGTGTGAAATAAGAACTTTTACAATTATTAAATACTAAAGAACTGATTTTATTCTGATCCATAACAAATATTTTATAACATTTCTCTTTTAACTAAATTGTTATGTTCTTGATCACTTATTTAAATTCTTAACACAACTCTTCTCAATTGTTTAAAATAAATTAAAATAAACCATCTGTTCATAAAAACAAAGACTAATAAATTATTATATTGGATGTTGATAATTATTGAATTTGTACTATATAAAATACAACTTGATTTCCAACATCCTCCCCACCTTGGAATTTTGTTTTACACTATCAAAATTTCAAACAAAACTATTTACATATTTTTTTTTTTAAGTTCACAAATCCATTTTCCTCGGGAATTTTGATCTTTTTCCCTCTTCTTGTTTCTGTAGAGGTTGAGGAAGAGGAATTATCTTGCGTTTCAACATATACGAGCATTGCAAGATACCTTTTCTTAAATCTTGATCTCTTCATTGATGTTTCCATTCTGTTCACATGTTGTTTCCACATATCTCCCCACCATAGGACACTCGGAGGATCGAATTTCCAAGTTACTTGATGGATTTCACATTTCTTTTTCACGGTTTCCCAATCCAACGGCTTCCTGAATTTCATTACACGAGGTGAAACTAAATTTAAGAAATTTGAACCTCTAGCAAAACATTTGTTTAAAGAATCACCTCTTTTGTTCTTTGTAGACCCATCAAACACTGGCTTTATTTTTGTAGTTAAGCTACTGTCTTTTGTCACTGGGCGATGCAGCAATTGATGAACCGTTGTCCACTCTGCTGGATCTGAAACAATTTCTCTAACACAGTCACTTAATTTGTTGGGAGTATTTAGTCTTTTGCTTGATGACAAATTGACTTCATATCTGTTTTTAACGTTCACCGCTACATTTTCTTTAAAAGGTTGAAACACTTCAGCATCAATAGAGTCTCTCTGCTTCACCTCAATAGGATCCCTTCTTCTGATTGTTTCCCAGCTCCCTAGATCTCTCAATTCTGGTTTACTCTGGCAAAATAAAGTTAGTAGAGACGTATTACGACTTCCACTGCATGGTTGTTTCCCCATCACGGTCCATCCAAGGTACGTTTAAATAGCAACTAATTTGTCGTCAATCCTCTGGATAGTTCCTGTATACAAATCCACTAATACATCTGCACCAAGTAACATTTTTACATCTGGTACATTTTCACCTACATCAGTTAAAATAATGTTCTTTTCTTTCAAGATGTCAAAGTACTCTTCACTCTTAAGCCTAGGAACATGGTTGCAAATTGTTTCTTGATCTGTCACAGGAATAGAGATCTTGAAAGAGTTATTTACATTCTGAAGAGTCACTAGGTAGTTTTTATGAGATTTTTGTTTTACATTTACACCACCAAACAAGCTATGATTTATGACTTCACTACCTGTTTCTTGTAGACCTAATTTAGTGACACAGTCCTTCGTAATGTAGGATCTCTGGGAACCTGGATCCAAAAGTGCTCTTCCCAAATATTCTTTACCTTTATCATCCACAACCTTAACTAAAAGAGTCTGTAATAAAGTTTCTCCTGTACCGTTTCCAAAATTACTGAGAACCTCTGACTTAGGCTTAGTTATACTTTGCTGCAGTAAGTCTGGCTTGTCAACATCAATTTTAGATCGAGGCCTACTTTCATATAAGTCCCTACACATGATTCCATAATGTCTTTTACAACAGAAGAGACATTTGACAAATCCCTTGCACTTTTTTGCTGAGTGACCTTGCTTCAAGCACACAAAGCAGCAATTTTTCTTTTTCAGATGCTCCTTTCTTCCATCTAAAGTCAATTGTTGAAAATAGGAACAATCTTGAGCATTGTGCCCTCCTTTAGAACAATAAGTGCAGTTACTCACCAACCTTCTAGGACCCTCTGTACCAGTTGTCAATAGAGCTGCTACCGTAGGTTCACTCTGACGAGGTTCGTGAACCGTTGACATTTTCCTGGGGCTGCTGCATTTGCTGTTGTTGTCTCCTGGAGTGGCAGATTTAAAACTAGAACGAGCAAGCGCCAGCCTCTCTTCACTCTCCACCTCAGCCTTTAGAAAATCAAGAAGTTCTTCTAGAAAATTACTAGAAATTACTAGATCTGACGATGTAGAAGTTGAGGGTGTGTGTAGTAACCTACTTGAACGATGCCGCTCCCAGGCTCGTAATATTTCTTCGGGCAAAGCAGATTCTACAAGAGGATACAGCATTGAAGCATACTTGTCTGAAGTGACTCCTAAAGTTTCAAGTGCCCTTAACTGTGTTTCTAGTTTGTCATACAGTCGGCATAGTTTAGTATTAGGACCTAGCGTTACTTGTTGGAGCACTAAACTGAGCAGTTCCCTCACATATACTTCTATTAAAAAGTCATCCCTACCAAATCTTGCTTTTAATTGTTCTAGGGCCTTTACATAATTAGTTCCAGATGGGGGAAAACTTTCTACTAATTCCCTAGGGGATGATCCTGGTTTTAAAGATTGGATGAGGTATTGGAACTTATCCTCAGGTTCTAGATCAGGATCCTCATGGACCTTCTTAAACTGCCCCCAAAACCCTATCCAATTTTTTACATCTCCATCAAACTGGTTTAATTGTAATTTAGGTAGACTTAACCCCTTCTTAGATACTAATTTAAGACTGTGAACGGTATCCCCGACTTCACTTCTTGACTGTTGGCTTAGGCCAACCTGAATAATGAAATGGTCATACTTAGCTCTCATTGAAGATAACATGTCTCTGTAAGATTCTGTAGTATCAAACTCAGCTTCTAAGTCCTCTTCCGTTGTTGCAGGATCTTCAAACAAGGCTTCCTCGATGTCTTCATCTAGCTTAAAAAGCCTATCAGCTTTATCTTGCAACTTGTTTAGATGACTTTTAATTGCTGTTTCATCTTTAATATCCTCTGCTAGTAATTTATCCATTTCATTACTACACTTTGTAAAAGTCCTTCTTAGTTGAGTCCTTTTTGTCTTTAATGACTTCAGCTTATCCATTGTAAAGTAAAATATAAGCTTAGTCCTAAATCTGAATTTTAACTATAAATATCCTGTCACGGTCGCCACTAAATATTTTATAACATTTCTCTTTTAACTAAATTGTTATGTTCTTGATCACTTATTTAAATTCTTAACACAACTCTTCTCAATTGTTTAAAATAAATTAAAATAAACCATCTGTTCATAAAAACAAAGACTAATAAATTATTATATTGGATGTTGATAATTATTGAATTTGTACTATATAAAATACAACTTGATTTCCAACAAAGTTAAAGTTCTATCGTTAACACGTTGTAAAATACAATCAAAACTTAAACCATACAAAAATATTTGAGTTTAAAATTAATAAATGTCTTTCTATGGCTTGAATTAGTTTTGGTCTTCTTTATGGTAAAAATCTTTGACTTTTAAAAATCAAGGTCGATGAATAAGAAATATTGTAGCATCATTTCCATCAGATGGGCAAAAAAATTGAATAGTTAAAACTTCAAAATATATACTAGTTAACAGTTTTTTGATACCATGGGGACAATTTGTACACATTTAAAGATAAGTATATTTTATTTATAAAGGTACTAAGTGCATTTATCGCTTTTAGAATATATTAACACAACATCTCATATCTTAACATTTATTTCTAATAGGAGAAAATATTTTAACTGAATATTAAGCTTCTTCGTCGATGTAGTAAAATTTGAGATAATCTGGATGTCCAATGTGAGCCGGTTTCATACTGAAAATAAGAAGAAATAAATCACTAAAATACACTAACAACTGACTTATAGAACAATTGGTACAGTATTTTTGAGAAAATAAATATTCAAAACACATCAATCAAGAAATTCAAGAATAATTATTTAGCTATTAAGCTTAATAATTTAGCATCTACATGAGGAAAAAACCCAGAGGTTTTACTACAAAAAACTTACCTTTTGGTCAAAGGTCATAGTTGAAATGGGTTTTTACAAGTTTAGGTAAGAATAAGAATAATTATCAATCTTTTACAACATTTTATCCATTATTATTATTCAGATGAATATGGAAATGTTTATTTGGCTATTAAAATGTCGATGATGTGCGAGGTACAGTACTAAAATACATGTTACCGGCATTGCATTCTTTGTTTACAGTAAATTCTTTTTCTTTGGTAAAAAAGTTTGTTGCCAATCATGATGGGAAATGGCCGTAGTAATTTCTTAATTAAACATATTATATACTACCACGAACAAGGGACTTGTCTCTGTCTGTCATACTACCTTTCTCTTGTTCTCACATATATGAACAAAATATAACAGGAGAAATGTACATATAATGTATTGATTTTCACGAAATCAAATAATTATATAACAAGTTAGTACTTACTACTGAGCATCCAACAACTTTTTAAGTAGATCCTCGATGAACATAGTTCCTGCAGCTACTTTGACTGTTTTAAAATCCCCGTTGTCCTACAAAATAATTTCTGTTTTTACACACTTGTGTCAACTGTTTCAAGATTTTACAAAACAGTAACATTTTATTAGTTTTTAATGTTTAATTTTCTCAGTACATCTTCAATTTTTAAATTCCCCACTTCGACTTTAATTGTTTTCCTTTTTGACTTTATGCCCTGAAACACGCAAAGTTACTGTAGGTACAACACTTGTATAACTTTTTATACTACTAAACAGGATATTGACACAAAAGAAAGAGGAGTGGTTTAGCCTGAAATAGCTCGCAACATAAAATATATACCTCAATGATACTCAATGCACTTTTCTTCACGTCCAAAACTTTAGCCAGAAACCGCAACATTTCTGCGTTGGCTTTACCATCCACAGGTGGAGCTGCTATTCTCAAACCCAACCTTTCAACTTTGGTGGTCACTGAAATTAAAAATTACAATGAAAATACTCATAAATAGATTCTATATTAAGTATAATAAGACTAACAAAGAAAAGGTTTCAGGGGTTAGCAAAAGCGAAGTAGGTATCTAACTAACTGGCAGCTAACAGCAGATTTAAATTGTCACTTAGAAATCTCTACTCAAAAGTTGAATGTTTGATAATGCCACAGTGGTAAATCGCTCACATTTGTTGCATTGCATGTTTCTTATCGGGTGTTAAACTCAATTTGTGTTTTATAGGAATCACGTACTGAGTTCATTTCATTAAAAGTCCGTGACAACTACACCACGGACATGTGTTATAAAGGGCAAGTGCAAAAAGATGCCAAAGAATAAACCTGATGATAAAAAAAATAAGTACAGAGCGTTTGATTTAATTAAAAATATTTTCACGCCAAAAATAGTATACAATATTGTTAGAGGAGCATTTAACTAAAACTAAATTTAAAATCTTGCATAATGATGATAGTATGGTATTGTACATCACCATCTTGAAATTGGGTGTCGTTTTAAAACAAAAATTTGTTTAGTGAATCCTCTGAAAAAGTTCAATACATTTAAAATAAATCATGCAAAACATCTTAGGGTTTTAAGAAACTAAAAACTCTTATTTTAATATATGCCATAATTTTATTACACTTCTATTACCTCCAATGATAGTTTTGCTTGCATTGGGTTTAGCTAATATTTTAATCAAGATATTTCCTTCCTGGTCATATGTAACGGGGTGGTTGCCATACTTGGGTTCTTTCTTTTCTTCATCCTACAAAAAAGAACACTTTAATTACTTTGTATGCTTTATAAAAAACTACTTAATATAATATATATCTAGTTTTGAAACTAGAAACAAACTGTACTAATGGGGAGACGACCCAGGATTGGGAACATTGCTAAACCAGAGTTTAAAAACACTGGTACAAATATTTTAGGTTAACTCTTTAAACTATATATAATCAAATTTTTTTTTACACACAATATAAACCAACCCTTAGTTATTATTGATAAATAAAAAACTATAAACATATCTTTAAAAGATACAACTAAGGTAAAGTATATTAAAAAAAAAATTATGCCTTGATCAAGACATTTTTGAACTATGATAAAAAAATTAGATTAAAATGATATTACCTACTTTTAGTTTTTAATAAAATAGAACATCAACGCTGATTAACTTTAAAGGTTTACTAAGATTTCAGGTATTTTATATCAAAGTTTCAAAAAGTCATTCTAAGTAGTATATGGTAAGATGCGTCTTTTACATAGTATCATATTGAACAGTCCACTGAATCATAATAAACTTACATATCCACAGCACACCTTCCCTGTAAAGAACTCAGTGCTATCCTCAACCGACCGAACAATTTCATCTATGTCGGATGATGTCAATTCCGTTTTAATTTCACCTATAAACAAATTTTTTTGAGATTACCAAGACAATTCTCGACCGAGTAAGAAGAAGAGAAATTGTAAATACATAAATGTCTGTTTTATGATGAGTACAACCTACAACACAGGAAACAAAATAGAAAGCTTTTATTAATTTATCAGATTGAGGTGGAATGAAGTTCACAAGTATAAGAACTAGATCATAAATTAAAAAAATACATATCTGTCAGTGTTTTTACATTAAAGTTAAGAACAAATAAAACTAAAAACATTCATTGGCATGGCCCAGAGAAAAAATGATAATGTAAGTAACTGAAAGAGAAGTTTATGGTTATGTTTTGATTTCTAGAAGATGTAAAACTACAAAAAAGGCTCACATAATTTATTGACGTACCAGATTGAGAGGTGCATGCTGAATGGAGTAAACTCAAAGACAAACATGTCACAACTATTAAACTCAATGACTCCATGCCAATGTCGTTGAACCTGATAAGCACCATCTCTTGAATAAAACAATTTCACAAACCAATAATTCCAGAACATTGCAATGTGCACTAAATATCACACCGTAAATTATACACACACAGTTTCACCATGGAACACAAACAACAACATTCAAGGACAACTTAGGATTTTGAAATGTTAATAATCACACATCACGAGTAAATTTAAAATGTATCTGATTGGATTTTTAAATAGTTATTGTTAAAAATGTAACAGATTAACAAAAAATATGAGATGGCAAAAGTTTGTCGTAATTGTTCACTTATTTTCCAATGTCTATGGTTCAGATTTAGAAACCGAATCTCACTATGAAAAGTGCAAGGAATTTGAGGTAAGCAAAGATCATGATATGTATGTGAATAATGTCCCTTCCAATTTCGCTTTAAATAGTAAAGTGAACATTCGATTTTTAGATGTAGACATATTTTATTAAACTGAAGAGAGATTACAACTGTAAACATTCTGATTGATATCTTCAATAATTCTTTTATGTTAACTGTATGCCAGCCATTATTTTATTTCATGCATATAGATAAAAATACAAATAATTTCTATATTCATCACCTAGATAGCCCCAGTCATTGATTTGTAGGTTGAGACTAATGCATATTGATGTGTGGTGCAAAATTCTCATCATTTTCTCATATTAATTAACTAGACACTAAAATAACTGTAGATAGATAATGGACACAATTTGTTGGCCAACATCACGACATTATGATGTGTAGAAAAAATTAATAATAAGCGCACATGTTGCACGTAAATAGATTAACCAAACCTCTAATGAATAGTCAAAGTAATACTTTTTTGTTGTTTCAGAAAGAGATGGGGAAACCAAATATTTACTATGATGAAAACCAAGATTTAGTTATGAATGTAAAGCTATACAGAGGGAACTCAAACAGGGTAATAGGTAAATATAAACTGTTGAAAAGTATATATAATACTATTTGTGGTACAACTGTTATTTTATGGACTTTAATTATTTAGTCAGTTTCTTTATTGATTCGGATATAATTTTCTTCTTCAGAAATCCCTCGCCGATTCTGTCTCCAGAAGTTAAATTGGAGTGGACAGACTGTTTTTATGAAATTTGCCATTTAGAGGTTTCCTCATCAAACAAATGCATACAAATGCTGTTACGCTAGTAGTATGCGAATTAAATATTTGATTTCTGATTGAAATACGGATAATAAATCTGAAATTTTGAAAAAAAATTCCAATTAGACAAAAAATTTTGTTAAGTGTACAGGTTTTCTGCTTTGGGGGTATTTTATTGTTCTAACGACATTTTCAAGTATAGAATGAAATGAAAATTAAAATTAATAATAACGTCTATAGCTCATCCATAAAGACAACAAATTTATGAAATGACTAATTTATGACTAATAATGTGTTTTAACTTTGTGACTTCATAACAAATAAATTGCAATTTTTAGCTGTACAAACCTGTGTACACACAACCTGTGTATTTTTGTAGGCTTATAATTTGACATAATTTTCAATCCTACAGATAGTGGGATGAACTCTGTTGGTATTCAGCTAAAAGGAAATGAAGACACGAGTGAAAATGAAGCACTAGTTAAATTTTTAAGCACTGTTATTGGTGTGAAAGAATCATCTTTGACTGTGTTTCCTGTAAGTATAAACACTGTCTAGTCCAGTAAGACTCGTTTTATGAACTCATTGACTCCAAACTACATTTTATGTTAGGTTTAACCTCTTCTAAGAGTATTTTTTCATCTAGATGTAGGTAGGTTTTTATATATTACCTGTTTCCAATGAAGTGTAATCTTTATAATTAATACGCTACATGAAACTTTGTCGGTTGAACTCCTCCGCCATTTATTAACCGATTTCATCCATTGACGTCTCACTGGAAAGAGCGTGTCGCGTAGATTTGCAAACTGGCCTTACATTTTTGAAAAAGTCCTTTGGGCTCTGCCCCAGTGGCTTTGGAAGTTCCCATGTTATCCTTATGAGGAACATAATTGTTTACATTTTGATCAGCTGTATAATTTAATTGCTGTTATTTATTTTTCAATTCAATGAAACGCATTGAGTACATTTGTTTACTATTTGAGTTTGTGTAAACATAACCCCCAAGACGGATCGTGTTAGTAGGCCTATGGTTTTATCTTAAATTTGTGTATTTATGGTTGTTTTGTGTCGCTATGACGGATCGTGTTAGCATGATTCTAACTTAAATTTTTGCATTTATAGTGTTTTTGTGTACCTATAATTTGTTTATTTGTTGTTGTTTTTTCTTTTAACCCTCCCAGTGTTACTTGACGAAAATTCGACAAGCAGCACACTTTGTGTAGTGTTACTTGTCGATTTTTCGACACGCAGACATCGTTTACGGCGAAGGCTCTATGACTGACTGAATCGGATTGAACTGGATCGAGTTAGGTATCGTTCTTTCCGTAATATTCTAAGCTTTCTCCAGAGGTCTGTCTCTAAGCGCTATTCATTTTAGTTCCGAAAATATTTGTAGCAGACAGCTGACGTGCGTGTATTTGTAAACAGCTAGGTTCCCCCGGACCGATGACTGATGTGTTTTATTACGTTTATCATTGTTTTAGTGTTAAAAATCAAAAGTAGTGATATACGTGGTGCATTATAAGAAGATTTAAGTGGTTTTGAAGTGCTGGTTGATGATCCTGAAGAAGTAGGTAGTGATATTGATGTAAATTATCAGCCAGATTCCTAGCTATGGTTAGGCTATGCATTCTTAGCTAAACGCTATGTACTGAAATCAGTTTTTTGCCCATAACTTATTTATTTGCAAATCCACTTCCTTATATTATTATATATTTGTAATCCTCATAAAATTTAGAACAAAGTGGCTATTTTCAAATATTTATAGGCCTATAATTTATACAATTTCATTGAGCGCGAACTTATTTTTTTTTTTGAAAATTTTCGAAATTATATTTTTTTTACCTAAAAATTTTTTTTTTGAAAAAATGTTCCTTATGTTTTATATATAATATTGAAGCCCATGATTTTCCAAACAAAATGGTATATAGAACATTAGAATTAACATTGTTTTAAGCTTCTCAGATCTGTTTTAATAAAACCTTGCAAATGCGCCAAAAATAGGTGGACATTAAGGCCTAAACTATGGACACTTGGAGGGTTAAATGTCTCCGACGCGACGAAAACGAAACATAGACAGGAGGCGTAATCGTGATAACGACCGCAGGTACAGATCAGTGGTGCGTATTAGGCCTAACTCATCACAGTCGGCACCTGACCCTGGACACACTCAACTATTAGGTTACAAATGCGTCCTAACACTACCCCAAAACGACTTTTTGTTCTCAATTGGCCCTCTATCAATGACCTGTGTTGCCTGTACAGCGAGGCATTTAGAGAAGGAGAAAACCGGCCGGAATGCTTTAGGTTTATCAATAACGAAGATAAACATGGTCTGAGTTACACACCGGTAATCTTTGAGTTGACTCTTTTAAACTCATTGTAAATATGACTGTTATTTGTTTTGAAATAACTCCTGTAATACATTGCAATTGCTCGAATTCGAGCAACATGTACGCTAGTCGATAATTAAACTCCTAATTGTCCACAGCAGTTTGGTTTTATCTAGAAAGTGAAGAGTGTAGGTATACAGAAGGATTCATAATTTTTTTCAAATTTATCGTACATTCATCTTCCAATCAATTCAGCTGATCAATGATTTTACACATGTATACACTGATGGACACACATTTTAAATTGTGGCAGGGTAAAGTATAAAAGTGTGTAGGCCTATCGAGTTTGCAGAAACATAATATTTAACACCTATTTATAATTTAATTTATATTATATACCAAGTTTATACCTTTTTTTAAATCATTGCTTGATGTAGCCATTCAGACCATTTACTCAGACCTTACTCTCTATTTTTTTTTTTTTTTTTTGTCTTAAGCTGCTTCAGCCTTAAGAAGGGAAGGGACGAGATTCACCATTGCATTCATAATATGTGAGTTTGTTTTGAGGTTCACTGAAGTTTAAGATGTCTACTACATTAACTAATTTCAGGGAGAAAAGTCTTTTCAACGATCTGTGAAAGTTAAAGGATCTGCCATCACTGCCTACGAGTTGATCGATAAATTGGTTGCTGCCTTAGAAGTTACTGCAAAAGAAGAGCCTTCAGCGCTTTGTGTAACGGACCCTGAAGAACTTGCAGATGTGAAGGAAGCACAGGATTATGAAACTAGGGAGTTTGACTGGACAAATAAAAATTTGTAATAGAAACCATAATGGACAACCTATAGTATTTTTCTTTCTCGATTCCACCGGTTCAATATTTTTACCCTTTAAATTACCTTAGTTGAAGATTGCCTTTTAAGGGAATCTCAAATTACATAAAGTTAATTCTAACAATAGATTCAAGATCGCTGACAGTATAAAAAACCTTTTATTTAGTGCTGATTCAGTGTTAATTATATGTTTTAGTTTTAATACTTACTAAGTAAACGTAAACTAGTTGTTCTGCCTGTGCTTCGCAACGGGGCAATAATACTCAAGCGTATTTTTTAACTAAATAGTTCAAAAACACAAATAATAAGAATTTCAAACATTACAAAACAAAAAAGTTGTCTCTTTTGTCTTTTGATGAGATTTGTCGTTTATAAAAACCACACATTTTTTGGCATGAACATAGATCAAAATTAAGTTGAAAATTTACATTGAAACTACAGTAAAGAAACTAAACCCAGCTTAAACATTGTTTTCAAATGTATGTTTTAAGTTTAAGTAATGTAACCAATTTCGTATACAGTATTATCAAAAACATTTTACTCAACGGGGACTTAACTTCATAATGCAGCTTCAATTTTTAAAAACAAAAGAAAATTTGAGAATCATGTCTTTTTGTAAAAAAAAAAACATTATGATATTGTAAACCTCTACTTGAATCATTTGCTATGTCCACACTTGTACACTTTTGATTTCAACGTACCTTTCAACTTTCAATTCAACATGCATTATTGCATGTGCGCTTTGAGATGCCTTTTCCAAGATGGATGTAGTTGACGCTATTCTGTTTGTAGGAATTTGTACAACATATTTTCTTAAGAAAAGTTAAAAAATGTAAGAAATCAAGGCGTACACAATGTAAATGAAGGAGTATAGTCAAAAACTCAAAATTTTCTTATTATAGAAAGATTTAAAGAATGTGACAATGTGTTGTTTAACTACTTAATACTTTTTATCGAAATGGCGACCATACTTTGACCATAGGCCCTACTTAGGATGTCAAAGAACAAATTTAACACACTTTTAGAGCTGGTTCAGTCAAAAATTTAAAAATGTGATACTCTCTTTAGAGATATAAGGTCGCCATAGCTTTGCGATTCTTAACAACTTGTAATAGCTTTGCGTCGCTGATTTGTCTGTTCAGGTTGTCCAAACAGTTAATCTCAGCAACAACACCAATAGTTCTTAGGGCAATAATTGGATCTCTGAGACATATTAAAAGTTATTTATTTATTTACAAAATAATTATCAAATTATGTATATGTAAGCAACATTAACTAAATCTAGTTAACAGATAACATTATGAAAGTGGGAAAAAATCAACTATTGATACATACACTACACTTAGTAAAATACAATTACTGTAGGCCTACTTGTTTTACGAAGGCGATTTAATAAATTTACCTCAAACTAAAAATGTCCTTTTACTATTCGCCCAGTGTCCAGTGTAGATATCTGTGACTCCGATATTTTACAAACAGCTTTTAAATGTTATACTAAAATTCTTTTATCACATTCCCATTTCCAGGATTGCTCTCTCCATCAGCAAAACAATCAAATAGAGGCAGTAGTATTCTCAGAATTTGATGACGTAGCATACAATTCTACTTTGGGTTTATAACGTCCGATTGTGTTTCATTTATCTCCTGTAGTTGAAGGTCGAACAAGATATTCTGTATTTTATTTTTGGCAATAACCCTATTTTTGGGGTTCAACTTACGTAACTCAGCTTCCACCATTTGTACAAATATGTTGCAGTCGTCCTTTTGTGCAATAGACGTGGAGGTGAAAGCTTCTTCTTCTTTCTTTTCTTCTTCCTTTTTTCTTTTTAAAAGGTTCCTGTTAGTGTGTGTGTGCTCTGATGTGTTTATATTTTCGCTCATGTCTTTCCGCTCTATTCCCGGTTTGAGACAAACATCTCCACACCACGAACATTCGGGTATTGACATTTCATTAGTTTCCTAAAATAAACACATGATTAATTCATTAACTCTTAACTAATAGGCTAATGTTAAATATATTCTTATTACAATTTTCAGATGCCAGAAACTGAAAAGCGATTGGAAGAAATCGCAAGAGGCACTTGTTTACGGTGGAATTTCCTAACTGTGTCCGGATTCTTGATGGGAAGCACATAGTGATTCAACGACCTGAAAATACAGTTGTTAGCAAAATTGTATAATTATAGAGGAGATCGCAGTATTGTGTAATCATGGCTATTGGGGATGGCAATTATAATTTTATCTATGTCAGCATAGGTTGTCAAGGCCAAATATCAGATGGAGGTGTTTTTAGAAACACAGTTTTACACTAGACTTGATCATGTGACCAAGTGATGAACCTGGCAGAACCAAACCAATCCTGTAAACTTACTATTTGCAGATGAAGCCTTTTTATTGGCTTATCACACAATGAAACCTTTCCATGTTTATGTTGGGAAGGGGCCCCCAAAGACAATATTCAATTGTAGAATATCTGGGGCAAGGCTTTTAGTGGGAAATGCTTTTGGTTTATTAGCATCGGATTTCAGTTTTCTCTGAACCAATTTAACTTCAAGTTGATGATGCTGTGTTTGATATTGTGCTTGCATGTATGTGTCTTCACAACTTCCTCAGATCCCAGCAAGATTTTCAGCGGTTCTACTGTCCTCGTGGCTCTTTTGATAACAGGTAAACCTGTACAGGTCAGTTAATACCCTAGAACCTGAAGGCAGATAATGGTGAAAGACTACTGCGCACAACACCGCACAATATACCTATAATGCTTCTAAAGCAGTGGGACAAGAATTTATGGAGTACTTCATATCGCATACGAGCCATTATAAGCCAGAAGAATACAATATGCATGGCACTTTTAGCGAATTTCCCATATAGGGAATAAGCTATTACCGTACCGTAGTATTCATGGTAAGACCTGGACCCGGGACTGATTTATTTTTTCATTTTGAGGTCCCTAGAGGCCAAAAACACCATCCGTTCAAATTCATATATATATATATATATGTGTCCGTCAGCACGATAACTCGAGCAAAAATGATCCGATTTCGATGAAATTTGGTACAAACGTGTAAACCTACATTTATTCGAACGAGTTCGCAAACCAGCATGATCGGACTATGGGAACGGGGGTTTATGGGGGGTTTTATGGGGTAAAAGAAGGTTTTTCCTATTTTTGACCCTAAAAACACAAATTTATTTCCAAACCATTTTGTAGAGCTTAAAAAAACAAATAATTTAGTATTCTGAAGCGTTATTGTGCGCCTAATGGTTTACAGAGAAAATTCCAAAAAATTGTAAATTTAAAATCCCTAAGTTATGTTATTTTTATGGAGAATAAGTCAACTGTTGTAGTTTACTTGTTTATGAACATATTTTGATCGAATTTGGAAAATACATTCATTTCTTACTAAACTATTAACATAAAAAACCACCTTTTTACCCTCCCTGTTGCAGCAAACCTAAGTACTCGTTAAACTAATTCTATTTAAATCCTACTAATATTATAAATGAGAAAGTTTGGATGTATGGATGTATGGATGGATGTATGGATGTATGTTTGTGACAAGTGAACGCGAAAAATACTGGACGGATTGGGCTGAAATTTGGCATGATGATAGCTCACATTCCCGATTAACATATAGGCATATTCTTATTTCAAACATCCTTTCGGGCTCCGCCCCAGTGGCTCTGGAGTTTCCCATGTTAACCTTATGAGAAATGGAATTATTGAATCTTAACAGCTGTTTCAATTAAACAAGTTGGTTCTGTTCTATGATGTTCAATAGCATTAAAGTTACAAGGATTACCAACAGGGTGCAGCACTATTATTTCTTTTACATTTATGAAAACAGCTAATTTGCAACCAAAAGGTGAGTGAGCGTAGCGAACGAACTTCAACCTGGAGGGGAGTTAGCGTAGCGAACGAGCTAACCTGAAGGCAAGTGAGCACAGCGAACGAGCTCCAACCCAAAGGTGAGTGAGCGTAGCGAACGAGCTCCAACCTAAAGGTGAGTGAGCGTAGCGAACAAACTTCAACCAGGACGTGATTGAGCCATAAAATGAGATAATCTTGAAAATTAAGAAGTTAAACGGGGCAAAGCCCGCGGGTTACAGCTAGTAGGGAATAAATATGATATTTTTAAGGAGGCATTTTAATGTGAAATCCTATCAGGCTAATGGAAATTCACTTAGTCTGCAGGTTTACTGCGGCGGGGGTATTTTAAAATATCTTGGCTAACTCTGTATTCCTATATAGAATTCTGTAATATGCATAGGCTTAGCGTATATGTTTAAATGAATCCAAAAGAAGTTTATTCACCTGACATTTAAAGCAAAACATTCGGCCAATTTGTCTTTTGATTGACTTACAGTGTCTGGCAGTCAGTATTGCAATCGAGTACGTGAATTACAATGAGATTAGCTTAGGCCTAGGCCTATACAGGGTGATTTGTACTCAGTGTGACAAAATTTTTTTGGTGTGAGTACAAAGTAAATGAAGTGTGATGATGCATATCAAATGTTCCAAGTCTCAAAATTAGCTTCCCAAAAAATTATTTGACGTTTTTCAAAAATAACCATGCTTTTAAACTTAATACAGCGATTTCTCAATTACCTGTATATGGATTTGAGTAGATAATGTCATTTTCGTGTTCTACATTAAATTTTGAACAAGAATAATGGAAAATGACGGAGGATCAGTTGCAAAAACTCCATTGTAAATAGATTCAAAGATAAAAATTAAGATGTTTGATAAAAATTGTAAAAACAATGGTCTATTGCATTTTTCACACCCTGTATACAAGAAAGTGTCAGAATATGTTAAAAACTGCGCCATTTTATAAGCTTTCCAACTATATGCTACACTATTGAGGTTTAGATATTTTTTTGTTTGTTTTAGTGGTTTGAATACCAGAAAACAGGGAACTTTTTTACTGTTTTTACTGTTCAAGCTGAAACAAAAATACAACTTTTGCTTAATACATGCCGACTTTCTATGTTTTAACTGTTAAAGACACCATGCTTTGTAGTCTTCAAACCATTAATGCGTACATAAGCAGGCATAAACCTCAATAGTGTAGCATATGGTTGGAAAGCTTATAAAATGGCGCAGTTTTTAACATATTCTGACACTTTCTTGTATACAGGGTGTGAAAAATGCAATAGACCATTGTTTTTAAAATTTTTATCAAATATCTTAATTTTTATCTTTGAATCTATTTACAATAGAGTTTTTACAACTGATCCTCCGTCATTTTCCATTATTCTTATTCAAAATTTAATGTAGAACACGAAAATGACATTATCTACTCAAATCCATATACAGGTAATCGAGAAATCGCTGTATTAAGTTTAAAAACATGGTTATTTTTGAAAAACATAAAATAATTTTTTGGGACGCTAATTTTGAGACTTGGAACATTTGATATGCATCATCACACTTCATTTACTTTGTACTTACATCAAAAAAATTTTGTCACACTGAGTACAAATCACCCTGTATAGGCCTATTATTCTCACCTCATCTTCATCCAAGGTGTCTTCAATGTTGTCGGAGATACCGTGCAAGTAGTCCTTTGTGTCTCTTGAGGTGTCAGAATCAAGAATGAACGTTAACGAGGAATATGCAAACCAAGGTGTCTCGTACTTGCTATCTGTTCCCTCACCCCTTTTATTAGCAAATAAGTTAACTATTGGTGCTCTTTAGAAAAAAAAGACCGCAGACTTTTTATTTTATTCCGTACACCCTTCTCAGTCATATTGTACCTATTTTTTAGCTAAATCCAAGTAGTCTTCATTTCGCAAAGTTTTTGTTAGTGTAGGCCTAAAATGTAGCCTACTCAGTATGTCCCACAAACACACATGAGAGCGATAATCTTCTATGAATTCTAAGGTTTCTTCGTTATTCATGTTGCTCCAAACAACTACAACACAGACGACTAGTCAAAAATGTAATGCAGTTGAAAGGTAGTTTAGTGAGTCGGTGGCTCAGTCGGTAGCGTTGCGGACTTCGGGCTCAAGGCAGCGATGTCGTGGGTTCGGATCCTGGTCACTGCCACTAAAATTTATCAGTACCGTTCACCTTTGTACTGTACCGGCTCACTCCTTGCTTTGCTGTAAACGTTCCACACACAGGCGGTTAGTCTATGTGGACGGGCAAATGCAAGGTTAAAAGAGGCCACCAACCTCTTTTTTAAAAAGTAAAAAGGCTGGTTAATAGTCATGGGCTAAGCTGTGCGCTATTGGATGGAGCTCCATCTGATTCAATTCGGACATGCCTTGACGCATGCACTTGGCGCACAAGTGTGGACATAGGTATGCTATATTTAACAATGCCCAGTCGCCCCAGTAAGTATATTTATATATTCAAAACTTTAAGTTTTAGTTATTTTTAAATACCGTAATTTGCTATCTTACAGAATAAACCAGTTTGAAGATAACTATCCAACCCGGCCGGTTTAAAAATTACTTTCAATACCCAAGACGGTCTCTGTTAAGCCTATTACAAAAATCACCTTTTTATGAGTTTAATTAAAACTTCACAATAATCTTATTAACTTACCTGCCAGGATCAAAGAAGTTCAAGAAATATCTAACTTAGATTTAAAAATAGTTTAGTCATACCACCTAGCCTATATCTTTTATCTAAAGTGTTTAACTTTTTAGCCTACTCCATCAATGATTATTTAAACGACAATGATCCAGAAAGTTATTTCCCATAATATTAATAGAACCAATATTAAGTTAGGCCTAATAGATATCAATTATAATCAATCTAATTATAACAAAGTATTGATTTGATCAATAATCTAACTAAAACAAACGGGTACACTTCCATATCTGTTGGCACAAACAACCGAATGAGTAATATTGATTATTCGATTGTTTAATTCGATATACCGTTTGGTTAGGTTAACCTTACCTAACTAACCAAACGATATATCGATCGATATTTTCATTCGGTTGTTTGTGCCAACAGATATGGAAGTGTACCCAAAAAAACCAAAACCACAGACTAGGGAGTTTCCCTAACTGTACCAAAACCCAAACCTTCTAATTGATTCAGTCGATAACTTAATATGAATCGGGGGTAATTATTTGGACGTAGTGACTACTCGCAAAAGTGAAATTTTTTTTTTTTCATGATGACCTAAATTTTACGCTGAATCCGAAAATGTCGTTTTTATTTTTCGGAAAATACCGGAAATTCCCGAAAAAAGGGAAAAACGGGAAAAATATTTTTTTTACTCAAAATACGTCATGTGGGTACTCAAAATATGCGGAATATTGTGTAGATTAAGAATATGCAAGAATTGTTTTGATCCGATGAAAAACACCGGAGATATGACGAAAAAAAACTGAATAATCTGTTAGGTTAGGCTTGGTTAGGCTAGGTTAGGTCAGGTTAGGTTAGGTTATGTTTGGTTAGGTTAGGTTAGGTTTGGTTAGGTTAGGTTAGGTTAGGTTTGGTTAGGTTAGGTTTGGTTAGGTTAGGTTAGTTTAGGTTAAGTTTCGTTACGTTAGTTTATCAATAACATGAGTATTGTAAGTAAACTAACCTAACCTAACCAAACCAAACTTAACCTAACCTAAACTAACCTAACCAAACCTATCCTTACCTCATCATTAGGTTAGGTTAGGTTTGGTTGGGTTAGGTTAGGTTTGGTTGGGTTTGGTTAGGTTGGGGTTAGGTTTGGTTAGGTTAGGTTAGGTTAGTTTAGGATAGGTTTGGTTAGGTTAGTTTAGGTTAGGTTAAGTTTGGTTTGGTTAGGTTAGGTTAGTTTACTTACAATACTCATGTTATTGATAAACTAACGTAACGAAACTTAACCTAAACTAACCTAACCTAACCAAACCTAACCTAACCAAACCTAACCTAACCTAACCTAACCTAACCAAACCTAACCAAACCTAACCTAACCTAACCAAACATAACCTAACCTAACCTGACCTAACCTAGCCTAACCAAGCCTAACCTAACAGATTATTCAGTTTTTTTTCGTCATATCTCCGGTGTTTTTCATCGGATCAAAACAATTCTTGCATATTCTTAATCTACACAATATTCCGCATATTTTGAGTACCCACATGACATATTTTGAGTAAAAAAATATTTTTCCCGTTTTTCCCTTTTTTCGGGAATTTCCGGTATTTTCCGAAAAATAAAAACCTCATTTTCGGATTCAGCGTGAAAAGGTCATTATGAAAAAGAAAAATTTCACTTTTGAGAGTAGTCACTACGTCCAAATAATTACCGAATCGGGTACCAACATTAGGCGAATGTCTGTAGACCTGTTCTTTTGTGCAACAAACATTACAATGCTTCAACTTAAACATGTTGGGATGTTAAAGCAAATATTTTTAAAAAGTCTGGATGGTTTTTGTTAAGTTATAACCTGAACCAATAGCCACATAGCCTAAGTTATTAAATAGGCCTAGACACCAGGCTAAGTTATTAAATAAGTTAAATATCAAAGTAGGCATAGCCAAATTTTTAAGTAAAATTATGCTGTGCTGTAGGCTTATACTGTAATGTATTAACTGTAATGGCTTACCAAGCAATAACTTAGTGTAATTATTTTCCCGATTACTGGCGATTCTGTGTTGTTATTTATTAATTGGTGAGCGGTGTTTTATTCTACGATATGTTGATGTCGATATAACTTAACCAAAACAAACCTCCCATAAACATAAACAAACAAAAACATCCGATTGCGATTCGGAGGAAAAGAACACTGAGCTATAATTCTAACTGGAGGTAGCACTGCCATGGCAGAAGTCTGTCAAAAGCGAGTCGCTGATTTTGTTAGGTTGGTATAGCAGTAAGTTTTCTTACCATAGCAATAACATGGCTTCTTATAACTAGGTTGGTATAGCAGTGAGTATTTTTGTCATACTTGAATACTTTTAATACTTTAATAATTTTCTTTGAAATGGCGACCATACAAAGTAGGTATTTTAAGCCAAGTATAATAATAGTTATAGCAATAATATGGCTTCTTATGACACCAGACTCACGCAAACATGGCGGCTGGCGACACGCATCTTTGACATTCAGTGCTACCTCCAGTTATAATTTTAGCTCAGTGGAAAAGAACGAGAACAAGTAAGAACAAGAAACTGTTGGGTTGGGTTTAGGCACGGCACAGACAAGGGAAAAAACTTTCATTTCCTTCCTTAGTCAATGGTTTAGGTTAATATGTTTCTATTATTTTCCCGAGTAGGCTGCCTTCAATTTTTCTCATAAGGTCCAGAGTTAATAGATTCAAGATCATGAGAGAATGAGAATGAGAATGAGAATGAGAATGAGAATGATAATGAGAATGAGAGAATGAGAATGATTTATTTCCTGAAAGCATAATATGTACAAGGAAACGTCAATACATCAAAATCTTAGCCTAAGCCTGCAACACACCATGCAGAGAATTGAAAAACAAAAACAAAACTTATTTATCATCACACATTGGCACTCATTGGCTAAAAAAACTTACTTACTTGGCCAGGTGAAATTTCAAAATACTCTTTTAATGAGTAAATCGGATTTGCCAACAGAAGAGATTCAATCCCCATTTTGAATTTTGCTTCCGGCAGGTTCCGAGCGGTACAAGGGAGTTTGTTAAAAAACTTATATCTCTACTGTATACAATAGCTAGATTGGACCTTTCTTAATCTAACATAGGGTACATTCAAGTCGTCCTTCCTCCTAGTATTGTGAGGGTGGATATCACTTCGGAGTTCGAGAGAGCCTGACTCCAGCTTAGTACACAGAAGAGATTGGTAAATATATAAGCTGTACACTGTCATAACGGATTCAGAAATAAAGATAGGTTTGCAGTGGTCTAGAAAATCAGCACCTGCCAAGATTCTGACTGCCGCCTTTTGGAGCGTCAAAACCCTCTCATCATGAAACCAGAGGGCAAGCTCTTGTTTATAAAGATCTCGTTATATTTGGTCAAAACAACTATAGTTTTGAAATAGAGTAAGCGAAATAAAAAGAATAAAGAAAGAGTGGACAAAAACAACCCTTCGTGAATTAAATATTATATAGTAAATGATTGGACACAGCTAACATAAAAATTGTCTGCAGCTTATCCTAAAAGATGATAAGCCTTTTAAAAGTATATTGTTTAATCTAACACTTTTATAAATTGCTTTTCCAATGGTGCTCTTATTACTGACCAATACGAGCTGTGGTTATACTCTTAAAAACGGCAGTTAATTTATTAGAAGGCCAATTATTAATCATGCGCAACTACAGTATGACTCCTAAAGATCTAACCGGAGATTTTTTATTTTAGTTATAAGTCACTTTACTTTATTTACAATACAATCCGCATAAGATGAGCTTTATATCAACTCAGCTCCCACACAACACAAGAATATCCTTGGAATGTCCTGGGGATATCCCAGTGGGATATGGGGGATGATATCCTCTGTATATCCCGCAATGTCCTCAGGATATCCCACTGAGCTATAATTCTAACTCAGACGTTAGAATTATAGCTTTGTGGGATATCCTGGGGAACTCCCTGGGATATCCCTATGTCCGCCCAAATCCTGATCCCTGGGATATCCCGCCAGGATGTTCCTGGGGATACCCCACCAGGATATTATAAATAAAAACACAAAATAATAAATATTTAGTCTGAAAAACACTTTTACCAGTTAAGTATTTTAATTATAGCTCATAAAAACAAATTTTGGAAAAAAATAGAAACAAAAATATTTTTGCACAGACAAGTTTTGAACCGGGTACCTTTGACTTATGAAACTCTTGCACTACCTCCTGAGCTACTTGTGATTGTTGATATTACTAGTTTTCAAGCGGTTAGAGGTAGCCGACAGCTGAAATGGTCGCAATACTTAAATATTTTTGATACTATGATTCTGTTTAGGCATCAAGTTGTTAAAATTGTTTTTTCTGGGAGTTTTAGAGGATTCTGTAATAAAAATTGCGACAATGCGACGTTTTGGGAACTCTGTGGGATATCCTGAGGATTTTCTGTGCTATATGTGGGCTCCTTCAAGGCATAACCATAGACTAACGAAAACAAGTAGGCTTCTCAATTTCTTATCCCTTTGTAAATTTTGACGTTCGTTTTACGTGTCTAGTTCGATGGTGGCAGTTGCTAGTGTTGACGAAATCAGGTCTCTTTTATTTTAGGGTTTAATTTAATGATTTTTGTGCTTTACTGTTTGGTTATATAACAAGGGGTTTATTTATTACGACTCTTAACAGTTCACCGGCCGTAACACCGGACAGAACTAACAATAACATTGTTTTCCACTGATCCATGAAAAATATACTCACGGCCACCTGTGGCCCGTTTTATAATAAACTACAAGTTACAACTTGTAGCTTGTAATTTCCATTGGGCGATCAGCTGATTTACTAATAATATTAGTTTGTACTTTATTATGAAATGGGCCCCAGAGGGAGAATGTTTAATGGTTTTATCTATGTCATAAGTTTTATCTATGAATATGTTTCATTATCAGAGTACTCAAGACCGGGGCTATCGGCCATCTGCCTCAATATTGTTTCAGTTTTTCATTCATCAGTTTTGGATTAATTTATTGATTTCAAGTTTTGAGGTATGCTCAATGTATCACAGCCTACTTCTTTATAGTTTTTCTAGAATATTTACAGTGGCTTGCGTCAGAACCATAATCAACCGTTCAAAACAGCTGATTATGAAAAATATTTACCTCTTCTTTCTGCTAATCTGCTGTTCTTCTCAGCAGACAGCGAGACAGCTAAACAAAACGAAACGAGAGATTCTCAGATTTTTCGTCTGCGGACTGCAGACTGCAGAGCCAGCAGAGCAGAGTCAAACATGGCGTCATTAAGGTTATTTAATATTTGCAAAACTGGCCAAGCTTATATAAAACCAGCAGTGTGTTCAAACCTCATTCAGGTATAGTATATTAGTAAATACAATTTTATCCATAGCCTATAATTTACTACATTAAATTTACCAAATGTGATGTCCAATGTTGTTTTTATCGACTTTGTTCACTAGCCTAGTCTGCAAAATAATTAACAAGGGGTAAGAAATCAAATTTTTTATCTTTAAAAATGTAGTGTGGATGAATAAGGACTTAAAAATGAGGTTCATACTATTATAAACCATGGTTATGTAATATGGGGTTGGACTAGGCCTATTTAGACTGTAGAAGTGGACTAGAGAATGCAACTTTGATATCTGGGCTCCTAGTGGGGCCTTGGCTCCATCATAACTTATTAACAAAATATTTTAAACTGAACGCTGCTATCAGTATTTCTAATTGTATAAATCCATGGGTAGGCTACAGTTTCTTTACTGGGCTATGCTAATATCGATTGAAACAATCGATTCGATTAGTAAACCTTCATGCGATTTTTTCACCATCAGCAAGTTTGGTTGGTTAGGCTAGTTTAAGATAGTTTAATTTGATAATAATTATATTTAAAAAAATCGATTATTAATCAATATTTTGGTAATTATATCGACCTCCGGACCTCACGCGAAATTAAAAATTTCTTTTTTCAAAATGGTCGAAATTTCACGCTGATTTCAAAAATGATTGTCGTTTTTTTCGGAAACGTCCCGTTTTCCCGGAAAATGGGAAAAACGGGAAAAATATTTTTTGCTCAAAACCCATGTTGTGGGTACTCAAATTATGCGGAATTTTGTCCTGGACAAGAATATGTAAATTTTATTACGATCGGACCACTATTAAGTAAAATATCACCGAAAAACGGGAAAACGGGGAATTTTTTTTTGCTCAAAACCCATGTTGTGGGTACTCAAATTGTGCGGAATTTCATCCCGAACAAGAATATGTAGTTTTTATTACGATCGCTTTTACGTAAAGCATCACCGGACAGGTTAACTAACCTAACATAGGTTTAAATTAGGTTAGGTTAGGTTAGGATAGGTTAGTTTAGGTTAGGTTAGGTTAAGTAAGGTTAGGTTAAGTTAGGTTAGGTTAAGTTAGGTTAGGTCAGGTTAAGTTAGGTTAAGTTAGGTTAGGTTAGCTTAGGTTAGTTTACTTACAATACTTACCTATTCTAACCTATCCTAAACTAACCTATCCTAACCTAACCTAAGTTTGTAAGTTAGGTTAGGTTGGGTTAGTTAATCAATAACATGAGTATTGTAAGTAAACTAACCTAACCCAACTAAACCTAACCTAACCTAAACAAACTTAACCTAACCTAACCTATCAAAACTCAACCTAACCTAAACCAACCTAACCTAACTTAACCTAACCTAACCTAACTTAACCTAACCTAACCTAACCTAACTTAACCTAATCTAACTTAACTTAACCAAACCTAAACTAACCTATCCTAACCTAACCTAACCTAATCTAAACCTAAGTTAGGTTAGTTAACCTGTCCGGTGATGTTTTACTTAAAAGCGATCGGTTAGGATAGGTTAGTTTAGGTTAGGTTAGAATAGGTAAGTATTGTAAGTAAACTAACCTAAACCAACCTAACCTAACCTAACTTAACCTGACCTAACCTAACTTAACCTAACCTAACTTAACCTAACCTAACCTAAACTAACCTATCCTAACCTAACCTAACCTAAACTAACCTATCCTAACCTAACCTAACCTAACCTAACCTAACCTAACCTAACCTAACTTAACCTAACCTTACTTCCTAAACTAACCTATCCTAACCTAACCTAATTTAAACCTAAGTTAGGTTATGTTAGGTTAGTTAACCTGTCTGGTGATGTTTTACTTAAAAGCGATCGTAATAAAAACTACATATTCTTGTTCAGGATGAAATTCCGCACAATTTGAGTACCCACAACATGGGTTTTGGGCAAAAAAAAAATTCCCCGTTTTCCCGTTTTTCGGTGATATTTTACTTAATAGTGGTCCGATCGTAATAAAATTTACATATTCTTGTCCAGGACAAAATTCCGCATAATTTGAGTACCCACAACATGGGTTTTGAGCAAAAAATATTTTTCCCGTTTTTCCCATTTTCCGGGAAAACGGGACGTTTCCGAAAAAAACGACAATCATTTTTGAAATCAGCGTGAAATTTCGACCATTTTGAAAAAAGAAATTTTTAATTTCGCGTGAGGTCCGGAGGTCGATATAATTACCAATATTTTCAATTCGATAGTTTCAATCGATATTAGCATAGCCCAGTTAAGAAACTGTACCCCAGAACACTCTTCTTCTGTTAATATTAGTAAGCACTTAAAAAAAAGTTATGGGTACAGTTTCTTAACTGGGCTATGCTAATATCGATTGGATTAGTAAACCTTCATGCGATTTTTTCACCATCAGCAAGTTTGGTTGGTTAGGTTATGATAGTTTAATTTTATAATAGACATATTCAAAAATATTGATTATCAATCAATATTTCCAATTTGATAGTTTCAATATATGTGATGTGGAAAGCGAAAAGGCACCTCTTGTCGGTGATGATGCAAAATTTTCAGTACGGCCGATTTAAGTAATTAAGGTTGAAAATATTGAAATTCAGTTTTTTATCGATTGTTATACCTCATTTATCATAGAACAGAAAGGTATCGGTTAAAATATTGAAGAAGATGTAAAAGGTAAAAAAAAAAATCATTTTGTTAACCTCTGTACGGTCTGAGAAAAGGTACCTCTTGTCGCTGAAGGTTATTTCGCCATAACGACAAGAGGTCCCATTTCTAATATTAACTTTATAAACAGACTAGCTGTGTACCCGTTCTACGCACGGGGATCTTATAATATTCAGTTGAAACCTTCTTATATAAAGAACAGCAGTTGGTTTGCATATTTTAAGATATGCTGGCCAAACTATTATACATAGCTTCATTTTATGTTGTTTTTTGTTGTTCCGGATCGGTATGACAATCAATAAAAGGTTAAATTACCTCTGTGTCTGCCGGTCGATCCTATAACGGTAGGCTTACTTTAATTTTTACTATCTGATCTCGTTTGCATGGCTCAATCACGTCCTGGTTGAAGTTCGTTCGCTACGCTCACTCACCTGTATGTTGGAGCTCGTTCGCTGCGCTCACTTTCCTTCAGGTTAGCTCGTTCGCTACGCTCACTTGCCTTCAGGTTAGCTCGTTCGCTACGCTCACTCGCCTCCAGGTTGCAAATTAGCTGTTGTCATAAATGTAAAAGAAATAATAGTGCTAGTGCTGCACCCTGTTGGTAATCCTTGTAACTTTAATGCTATTGAACATCACAGAACAGAACCAACTTGTTTAATTGAAACAGCTGTTAAGATTCAATAATTTCATTTCTCATAAGGTTAACATGGGCTTCCAGAAATTCCACGTCAAAAATCGACAAAAACTTGATTTTTCAAGGGTTTACTGTTAAATATCTAACTGTCTCATATTCGATGAAATACGTCTAAAACCATCTCATATATGTATAGTATTTGGAAAATAAGTTTCAGGCGGGACAGTGCTATAGTTATTGAGGAGTAGTTGTAATAAAGTGCGTATTTTAGCGTTACCAAGAGAATGACAGATAGACAGACAGACAGACAGACAGACAGACAGACAGAAATTGAGATAAGGTTTGATTCGGTTTCTCTGACCTATGAAATGTAAAAATAACCAAAAAGTTCATTATTCTAAGCAATGTACAGACAAAACTCTAATTTTATTTATATAGACTATATAGTCAAAAAAATTAATTGTCCTGCATTCTAGAGGAAATTTAGAAAACTACAACAAGGTTTAGTTTACGGAGAACAAAATATTTCACAGATATTGCGGTCCCAAAAAGAGGTAGGCTACCTTTTCTTATCTTATGGAGAAATGACATATGGCCGACAAGAGGTCCCTTTTCTGAAATGAGATTTTTACGACGTGCTTCAATAAAACAATTATTTAAATGAAAACTACTGAGAGTTAAGACAAAAATTGGTTTTGCCTCCAAAGAGGAGATTATAAGCTTTCTTTTGATACCAACATCATTTCTTGAATAAAAATAACTCTTTTTATGCGTATTTAAAATTTTCAAAATGGTTTTTCTCAAAATGACCCTTTTCCATAACAAAATTTCAAAGTCCTATGAATTTAACAAAAAAATCGTAGATGCATGGGACTTGCACCAAGTGATTCGGAGTTTAATATATATATAAAACTCAAAATCGAAAATTCCCGACAAGAGGTCCCTATTCACTTTCCACATCACATATAGCCTATTAGCATATAAGTTAGTCGAGTTAAGAAACTGTACTCAAAGTTATCTTACAGGAATGTGAATCAGGTTAGGTTAACTTTGGCCTAACGTAGTCTCTATAATGTATTTTTGTCCAAACAAACTCAGGCATTTAATAGTCAAATTAACCTATGGACTAAGAATGACAATGGAGATAAATTTGTATTGACAGTCAACTTACTTACCTAGGTTAACCGGTGGAGTTGAATGTAAAAGTTTGCCTAAATTTTAACCTAGGCCTAAACATTAACGGGTACACTTCCATATCTGTTGGCACAAACAGCCGAATGAGTAATATTGATTATTACATTTTTTAATTCAATATATTGTTTGATTAGTTAGTTAAGGTTAACCTAACCTTAAAAGAGATGGAAACAAAACGTTAACATCGTTTGGTTAACCTTACCTAACTAACCAAACGATATATCGAATAATCGATATATCGATCGATATTTTCATTCGGTTGTTTGTGCCAACAGATATGGAAGTGTACCCAAATTAACTTACATGGATGAAATAATTTTCACCAACATAGTCATTGGGAGGGTTCAAGTGCAAATTGCGAATAAGAAAAAAAGGGTTAAAAACTTGTCTTTGATGACCACGTTTTTTCTCTTGAAGATTAGGCTTAGGGAGTAAACTTAGCCAAGCTGAAGATAAGTTATTTAAAATTCAAGAAGACATCATATAAAAGTAATGAGTTACACTTGTTTTAGTTAACTTAGCCTATTCGACGGATAAATTGTTTAGTAAAAATCAACATGGCCACCTATCAACCCTTAAACTTAACCCTTAGAGTGCCAGGCGAGAAATAAAAGTAACGCTCAAAAAATGCCGATGATTTTTCCCGAAGGTCGCGCTAAAAATGCCGAGCGCGATCTGGCGATTTTTAGGTTAAAATTTCGTAAAAATCGAATTTTCGATATTTCGACCAACGAAAACCGATGTATCGCATCTAGTAACTTTCGACTCAATGTTAATATATGGGTTAAAAGAATCCGAGTATCCATTCGGTTGTTATGACAACTGTTCGATCATTACGAAACGTCCGGCTCGTTCTAAAAACGTCCGGTCGGCCGGACGTCGGCACTTTTGGCTCGTTTTAAAAACGTCCGGTTCCCCGGACGTTGGCACTCGAAGGGTTAAAATTTTAAATTTCTACAAGTTAAAATTGCCTAAGCTGCAATTCTGCTCACTTAATTGATCCAACTTGTTTACCTATGTCTATTTTTCTCACAATAATTTTTTTAATCTTTCAAAAGTTTACATTTTATGAACCCAGTTTTCAGCGTACACACACTAAGTTCAAGACCTACAGCACTCATATGGTATGGCTATCCACAGTTATTTTAGGTAACTTAGGCTTTTCTTTCCTCACAAGACAGGTGAAAACACTAAACCCGCATTGTGGTTATTGAACATATCAGATGGTTATTTTAGTAGAACGGCTGTTGACTAAGTACAAATAGGCTAACACTTTTCTATTACTGTAGGAAAAAAGGTTCATCAGAACTGGGGTATATTGTGTGGTGTGATGTGTCAAAACAGACCCTGTAATCTCACCAACAAAACTTAAGAAAGGTTTTGTTGGTGAGATTTTGATTTAAGAGTTTCTAGATTAAAAACTAAGTAATTAATTTAAAATTAACTTAAGTCTTGATCTCATATTCATGTTATTCTGTTATTTACAGTATAGTGAAATACCAAACAAAAACATGTGCAAATAATGCTAGTGCACATATGCGCCATGGCATGTTCAGTTTTGTGAGCACATTTTCCTAGTGCTGGGAAGGGTGATATCGATATCGGTTTGTCATATCTTTCAAGTCTTTGTTTATAAAAAAATTACACTCTTTAGGTTTTAGTTTTTAGTATTAGCCATGGTACCGGTAATTGGTATTCATGTTAATACTAAAACAATCCCACTTCTTTAAGTTTTGATTGCAGAAAAAACATTTTTTATTAAGTGTATTTTTTTGTTCTTGAAAAGGCAAAAATACGTAAGTTTTTCATTCTTAGGTTTTGAGATTCGGGATTAGATTTTTGTAAATTTCAGTTTTGAGATTTTAGAAATGGTTTACCGAGGATAACTCCGTTTGTTGATAGTATTTGTTATTTACAGGTCAGAACTACATTCAAAAATGTCGGGTACCAGGACCCGAGCATGGAATGGAAAGATATCACAGAGAGAGCTGCACAAACATTGTTCTGGACCGAGCTGGCTCGTGGGTTTGCCGTCACACTAGGACATATGTTCAAAGAACCGGCGACCATCAACTATCCGTTTGAAAAGGGGCCACTCAGTCCACGTTTCAGAGGAGAACACGCATTGAGGAGGTATCCATCAGGCGAGGAACGCTGCATCGCTTGTAAACTGTGCGAAGCCATCTGTCCGGCACAGGCTATCACCATCGAGGCGGAAGAAAGAGCTGATGGCAGCCGACGAACTACGCGCTACGACATCGACATGACCAAATGTATCTACTGCGGATTTTGCCAGGAAGCTTGCCCTGTAGACGCTATTGTTGAAGGACCTAATTTCGAATTTTCCACCGAGACGCACGAAGAGCTTTTGTACAACAAGGAAAAGCTGTTGAACAACGGTGATAAATGGGAATCTGAAATCGCTTCAAACATTCACGCTGATCACCTGTATCGCTGAATCGGTTTGAGTAGTTTTAAGTAGAAAATCTTCATTGTAAAGTTAAATGGCTCAAATAATAGCCAGTGAATGTGAATATTGAAATGATACATTGTTATATGAAATGGTAATTATACTTAGTTTTCAAATGACAGGATTAATTAATTGTTTACACCTCAGCCTTGTTTTTAGTGATAAGAATCAGGTGTTAGCCAAGTAATGGCATATGGGATGTACTTGCTTCAGTTGACCCATCCTACTTGATATAAAATAACAGCTGCCACGGCAATGGTACACTCCTACAAACTATTGTATAAAACAAGTTTCAGGTATTGTTTTATAGGTGATGTTTATTTTGTGGATGCGTCTTATTTACTTTTAAAGAACTTGTGGGCTTCATTCGCCAAACTTAAAGTTGAAACCAAAATTTAGTATGAGCTAATTGCTGTCAAAAATACATCGATAGCTAACTGTATAATGTTTTACAGTAACATAAGAGGTTGCAGTAAAGGTTTGTAGTTACTCTATAATAAACTTCTGCATAATAATCTGGAACTTTGACCAAAGTATACATACCAAAGTTAACAGAAGTATTTGAAGTTCTTATGCTTTGAAATTTGGTTCTGTACGATTTGCGTTCTGGATCTCACTCATCTTACTTTTAGTTCAAAACTCATATTATTTCAGTTTAAAAAACCTACTTATTACAACAGCTTCGTTCTCTTAATATTTTATAATACGTTTGATAAGGGCTGCATTGACAACTATGAAATGAAATAAAATAAGCCAACTAAGATGGCTTATGTCCACAAAGTAATGACTCAACGACAGTATCTAATTTATAAACGACATGGTATATTTAGGCCAAGGTATAAGTTTATTTAAAAAGATAATTTCAGGTGTCACTCACCTTCATGAAAACAGGAGAACTTAGTCCTTTGTCAAATGTCACCAAAGTTCAAAACACACAAATGCACATTTGTGATCGCCTAACCACGACTCATGGTGAACCGTGGTGACATTTGACAAAGGATTAAGTTCTGCTGTTTTCATAAAGGTGAGCGAGGCCTAGTGATGTGGGCCGGGTAAATACCCAGTGGGTAGGTAAATATAAATTGGGTTTTTACCCGGGTATTTACCCCAGGCCCGGGTAAATACCCAAAAACTGGGTATTTATAATTTTTATTAAAGTTAGAGAAGATTTAGATGTTTTTTTGCAATTATTACCTTGCAAGGATAGTAAAATGATGATAAAATGTGTTAAACAAAATTTCATATGGTCACTACTGGCATTTTACTTCTGGTTATAATCGGCATAAATACCCTGGTCGCATGGTTGCTGCACTGGTCCTGACTACTTATGATTTTTTAATTTCTATGATAGATAGATGAATTTATTTGATTGAAAGTGAAAAAAAAATAATTTGCAAAGTACCTAATAATTATTATTTAGAAAGACAGGAAAACTTAACCCTTTACTTCCCGGAATTATGAAATTTAATAATACAAATTTTTATTGTGAATTTTCATTTTATTTTTTTTATTTTAAGGCTAAAAATGTGTTTTTTTTCAAATTTCCCTCATAGAATTAAAAGTTAGAAATATGTATCCATATGGATACCATGGAAACCTAAAGTACCATTGTTCACTAATTTTCATACGTTAATAATTTTAATTTTACTTTGACACTCCCATAGTATCCATATGGATACACGTTTCTTAAAAGTTGTATCAAATAGAAAAATAAGTTACTTGTTCATCAATTTAAAAAAATTAATTTAGAATGAGTACAAAGATGACATCATAAGCCACTCGTCAATTTCTTCATCGTCATTCATCTGTAAAACACATCATTATTATATTTTATGATTTCTAATATCGGACTGAAACAAGCATTACAACACTTGTAGGCCTGTATTTATCATTGTGCAGACTTAAAAAAACAGACTTATATCGAAGAAAATACAAAAGAAAAACAGTATCCATATGGATATTATGGGAACACAGACGACACACCATAGCTATTATTAAAAATAAACCTGTATCCAAAAGGATACTATGGGAACACAGAGGACTCTTTAAATATTGTTAGCTGAAGAAGTAGGTTCTTCTTTAACTATTTTTGTTACTTTTATGATAAAATTATTCAAGAAACTGATAGAAAATAGAATTTAATAAGCATGACAAAAAACATAAGTGTATGAATTATATAAACCAGGAATGAACTGTTAGGTAACCATAGCAACTCATTTAAACAAAACCAAAGTTATACTTTTATAAAAAAAACAAATAATTGTCCAGCTGGTTTTCAACAGTATTGAAGCACTCACCACAGTACCCCCTGCTAATGATTTAATTTAAGTAAATCATGATACTTGAAATCGTACAGGAAAGCGTACATGTCTCCCAGATTTTGTCTTAATCGCAGGTTTTAATTCGCTTGAACTTGTCTTGGTATAATTAGGATCATCCATGCTTTGTGTCTTGCTTTGTGCTTGTGTGGATTTGTTGCTTTCTGTCCTATTTGGTGCATATCCATCGTTCTTGTATTCGGACCAAAAGTATGCCGGTTTGAGTCGATCCATGGATACCGTGACATTACAGCCTTTAATCACCACAACGGCAGTCTTGGTGGTTCTGCTGATAATAGGGTAAGGGCCAGAGTATGGGGGTTCGAGAGCTCCCTTGGGGATGTCAGTCCGCACAAAGACATGTGTGCATGTAGCGAGGTCCTTAAAAACGAATGGCGTCTTCGCACCATGTCTAGTTCCACTGACTGGACGCAGGTTGTTGAAGTGCTGACGTAAGCTCTTTACGAAGTTTGGTGGATCCAATTGATGTCCATCTTGGCTGGGCGTCATAAACTCTCCAGGAAGTCGTAGAGGTTGACCGTAAACGAGTTCTGCAGAGGAAGCTTGCATATCTTCGCGCCACGCAGCTCTGATCCCCATTAGTATCACTGGCAAAACTTCGGTCCAACGATCTGTTGTGTGACACCTTATGGCTGCCTTGAGTTGTCGATGAAGGCGTTCAACGAGTCCATTGGCAGCAGGGTGATAGGCAGTCGTTCGCAGACGTGTTGATCCAGTTAACTGTGTTAGCTGCTGGAAAAGAGAGGATTCAAATTGTCGACCTTGATCTGTGGTTATGCGCAGTGGCGTTCCAAACCTTGAAATCCAGTTGGTGAATAATGCACGAGCTACAGTTTCAGCTTCTATGTTCTCAAGTGGAACTGCTTCAGGCCAACGTGTAAATCTGTCAACACAAGTCAAACAATACCTGTAACCTTCCGAAACAGGTAATGGGCCAACTAGATCAATATGGATGTGTTCGAATCTAGAAGATGGTGGAACAAACGTACCAACTGGGGTTGAGCTGTGACGTGTTATCTTTGACTTCTGGCAGGAGAGGCAGGAGCGAGCCATAGAACGACAGTCTGATTTCATTGAAGGCCAAACAAAACGTTGGCTAACCAGTTTTGTGGATGCCTTTATCCCGGGATGAGACAGGTTGTGCAAGCTGTAAAAAGCATTTTTTCGAAATTGTTTTGTGACAAAAGGACGGGGGTTTGAAGTAGATACATCACAATAAAGTGAGATTTCCGTTCCTGGTAGCAGCACTTGCTTGAGCTTTAGGTTGGATTCTGTTTCTAAATAGTGTTGTAGTTCTTCATCCTGAGCTTGAGACTCTGCCAAAGCCTGGAAGTTTAAGGAGGCAGTGGCTTCTTCTATCCTAGAGAAGGTATCTGCAACTGCGTTTTCTTGTCCAGAAACGTGGCGAATGTCAGTTGAGAACTGTCCAATATATTCCAAGTGACGGAACTGTCTTGGAGAACACTTATCAGGTTTTTGACGGAAAGCAAAGGTCAGAGGCTTGTGATCTGTAAAAATTATGAATTGTCTTCCTTCTAGCATATGTTTGAAATACTTAATGGCAAGATAAATTGCTGTTAGTTCTCTGTCATAAGTACTGTATTTCTGTTGAGTTAGACTTAACTTTTTGGAAAAGAAAGATAGTGGTTGCCAGTTTTGTCCTACCTTTTGTTGCAATACACTTCCTACAGCATAGTCTGATGAATCGCAGAAGATTGCAAGTGAGGCATTCGGTGCAGGGTGAGACAACATAACGGCTTCACTGAGGCTTTTTTTACAAGTTTCAAAAGCTTGTTCACTTTCTGTAGTCCAATTAATAGGCATATTACCTTTTAGATTGGCTTTCAGAAGGTCATTTAGTGTGCTCTGCTGGGACGCTGAATGGGGTAGGAATCTACGATAAAAGTTTAGCATACCAGTGAATCTTCTTAATTCCTTTGCAGTCTTTGGTTTGGGGTAACAGTCAAGAGCTTTCACTTTTTCAGGTAAGGGTTTTATCCCTTCTCCGGAAACTTGATATCCGAGAAAACTAACCATGGGAACTCCTAGGTTGCACTTACTTGGGTTGACAAAGACTCCGAAAGAGGATAGGCGGTCAAACAATTGTCGTAAGTGAATGAGGTGTTGTTCTTCGGATTCTGAAGCTACGAGAATGTCATCAATGTAAGCGTAACAGAAGTCTAGGCCACTGAGTACACCATCAATGAAACGTTGAAAGGTTTGGGCAGCATTGCAAAGTCCAAAAGACATGAAAGGAAATTCGAAAAGACCAAAAGGTGTTGTTATAGCAGTCTTATGAACGTCATCAGGAGCTACAGGGATCTGATGGTAAGCACGAACAAGATCTATAGTAGAGAAAACTTTTTTACCATGCAAATTTAGAGAAAAGTCCTGAATGTGAGGAATAGGGTAGCGATCAGGAATGGTTCTGGCATTTAGGGCTCTGTAGTCTCCACATGGTCTCCATTCGTCTCCTTTTTTGGGAACCATATGAAGAGGAGATGACCAGCTGCTAGAAGAAGGTCTAGCTATACCTAACTGGACCATAACCTCAAATTCTTTTTTGGCTAACTTTAACTTGTCCGGGGCTAGACGACGGGGTTTGCTAAAGACTGGTGGTCCTGGGGTTGTCTGGATATGGTGTTCTGTTTGGTGTTTGACAGGGACAGAAGGTTTACCTGCCGGTCGAATAAGGGACGCATATGATTGGAGGAGCTGCATGTAGACATTTGGTTGGTTTGCATTTATTGCTTTAATACCACTTACCAAATTGGAGCATGTTGCGCGACCAGTGGAAACGAGAGAGGTTACCTGATCAATCAAACACTGACGTCGAACATCCACTAATAAATCATAATGATGAAGAAAGTCAACTCCAATGATCGGTTTGGCAACGTCAGCTATGATAAAACGCCACACAAATGCTCGGCGTAGGCCTAGGTCCAAAGATAAGGTATGCAACCCGTAAGTGGCAATTTCGGTGTTGTTTGCTGCGTATAGTGTATAGTCAGATTTTAGTATTTTACCTGAAAGCATTTTTCGTGGATAGACGCAAACATCTGCTCCAGTGTCAATGAGGAACTGTTGTTTTGTTACCTTGTCTGTGACGAAGAGGCGGCGAGATGTCTGTAGATCGGAGGAGTCGCTGGCCGCCATTAGAGACTCCCGAGATCGTTTCCCGAGTTGTTGGCTTGGAAACTGCAAGGCCTGGTGCACTTAGTTGCAGCATTACCGAATCGCTTGTGGTACCAGCAAACATCGTCTCTTGTCGTGCTCTTGGAGCGTGATCTTGATTGCCGAACCGGACTTGAACTCCATGTTGGACGACGATTTTGATTACTCCGCAGATCTTCTTTGATAGTTGAAATGTCGTGCTGAAGTGAAGAGTGCTTACGATTTCGCCCATTTTAGATGTCATCAGAATCGTCAGTCGCTCCATCACTACTTCCATAGAGTTGGGACTGTTAGTAGGGACAGCTGGTTCTGTAACTTGATGACGCGGGCTAATTTCAAGCACGGCGTCAGCCAACTCGGCTAGTGCATCAAGCTCAGACGACTTTTGTGTTGCTAAAATGGCTTGAGTTGATGAAGGCAGACGACTCAACCACAGAGTTTTCAGCACAGTGTCAGGCACAACGGTACCAGCCAAAGCACGAAGATGTCTGAGGAACTGCGAGGGCTTTCGATCTCCCATTTCTTCATGTTCCAGGAGACGTCTGGTCTTCTGTTCCTGTGAAGAGCTTAGGCGTTGTATCAATTCTGTTTTCAGTTTTTCGTATTTTCCCTCGGTTGGTGGTCTTGTGAGGATGTCTCTCACTTCAGCAGCGTATTTAGCATCAAGGTTTCCACAAACATAAAAGAATTTTGTTTCATCAGATGTGATCCGAGCCAAGGAGAATTGGGTCTCGACCTGCGCAAACCACAGCTCAGGATCTGCTGGCCAAAATTGTGGAATCTTCACAGTAATTCGTTCTAGGGAGTTACCTTCTTGAGTAGTAGACATTGTATTGCAATTTTGGTAAAAAATTATCACGTCGGGGTCACCACTGAAGAAGTAGGTTCTTCTTTAACTATTTTTGTTACTTTTATGATAAAATTATTCAAGAAACTGATAGAAAATAGAATTTAATAAGCATGACAAAAAACATAAGTGTATGAATTATATAAACCAGGAATGAACTGTTAGGTAACCATAGCAACTCATTTAAACAAAACCAAAGTTATACTTTTATAAAAAAAACAAATAATTGTCCAGCTGGTTTTCAACAGTATTGAAGCACTCACCACATTAGCATACTCTGTGTTCCCATAGTATCCATTTGGATTTAGTTATTTGATACCAAATATATAAAAAGTAAGTAACAGAAAAATATAATTCTATGTATATTTCAGTAGCTAAAGGTGCAATGAAGTGAAATATAATTTTTCCCAGCTTCGTAACTAATTATAAACATAAAAAATCTTATCTTGAAAATCTTAAATTTCATGATGTGTCAAAAACCTGGTTTGCATCACTTTGAACAGATATTTTTCTTCTTTTCGCAGGCTTGCCAACATTAGGAAAATTAAAAACCCTTTCTAATAAGCCTAGAAACAAAATGCATAGAGGTATAGACTCAAATCTCTACCTACAGAGAGGTAAAAAAATGAGAAATAATATGTATCCAAAAGGATACTATGGGAAGTAAAGGGTTAACCTAGTAGTAGCCTATGTGTAAACAACTTAAGAAAAATAATTTTAAAATTCAATCTGTAGGATGGCAGGATTTAATATTTTTGTTCTAAATCTTTTGTTGGTATCAATGGTATCAAAATAAAAAAAAAACTAATTTCATAAACTTGTGATACAAAACATTGGAATCTATAGCACAATAAATCTTTCAAAATTATATTAGGTTCGACCAAAAAACAGGAGATACATTTTTTTAGTAGGTTTATCCAAATATATTATTGTTTCCAACCGAGCGGTAACACAGAAAAGTTTACTTAAGCCTACTTAAAAGTATTATATCATTCTGCCTAGATGTCAAATAGGCCTTAGGTCTGTCTAGCCTTCCAAACCATTTATACAATAAAAATTTTGCATCATAAGTACCCAACAATTCCTGAATATTTATAAATTAAAATAATTTTGTTTAGGCTATGTTATTTAATTGGTTATAAATTTATAAAATTATAAAAATTGAAATAGCCACAGCCTTTTTTAATATATACTATTTTTTAGTTAGTTAAATTTAACTGATGTTACTCGATTTAAGACACAAAACCCCATGCTTATTTAGAAACTTTATGTATTATTAAAAAAAAGTGCTAACATTAAGCGAGTAAAGCTTCAAGTTACTGTAAAAGGTGTTATTGACTATCCTAATTTATCATGTAATAACAATAACATATTTAGGGGTAAATATAAATGAATTTCAATTGATTTTATAAATACCCAAAATACCCGGGTATTTATGGATTTTGGGAATTTACCCGGGTAAATACCCAGGGTATTTACCCCGAGTTTTAAATACCTGGGTATTTTACATCACTAGCGAGGCCTGAAATTATTATTTTTTAAATGTATTTAAATAACTGTTAAGTTCATAGGAAAGAAAATGTAGAGTAGGTTAAGATACGAGTTAACAATTTACTACGCAAGTATAAAATTAACATTACAGTATTTACAGTGTGAAGTACAAAGCAAGTTTACACAAACAATGTTCACAAATGAGACAGTGGTACTCTAATGACATATAATAGTAAATATTCATCCATGTAGGATAATGTCAAGATTACATTCAAGCCACAAATTACAAGGCAATTGAGTGTTTAATAAAATAACTCCACAATCTAAAAAGATTGGTGAAATAGGCTCCATGTGTATGCAGAGTAGATACATTATTTGACACATATTTTTAAATACAAACAGGCATTTAAATAAACAGGTAGTTAAATGGTCTTTGGGACAAAGATAAATATTCTGTTGTTTTTTACTCAATAAAACCAGTCAATTATCTTTCTATTTAGGTACTTGATTCCATGTTGTCTTCCATTTCGACTGCAGGTAACTCTGCACTATCTGAGTCGTGTAAACTGCTATCCATTTCTACCTGTAAAATCATCCAAAACTTGATTAAATTATTGCAACAGCGTTTTTAGATCAAGTTAAAAAAACTTAAGGAAAACTAACAACGTTTATTAACACGATAAAAATCTTTAAAAAGTTGATGATCTGATCTTCCAATAAACACGTCTGTCAAGGAAAATTGTGTACAAACTCTACAAAAACTGACGATTGAAATTTAAGTAAAGTAATTCTTTACTGTTACAAAATACTAAAGCAGGATTACAAAATTTACCTGTTTCATATAAATTATTTTCTACACAATCATCTTAGTGCACTGTAAATAAAATGGAAAACAGTAAACATTTTAGAAACAAAAAAATCTATTGACCGCTAAATTAGTTTGCATACCAAAATAGTGCCAAAAGTATGGTAAGACATTGGTCTACAAAGAAATATTAAAACGTACCATATTTCCCTACAAAAATGATTTCCTCGAGAAGATTGTTCTACAAAATGGTAATAACTCTGTTACATTTTTGAATGTAACTAATTATTGGAATGGTATATTTACGCTGATCTTGATCAAATAGGGTCAGTTTTTTTCTCATTCCTCACAATCTACCAATCAAACAAAATTTCAGTTACTTTGAGGAGGGGGGACGACGTTAAAATGTATAACCAATCAATGACTTTTCTGTGATTTCCATCACCAGCAGACAACAGCCATACTGATGTATGAGGGTTTTTATTAAAAAAACACAACTTTCAACATTGTTAAACCATCGTAACGCTACGTAATCAAACTCAGGAAGAACATTGGTTTTATTTCACGGTTAAAAAGCGTTCTGAGGGAGTTGTGTTTGGTAATAAGGTTTGATAGTCCTCAATAATGAATAGCCAGTCAAAGTGGGCATTTGAAGCAATAAAACAATTCAATACTGACTCAAATCAACTAAATTATGTCACGCCGAAAAAGACATGTCATATTTTATTCTAGTACATACAAAATATTGGTTGTTTAGTAACCTTTTTTGTGTCTTGTTAGCCCCTGGACTCAACAATTCTCTTTCTTTAAAAAGCTAGCTGATCTATATACTTTTAAAACGTTCTCAATCACCCATTTAGCTGTTATTTAGCCTATTCAGCTTAAAATATGCTATGTTTCTAAGCATTGAAGTATTATGTATCCTACCTCATTGTCTGGTTTCTTCCCAGCGTTGCGTTTGTGTGAGTGACTACACTGAGCCACCCAGTTGTCGAGGTTGTCGTAATCTGCTGGTTTTAGGTCCATATATCCTTGGGGTACCACCATTCCCAGCCTGAGCAGTTGAAATAAAACGAATTAAGTTACGTAGCATAGTTTACTACTTACACACAATAACTCAGGGGAACTAGTAGAATACCAACAGAATAGGAGAAAAAATAAAAGTTTTCCTTGCAAGTAAAAAGCTGTTAAGCTAGGGAATTCTCTCACGTTAAAGAAAAAAAATACTAGACCCGTACAGCTTTATGATAAGAGAAATCCGAATCATGATCAGGAGGGAAGGTATGAAAGTCCTAGTTTTTGAAAACAAGGTTCTTAGAAAGATTTTTGACTTAGACTACAAATGTGCAATTTGGAAGAGTTTAGGAGTGGGGTCGTGTAGAGTGTAGACATTATGATCTTCTCCTGCGATTACAGCCGAATATTACACTTCTCTCGTGGTCGTGGACACATCATCATCATCATCTTAACTATCACAGTTAAATCCTAAACATCTCCTGTGGTTGTTTAAATGTTGGACATCATATTTTTATGTCCCCACGATCGCAGTATGATTTTACACATCTCCCCTGATTGTTAAGATATCATCATGCATCGATCGCGATAGTAAAAGTTCGGCTCAAAAATCAAACCACTTGCACGTCTCTAGAATGCAATGTATCTACTGTTAAAAAAAAAAAAAAACTACATAACTGCAATAGTTAAACAGGTACCGGTATCATGAATAAAGGCACTACTTCTTCATTATTTAACGGTGCATTCCATCCATGGAATAAAGTTACGGCTTCTAATCTAAACTGTAACCCGTTTTTCTTCATCATTAAGCGTTTAACAAATGGTCCTAGCTAAGAATAAGCTGATCTTATTGAGTAACAAAACTATCATTTCATTTAACACTTCTTATAGTAAATGTAATCTCCTATCACCTCTCTGGAAGCATGTAAGGCTTGAGCCAACCAACAAGCGGAGTTTGTCCTGACACGTACGGAGCACAGTTGTGATAAAACAAGACACCGTCTACCTGCAAATAAATAGGAGAGGACTGTGAGTAAATACTAGGTTTATAGTAATTTAACACAATCTAAACAGTAATGAATCATAGATTGAATATAGACTTATTTGAAACAAGAGCAAATCAACAATTACTGGTACTGTTCAATGAGAAGACTCCGAATTAGTGTTTAACTGAGTGAGAAAAAAATTTGATTAAAAAATAAAAAGCGACTTATTTATGGTCTTCATGGACTGGAGACCTTAATACTACTACTCACCTTATGAATAAGTCCACTATTTATTCTACTTTCTAAAGCATGTAGTGTAACTCTCAATACGTTTTGAACACAATACTGTTATTATCGCTGGTATGCCTACCTCGTTTGGTTGGTGTTGGGCCAATGTTGCTGGTAGGGTGTACGGAACACAGTGTGGAGGCAGAAACACATTGTAGATGTCGGAACCCAAACTTTCCTTGGCAAAACTCTGCGTCACCTCGGCCAGCTTGCAGTTTAACCAATACAGCCGAAACTGAGCCTGTAAAAAGTTGTTTATTTGTAATAAAAAGGTGTTATGTTATAGCTATTTTTAAGTCTTAACAAAATGGTACAACCCTCATTGCTGTAAAAACTGCAGTTCAAAGTTAGGCTACCTTACCTATTATGTTTTACACACTGTTGTGTGTAAATATACTTTATGTGGTATTTGAATCGTCTGCACTCTTTCATCGGGTGAGTTAGCAGACTCCTCCCCATCCTATATATTTCTTTAGTTCAAGTTCAAAGTAATTACAGTTTTTGTGATTTTACCCAAAAAAATATCATGGTAGTTACTTCCACTGCTTACCCACCACTGTATGAGGGGTTTTGACAAGCTTAAGGGAGAAAGTATGTGTCAGTTTGCTGACACTGTTTATTTTCCATATCTTTTTTTTCCTTTCCTAGTTGTGTAAAATTTTCAGACTATCCATGTTGCCCATGGAAAGGTTAAGATCAATTTAATGCTGTCCATAGGTTCATTTTTGATTGATTAGTTGTTAATCGAGAATTTAAACATGACCTTTTTTAATTTAACATTGACCAAAGTGTGGTGCTTGAACCACTAGACAAAATGTGCCTTTTATTTCAAGAGTTGAATTATCGTTTTAAACCAAAGTTTTGAAAATAGGCCTATATAGGCTACTGTTAGAAACATACCAATATCGTAGAAATGTAAAATTCTTGACCTAACACAGTGAAGGCGCACCTTTTAAATGTTTACAACTATACTTTAAGACTGAGTTTAAAAATATTCCGTCAATAACTTTGTATAGGCCTGTTGGCAGCAAAACAAAATTATGCCACATTGATTGAATTTTTAAACCAAAGTTTAAAATAGTTTTGTCAAATTTACTTCCTGATTGTAGGGTGTTGATGCAGCTATTATTCGATTCGATGCAACCAAAAGAATTTAGATTCAAATCAATGCAGCATTGCATGATTTTCTTTCAAAATTATTTACAACTTGCGTTACTGAAATGGATTATTTAGGCTACCCTAAAAAAAGATTAAAATGGAAAAAAAATTAGCCTACAAGATAAAATTTGTTGTGAACAAGGGAATGGTTCCTGACCTAACCCCCTGCTGATGGGACACTGCTGATTTGATGGTTAGTCTAAAACCATCAGTTTTTCTGATGCATCGGGACCAAATCAATGCAAAGACTAAATTGATGCATCTGAATTTCGATGCATGCTGAATGAAATAGAAATTTCGATACATTGTACCAGTATGAAAGTGCAACCAAAGAATGCTGGAAGATAAGTTAAAAAAATTGTAAAATAAGACAACTTACATCACAGTCCAAAAGAGTCTGGTTCCTCCAATGCAGTACATCCAACGCAAACAAGCGCATGGACGACTCATTCCAGATACAGTCTAAAATTATTAAATCTGAATTTTTTGTTCTGTTGGTCGGAGCTCCGTTTGGTAAAACAGATTTAAATTTGGCAAGTAGGAAACCGCTTTTGTGGTACGCTCTAGTGCAGCCCTGGAAACAAAAAATAGTTCAGCATACTTATTAGAAAACAATTTTTTTCAAATTGAGTGAGATTTTGCTAAAGATGCGATGAGGATAAGAATAGCGCTTAATATCATATTGTTTCATGAACGAGACGTAATTTCAAGCAACCATGATTACACTAAAAATCTTTAACCTGTGATATTTTAAAATAGTGCCGACGTTAAAGAGCTTTTAATTAATTAAAAATTAAATAAATAATGAGTTGTTTTAGGCCTACTTTAGCACAGAGTAAAACAACTATTAGGCTACTAATAAACCAGCCGATTATTTACAGTAAAAATTTTAACGATTCAGTTTCACAACGTTGTATCCTGAATTTTATATTAATATAGCCAGCCTAAATATATAAGCTAAATAAGTATTATATGATATATAAGTTACATATAGGCTTATAATAAGTACCTAAGCCTACATATAGGCTAATGATAAATGATTTTATAAGCCATTCGGTACAAATAATACAATAGGTATTGTCATTCTTATGTCATTCCTTATATTCTTAGGCTGTCATCCTAATATACTTGAATACTATATTTAGACTGTACACAATCGTTTATGGATTAAACAATTAAAATCGAACACAAACTTTACTTTCGTTAACTACCTTTTTAGCAATGACCAATGTTCGTTGACCCTCCGGGCACAACACTGCTGTCCAATTTGTTTCTAAGTCACTTGGGGTTTCCGTTAGCCACATAGACAACATCAGCTGATTCTTGCAATGCTGATTCATCCACCGTTTACTTTGCTTCTGCTTCTTGCTCTGAAATTAAGTTTTAACAGCTTTTACATCAGTCCTAGCCTGCCTAAGTAGGCACAAAATAACATGAAATACCCCCGCCGCAGCAAACCTGACGCCTAAGCGAATTTCCATTTGGCTGAATTGATTTTCAATTGATCTATTTAAATAACATTAGGTTTAACGAGTACCTAGGTTTGCTGCTACAAGGAAACTAATAAAGTGTGTGTTTTAAGTAAAATAATTATTGCTTAGTTTAAAATGAATATATTTGCCAAGTTTAATCAAAAGATATCCATAAACAAGCAAACTACAACATTTTACAATATTCTCCATAAGAATAACATGGGAATTTTAAATTTACCATTTTTTTAGTTTTCTCGGTAACCAATAGGCCTAACCGTACAAAAACACTTTGATATACTGAATTGTTTGTTTTTTTAAGCTCTTTAAGAAGGTTTAGAGAAAAATTGGGAAATTCTGTGTTTTGAGGGTCAAAAGTGAGAAAAACCAATTTTTATCCCATAAAACCATAAAACCCTGTTCCCATGGTCCGATCATGCTGGATCGCGAACTCATTCAAGTTTATCCCGCCTTACACCTTCAAACCAAATTTCATCAAAATCGGATAAAAATTACTCAAGTTATCGTGTTCACGGACACTCATATATATATATATATATACATATATAAAAATTTGAACGAGTGGTGTTTTTGGCCTCTGGGGACATCAAAATGAAAAAGTAAATCGGTCCCGGGCCTAAGTCTTACCATGAGACCTACGGTAATAGCTACTTCCCTATAGGGAAATTCGCTAAAAAAAAATTACAGTTCAAATAACCTATTTGAAATCAAGATCATGATGCAACTAGCGTCAAAACCAACTCGATGTTGCAACTTTTGGATTGGGTTGACACATTATCTGCGAGCTACTATTTATTGTTTTAATGTTCAGGCACAACAAACATAAAAACAATTTTTTATGTGTTATCTAAGCCAATGGCATTTTTTACGTTTCGAAAGGGAACGGTCCAAACCCTGGTCTTGTTACTATTTAACGTCCATCTTTTTCTTAGAGCATAATTTTTTCACAGCCCCGATGACAAATGACATCTGGGTCTTGAAACAATCTCACTTGGAATTGAAGCTTCAGATTTGAAGGTGAGCACTATAACCACTCGGCTACCCAGACAATAAAATGTAAGTTAGCAGAGAACTCACCTCTACAAGATTCATCATCTTTACTATAAGAAGAACTAAGTAGGTACTGAGCCTACTTGTTACTTCTGTAGGTAGGCCTATTTTCAAACAGGCTTAGCTTATTGGCTAAATAATTTAGAAAATCAAACGTTACCTCTTTCCAATCCACCCATTCTTCATTATCATCAAATTCCTCATCAAAAAGTCCTCGTTTTTCATCAACTAGCTTTGCTCTTGCACTGGAAATAAAGTTCAGTAAATTAATAAAACAATTTATACTAAACAACACCCTTAATCTTAACCCTCCGAGTATCATGCGTCGCTGCAGCGACTCACGAACACTGTTTACGGCGAAGGCTCTATGACTGACAAAATCGGATTGAACTGGATCGAGTTAGGTATCGTTCTTTTCATTAGATTCTAAGCTTTCTCCAGATGTCTGTCTCTAAGCGCTTTATGTTCTCCGAGCCGATCGTAATTGTAGCAGACAGCTGACGTGCGTATTTGTAAACAGGTTAGTTAACCTCGGACCGATGACTGATGTGTTTTATTATGTTTATCATTGTTTTAGTGTTAAAAATCACAAGTAGTGATATACGTGGTGCATTATAAGAAGATTTAAGTGATTTTGAAGGGCTGGTTGATGATCCTGAAGAAGTAGGTAGTGATATTGATGTAAATTATCAGCCAGATTCCTAGCTATGGTTAGGCTATGCATTCTTAGCTAAACGCTATGTACTGAAATCTGTTTTTTGCCCATAACTTATTTTTGCAAATCTACTTCCTTATATTATTATATATTTGTAATCCTCATATAAAATTTAGAACAAAGTGGCTATTTTCAAATATTTATAGGCCTATAATTTATACAATTTCATTGATCACAAACTTTTTTTTTCAATTTTTCCAAAATAATTTTTATCTTTACCAAAAAAATTTTTTTTAAAACAAATATTCCTTAAGTTTTATGTATGATATTGAAGCCCATGATTTTCCAAACAAAATGGTATATAGAACAGTAGAATTAACATTGTTTTAAGCTTTTCAGATCCGTTTTAATAAAACCTTGCAAATGCGCCAAAAATAGGCGGACATTAAGGCCTAAACTATGGACACTCGGAGGGTTAATATAGCTGCCTATTGGAATACTGCATCGGTGAGGGACAAAGTCAGAAAAGATTGTGTCAAATAATAATTAAGTCAAGTTATACAATACTTGCAAAACAGAGTAGGCCTAACGCAATGCTAACTTGGGAATCAACGTAGACTCAACTGACCAGCTTAGGTAGTGTGTTAGGTAACTTAAGTTATCTCAAAACAGTCAAATTCAGGAGAAACCAAAACAAAAAAATCCTGCTTGTTTGATAAATAATTAGGCCCTAGTCCTGTTTTACCCCGCTTTAATTTGAAGAAATAGGCCTAGGCCTATCCTGTTTTATCTCGAATCAATTAAAAAAATCTCATTCTAAGTTACTTTGAGAAATATCTAGATTTTATCACAATGTCATGAATGTCAATGACGTTAAATGGATCGTAAAAGATTTACAATAATTACCGTACCGTAACTTACTTTGCTAAAATAACGGTTAGCCTACAAATCTGAACTTTCTGGACTTTTCTTTTAAACATTCCTAAACCATTCATACGATTCTAACTTAATAAACAATAAAATACCTTTAACTTAAAACATTTTTTTGAGGCGTGGAAACCACTGCAAATTGTGAAAATATACGCAACTGCTTTTCAAGGTGCGGAGAAAATCGTAACCTAACCAACCAAACGATATATCGAATGAAATAATCGATGTATCAATCGGTATTTTCATTCGGTTGTTTTTGACAACAGACGGAAGTATACCGTACCCAAACTGTATGCAAACAACTGATAGCATAGCATTATTAAGTTATCGGTCGCTTTAGTGTTTTTTTTTATGATATGTGGCTGTAATAATCAAACTTGTAAGACTTATGACTAACTTAATTCTTTGTGTTAGGCATAGCTGGACAAAGCTTAGGCCTAACTAAACAAATGGTTAAGTTAATCTATTTAACAACTCATGGAAATTTATGGTAATGTTATAAAAGGTTCTGAAACTTACCGTTTCCAGTGTTCTAATAACTGCTTGATTTGTTTCTCTCTTATAGAACTCTCTGGTCGAGATTTATATTGAGCCTTTCTGTTGTTTGCAACATCATCGCTAAGACAAGAGTTTTGGATGAATTCTTGTAAACTCTCCATGGCACTTGGGTTTGGGTACTTATATCTTGCAGTATTACAATAAATGTTCAAGAAACATTAACGTTTATCTATATATTGTAATACTTAAGGATAAGCAACTTTAATCACTGTTGTAAGTAGGAGGGCGGTGGTACGGTAAGTTAATATTTACCAACCCACCAAGGTTATGTTCATGTTATGTTGTTAGCCGTTCGTTTTTTAGCGTTCGTTAGGTTTGTTTCTACTTCCTTCGGTCTGCGGAGTCGATGGGTTAGGGTTCACTTACTCTACGAATCATTGACACAATGAGCCTCCAAATATGTAATTCTTAAAACACATGGCTCACTTACTCTACAAATCATAGTCTATACGAGCTTCGTAAATAATATTGAAGGTTCACTTGCACTACAGGCTCGTATACTATACGAGCCGATCAAAAATATCAAATAAATGAAGAGGGTTCACTTACTCTACAGATCATAGTGCCTATGAGCCAAGCGTATGAATTCTTGAATAATTCAGGAATAAGCTCGTATAGTATACGAGCCAAAATACTGAATTTAAATAAATTACAGGAGTAGGCTCGTATACTATACGAACCTATTTCATGATAACTATTACACAAATAGAAGACGGCTCACTTACTCTACAGTTCATTGGCACAATGATCTGTAGAGTAAGTGAACCCTCTACAAATATTAGAAGGCTCACTTACTCTACGGTTCATTTAGCTACTCGTCGCGCGGTTTGCAGCGCATCGTTGCAGGCGTGTATGGTAAACCAATACCGCAGTTCTGCCGGCGTGAAAGAGAGCTTGTTATGTTAATGCATTGTTGAATTTTTAACTTGTGTACTCGTTGCTAGAAATCAAGCAATTATCAAGTACCGGTATTACAGGAGCTATTTTAGGAGTTATTACAGACTTAATTTTCAATTAATTAAAAAGACTCACGTAAAAGCTTATGCAACTAATGGAATTACTTACTGTGTTATGAACATTTCTATATAATTAAAGTTGTAAATATTTTAAAATTGTTTAGAAGATTGCCTTTTTAGTGTTTTCTACAAACGTGTCTCAACTTTGTAACGTTATTTCCAAGATCAATTATCTTCTATTTAGTGGAATTGGCCTTAAGAGGAGACCCAAAATAAAAATTCATCATTGTTACAAAAGTCATGGTTTATTTAAAATAAAACAGTTTCTTCTAAACACTTTCAAAACCAAACCCAAAATCAAACTGAAATTTATTTACTTCCATTAGTTTTCTTTAAATATAAAAAATCAACAAATTTAAAACATTCGGCTAATATTTTTTATGGGACATTTTAAAACCATTAATCACTGGTACACACTTGAGCCCTGTGAACAAACAAACCCGTTCCTAGCTTATCTTTCTACAATACAAATACATATTTCTTTAATGTTTCAAACTTCTTTAAATTGAAAAGCTAAACAATTGAATTAAAATCCTTCGAAATTAAATTAGGTTACATTAATTTCTTCCTGAATGAAATAAAATTTACAATTGCTAAACTTTTCTAGAAACTTTAAAAACTTTACTTTAATTAGCATTTATTATTTTTAGATCCAAATTTAACTCTATTAAATAAGTTCTAAAAGAATAAAAAAGGTGCATTTTATATTTACATCTTTTACTAATTGAAAGAAAAGTTAAATATCTAATAAGAAAACATCTATGGTCTTTCTTGTTATTACAATAATTAGCAGAGAGGGAGGGATAAAAGTGAATGAATTAAAATAACATAAAAAATAAAATAAACTTACTACTCATTGAGTAGGCTGCAGAAAATTCACCCCAGGTCTGGACACTGTACATCTACACTCTTGAACTAACAACCCCACATGGAAGCAGCTCCCTTATATAAGATATCTCAGTTCTGGAACCTTCTACCCCTACTCTGGCCAGCACATGCACTGGACCAGGTGATAAGGAAGCTTCCAGAGCTTTCTTATCAAGAAGTCTTGCTACTGCAGGCTACTCTTGACTATTGTAAATGTAAAACTTTAATTTCAAATCATTACAACAAAAAATAAAATAAAAATTATTTTCTCAAATTTCTATATGAAACTAAACCATGTTACAACTTAAACACATAGCCGCAATAATGTTAATGTGCATGAGCATTTTCGCCAATGATAATGTACCAATGTCGACCGTACCAATGTCTAAACTTTACTTTCAAATGGATTTGTTGTTAAATTTTTTTATATTTATACATCATACATAATTTAAATGTTTTTACGTGACAAAATAACGAAATATAACAAGCTAGATTACATACAATATAATTTAGGCTTGAGCTAATCGAAAACTGTAGTTTTCGCATACTTGTCTTAACTTACAGATTCAATTACATCCTTTGTTTACCAAACAAGATATTTACATTTATTGAAAAAATAACACTTAGACAGATCAATAATTGTAAATTACGATGACAACTGCATTTACATAACAATCATTATACAAAGAAGTATGTTTTTGTGACAAAGAGGTCAAATAGAAATTTCTTTTAGAACTATATAATTTATAAAGACCGGCCTTTTACAGTAATATGGTTTACAGTACTTATTAATTGCGCAGTTGTTAAATGCCCTTATAAACATATGAAAATTAAAAATTTAAATTATTAAATCATTTTCTTTACAAACTCATGAACAATACAAAACGTTCGCTGACCCCTCATAGAAATGAAAAGTAAAGATGATCGCAAGATCTCAAGTTCAAGTCACGTTCTCATGGGCAAAGACCTGGCTGAGAACAAGCCAGGCATAGATTGAATTTCGATTTTAATGAATAAAGTGTAAAAAAAATGGCCTGATCTGTAGTTTTGCAAAGTGTTTTTAAATTTTTGAAATCTTTATTAGTTTGGGCAGGATTATTCATCAAAGTTAGGTTTTCTCCCATAAGATTAACATGGAGGAATCTAAATATTTAATTGGAAACTTTGTGTCCACTAATTCGAGAGAACGGCTGGGCGTAGAAACTTGGTAGAGGTGTCCAAATAAAGGTTTTGGTCTGTAGATGAGTTATCAAAAGAAAAACTAAGTAAATTCCCTTAGGGCTCTGCCCCAGAAGCCGTTAAAGATCCCTCCACAGATTTGTTTACATTTTGGTCATGTGGATAATACTTTTTAATGAAACAGCTGTTAATTTTTAAACTGTATTTTAAACAACACACATTTATTAGGAGTTACTGAACTGTCCAAAAGAAGTATTTGCAATGTTATTTTCTGTTTGTAATCTATTATATTATTAAAGTGGTACAATCAAATTTTATGTAAACGGTTAAGGTCATTTACCAAATGAAAATATAGGCATATGGCACATCAAAATGAAGCTTAGAGTGTGTAGATTTGCCGAAAAGTATTGAAATGAACGAATTCCCTGAGGGCGCTGCCCCACAGGCTGATTTCCAAAGGGCTACGCCTGGCATGCTTTCAATGTTTAAATGATTTAATTTAATTTAGTTAATTAAACAGCTGGTCTGTACAATGAACTGGTGTTTGTTTATTTACTCGAAAAAGACGTTGGTGTTGTGAATGTAGATTGAGGATGGTTAGTGAGGTTGTAGGCTATACGTTTTGTAAAGTATTGCTCAAAGTTTCATTTTTTAATTTAAGAGTAAGCTACATGTCAAGAGGCTTGACTAAAATTGAAGGATTATGGTTAAACATGTTATTCATGAAGGGTATTGCTAAAGTATGCTAAGGTATGTTGCCATATTCTTAGGGATCTATTAACATCAAAAGTAGGGGTTTGAAAGTAAGTAGGTTTACGCTGTTTGCGCTTTTAAATCAGTTTATATTTTCAAACTAAATCATAGAGTTGCTGTATTTTAAAACACACATCAGCACCACTTTAATAGCTCTCTAGGTCACATTTTCTTCCCGTTGCAAAGCACGGGTATAGCAGCTTGTAGCTATTTACTTTTTCAAGAGTAGTAAGAGCGTTTTTACATCACGCAGGTGAAGGTTGTGCAACGAGCGGAAGCGAGTTGCATAATTTACCTAAGTGATGTATAAACACGCTAACGTACAAGATTTTACCTGACCCGACAATATACAGGAGGTTACGAACAATATTAATCATTATCCATTTCACTCATCTTCTAACAGTAACGTTCATTTACAAACAAAAGCTAGGTTAGGAAAATTCTTCAAAACATAACAATAAAATTCAAGAGCACAGCTGATTTCTAGCGTTGAACGTCGTTGGCTCCATAGATGTATATTTTTTAAGTTAATCACTAAATGTTATTTAAATGGGTTTCATTACATCACCGAGTGAGTTTTTGATACTTTACATCACTCGAGAAGTAAGGAAGTTGTATACATCACGCTTGGGATAGGGAAGTTTAACATGGCGGGTTAGGTAAAATTAATTTTCTTCTGTATCATGTCATGTTTTTCAATATAACGTTTCATTACGAAATCAGTTAAAAATCCTTTTATCACAGTAACTCTTTCAATCATTTCTTATTGAACTATCTTATATCTATTGTACGGGTTGCTGTCTGCCTTTTTCACCACTTTTGTCTATATTTTATCATATTATCTTTGACTATCAATGATATTATTCTAGACAGATCATCATAGGTTCATGAAATTATTGTCATACATGTTTTCAAACGTTGGACAAATCTTCGATTGTGTTATACAATACACAATAATACAAGTGCAAAAGGACACGTTGCCCATATGAGCCGTGTCCATATTTTGTTAAATGAATAATAGTTTAGAGCAACTGGATAAAACATTTTACAATATTTATGTAGAAATATGTGTATGATTTAGAAAGTCATTAAGCTGGAAAACTTCAATTTACTGCAGACTTTTCAGAGAGGTTACTTTGATTTATTCATTCAACACAGAAACCTTGCCTAAAATGGTATACCTATCTTGAATTATTTGCAGTGGCCTATATTACGGACCGTGGCCCACTGGGTTGGTAACAAAATTGAAAATAACACGACATTTTGGCTGTAAACAATAGCATAAAGAGTAAGTACTATTTAAGCAGCTACTGTCGTGACGTAAAGGTCATATTCCTTTTAATTTAGATCACATCATCCTTTATAAGATACGTTGATTAACAATGCATGTAAACGTCGATATTAACGTAACAGCCAATTTACAGTACTTATTTTTATTTTTGGAAATGTTAAATTGCTATGTTATTTGCATTATTTCTTGCCAATGAAGCTGCGCAACCATTTAAACAAGGAGGTCCCTAAAAGTTCAAGAATAAATGCCATCTCCACTTCAAGTACATTCCACTACACCTAACATTCTGTAGAGAGATTATATTGACAACTTTATGAAAATGATAAGGCTGAGACAGCTAACTGCCATCCCCCATGTCACGCAATTCCAGCTTTAACAGTAACCCCACAACCAATTTTTCAAAACTATGCTGGAGGGTTATTTGTTGAACAGAAGTACGATAAGAACTGACGCGTTGTGACGAAGGAAAACTCCCTTTGAAGTTTCAGGCATTTGACATGTCTCACATATCTAAGTTTTCGACCAATCGTAAACTAACTTTTTTTACTTCATTAATACTATCAATCCTTATTGCCTTTATTATTCACTTTATTCCAAAAACATAAATCGCAATAGCGGACACCAACTTACACGGTCAAACTCAAGTGGTAGACTGACTGACTAGTTTACCAAAGCGTCAAATTCGACTAAACAAATTTTATATTTTGGATAGGAAATAAGAATAATACTGTGACAGAAGTTAGTGCTCAAAAGTCTATAAATTTCCTGGGAAACGGAAGCTATATGCGTTCCCACGCATGATGCCTTTTAATGCTAGTGGGACGATTTTTGCAGATGACTCTTATATAATAATTATATTGAAACTGAATTTACACTACACATAGGTTGTAAACTTAAAGGAATTTTTCAAAATATGCTATTTTACTAACTTCAATGCATTTTTCAAAGCGGTTTTTTACAATTGTAACTATATATTTGCATAGATTTTAATTGTTGTTTCAAACTTCAAATTCTCTTGCAAATTGATTGGCCCTCAAGGTCCTGCGATCTTACACCGTTATATTTTTCTGTTTGGGGGATTATTAAAAATAAAGTTTTTGCCGAACAACCCCTAGATAATGTCGACATTAATTTTGCAAGAAGACTCAATATTTTAAACTAGTGTCCCTGTTGCTCGAATTCGAGCAAATGCTAAGTATTAAAGGCGTTATTTTAAAACGAATAACAGTCATAATTTCTGACGAATGTAAAAAAGATTCGACTCAAAGATTTTGGAAATACTCATGATGTAGCTACATAACATATCGATATAATCTCTGTAAATATCTTATCATTTGTCAAAAGCTAATCTTTTTTTAGTGTTTTCTACAAATAGCCTTACTCATAGCCTCATTAGATTGCCATAATAACAATTATAAATTCTAAAAAAAATTCTATTTTTTCTCCTTGGTGGTGTTATAAATGACTTTCCTATATTTCCATAGTTTAAATCAGCTCTTTCAATGCTTACTAAGAAATGCAGCACAGTGTTAATTCAGTTTTCTTTTGAAGACATCAATTTATCCAGGCTCTCTCGCTTTTTTCTATTGTAATATTGACGCCAACCCAAATTCAAATAGTAAACATTTCATTTCAACCAAGTCAGTAAATGTTTGTAGCAAACTGTTAAATTAGCAAACTTATTGACTGTTTACAATTAACATTATGTTCTTCTTCTCACTTTTAATTTCTGACAACAGCACAGCTGGAGGCTCATAACAATTTTTGTTTCCCATGTTAATCTATGGAGAAATACGAAACTTTAAAGGGCCCCAGGGCCTCACTCTCTAATTAATTCCCTAAAATGAAAGTCTCTTGCACAACTTCACGTTACGCTCTTTCCAATGAGACCAAAAACATGTCAATCGGTTCAGTAGTTTCGGAGGAGTAATCGTCACAAAAGTCCTGCTTGCGTATTAAATAAGTACTAGTGTACATGTTGCTCGAATTCGAGCAATTGTAAAGTATTACAGGATTGGCAGACCAATAACAATCATACTTAGCTATCAACATTTCAACAAAAACACACCTATCTTCTCTGTAGCAGCAAACCTAAGTACTCATATTAAAATTAACTTAATGTTATTTTAATAGGAAAAATGGCCATTTTAAGGGAATATTTAATCTTTGTATTAATTAAGCCAGGTAAATGGAAATTCGCTTAGTCTGAAGGTTTGCTGCAGATAGATATGGATTTGCTTATGTTAAATTTATTATTTTAAAAGCAACCATCACTTAATTTGAAGACGATAATTAGATAATAAATAATAATTAGTTGATTTGGAATTAGGAATCACATCCCTATTTCACAGTAGATATTCTATAATGACCGAGTGGTTTTATTAAAGTAAGTATATTTAACTACTAGCTGGTGCCCGTTCTACGTACGGGAATCTTGTGAGTAAGTAGAAATTTCTTAAATTCAGAACAGGAGTTGGTTTCCATATTTAGTGTGCACTTTTCCAGATATAATGGAAAAACTATTACTGTATAGGAATACATAATAACCTTCGCAAATACAATATCTGACAGTTTCAAGCCAAAACGAATGCTTCGCAATTCGAATTCGGGCAAAACGAATGTTGCCCAATCTTGTTAGTCCATATTTTATATCTAATGAAGGAAGCAAAGGAATTGCTTTATAGATCTACTAGCAACAGTCTGTTCTCAATCCAATGTTGTGTGTTGTGTTTGTGATGTAGAAGTGATTATTAAGTTGTTTAAATATAGACCCTGTAGTTTTGTACAAGTTAATGACAGAACCCCAGTTATTTAAACAACACATACAATTTACAGTTGGAATTGGGTCAACCCTCTTAAAAATGTCATTACATAATATAATGATGTAATTTATATTACAAATAAAGAGTAAAGAACTCATTTATATACTAACTAGCAACAGTACCCGTTGTGGTTAAACACAACGGTCTCTAGTAAAATAATGGTTATGAAATCCATACACCACTTTACTCACTAATATTAATGGTACAGTTTAAGCACATAACATTAGAATCACATACTAGAGGTGTTAGTCCGTCCTACGTACGGGAATTCAGTAGTCAGCTAAAACCGTGTACAATTCAGATCAGCTAGTTTACACATATAAAGACATGGTTTCTTGCAGTTTTAATGTGAAAAATCATATTGTAAACAAATGTTGTGTGACCAAATATGTTTTTATTCCATCATAGGCCTATACGATATGCATTTTAAATTCGATAATTTTACAATAAAACAGCAATTCTGTAATTTTTACGATGTGAAAAGCGTTGAAGTGAGATTTGCAGCTGATTCGCACAGACGCACACTGATTATAAGTAGCCTACAGTAGAGAGAGTAATAGTCAATTGAGAAGTGTATAGACCTAGTCAACGATACCACCATCCATAGCATACCTGCCTCTTCCATAATTATTATCACCACAATACAACTACTATACACAATGTCCAGTAGGTCTGAATAGAAACGACCTAAAATAAAACGATAATATCCAATAAAATTCACAGTACACATAATTTAACTTTGGTGTCCTAACATCAAAACTAATCGTCACACCTATCCTTTATATCAATTTCACTGCATTAATTGCTAAATAAATAAGCGTAAACAAAGAAAAGTAAAAACAATAAAAGTTTGTTTTGAAACAGTTGTTTGGTTCAAATAACATTCATTTGAAAAAAAGAACTGGTCACATGTAGCAGGAATATAAAAAGTAAACACGCTAGTAAAGCTAATGACGTAATTGTCAATGTTTGTTATCCGTACTGTAATTGTACTGTTATCAGTTCTATCCTTGATAATTACCCACCCTCATTGAATAAATATACATTGTAATTTCCCATATTAGTTAATTTAAACTACAATATATTCATAATTGAAATAAAAGTGATATTTTCACGTTTGTACGTAACCACAACTGAACACGATTTCATAAAAGGATGGTTTGTCTAATTGCAGTATCCTAGGTCAATGTTGACGTTGTGTTCAATCTATGTCATCCATCTGTTTATCTTTGTATAAAACCCGGCTGAGGTTGTGGTGGTAATTTAAAATCGTGATTCCTGTTTCATCTTTTTATGACATCAATATTTCCGGGCATAATCCAAGCAAAGTTAAAGCAGACAAACATTAATTGTAAACAAAAAGCTACCACGAAGAATTAAAACATGTAAACATTGTTATTTTTCTAATCTTTCCTTGAAAAGTGTTGCAGTAAAATAATTTGCATTTATCCTTTTTTATTAAGACTCGTGTACAGAGTCTCGATTTGTACTGTGGTTTAATTAATTTAGGTTAAAACTGTGGTTTAAACTGTGGTCTAATTATCTCTACTAATCTTACTTCTTTCCTATAATCATTGACAAAATAAGAGTAAATAAAATAACCTCATAGTTCCATAGTTTATATATAACCAGCCGTTAGTTAAAACAAACTATATTGCTCTAAAACAAATCGAAGATTACAAAGATTGCTTTAAAAAATAATTTGAACATCCTAGTATTTTACTATGTATATTTAATTTATCTGTCATCCTCTTACAGAAGAATTGAACGTATCAATGATTAGCATTACACATAGTATAAATAAGTCAACCCTAAGTATGTCTTTACATTTTTATCCAAATGCTGAATTTGTGACACAAAAGCTGAATGTTTACAGCTGTTATGTTAAGCAAATTATTTTATGCCAAAAGCTAGTTTAGAATCTTAGCGTCGGCTGCTAGACTTTTTAAAAATTAAAAATTAATTTCTAAAAAACTGAGACCCTAAACTAAAATTATGGCTTCGACATTCCCTAGTTCTCGAAATTATCTTTCTTTCAACACAAAAATCATGAAAATCCGTCGAGTGGTTGATTCAGAATCGTGAAATAAAAAAACACTGTTTCGTTTTAATATTATAGATACTCATAAGGTAAACATGGCAAATCACAGAGCCACTGGGGCGGAGCCCGAAAGAATTTTGAGATAAGAATATGCCTATATGTTAATCGGGAATGTAAGCTATCATCATGCCAAATTTCAGCCCAATCCGTCCAGTGGTTTAAGCGTGATCGAACTTCAAACAAACAAACAAACACACAAACTTTCACATTTATAATATTAGTAAGATGTTTCGTATGATTAGATTATACATACTGGTAAACCAATTATTACCATCTATAAAAATAGTTGGTTTTTCTTTTCCGAGTCGGGTTAGCTCTTCTACCCGACCGATTTTCATAATTTTGGCCAACTAAGGACGTACCGCAGATTTATTTGAGCTATTGTTTATTGAGATCGGACTACCTAAAGCACACTGCTGAATCACGAATCAACGATAATTACCTATCTGCAATCAATGATACGTAACTCTATATTTATTTAAGTTATTTTATATGTCTTGGTCTTAAAATACTTCAAAAGCTTTAACTTGAGATATTGATAGTTTTCATCAGTTAAGTTCAAGATACTGTATCGCTCAGTCATAAAGTATAAACTTGTATTATATCTTGGATATGGAATTTAGTTTTAAATATATTTACTTAATTCTAACTACGTTATTCTATTTGTTTTGACCTAAGAACCTTCATTGAAATACCACTCCCATTTCATTAAAGCACACAGCTAAATCACGACCAACACAAATTGTTCAAAAAATTGAGTTCTTTATCATCGATTTATATCCAAACGATCTTGCTTGCAACCTCAACAGTACTTTCATAATTATTTGCAAATACAGTATTCACAAATTATGCTATCCAATGACCTATTAATTAATAAAATCGGTTCAGTAGAACTGTAGATTTAATTGTACAAAGCTTTTAAACAACATCTTTAATTCAGTATTTTCTCACTACTATACATTTGGAGGTTGCTTAACGTTTTTGCAAATAACTTTGAAATGGCGAGGAAATCGACCAAAGTGGAGCGTGATATTCTGAAAGAGAATAAAATTTCCTACAAATTACCATTATGTATTGCTTGAAATTACAAGAAATACATACTGTTTCATTAAAAATTAGTGTAAAATTATACATATTGTAATATTTGATAGATATATTGGCATTAATTTGGCTAGTTACTGTTATAACGTAAGTTATATTTACCTGAAAATATGCAGAATTGTAAGGCCCTAATGTTGTTCAGATGGGTTTTGTTTCCCTTGAATGTGAATAATGCGAATCTTTCAATGCAAGTTTTGTTAAGGTTTCTTGGATGTAGTCATGTTATTTTAATATCACTTGACTTTTATGAAAACATATATAATGTCCTTGCCGTACCGGTTTAATTCGGCATTAGAGGGGTTTCCTTTGCAAATCATCCTAAAGTTAAGTCCGTTTTTCCTACAAAATAGTAGCACTTTCGATAACATCCTTGTTCATTGTTTGTGGGAATCTTCATATTGTAGGTGTTCTTCTTTTATATAGGATGATAACGATAATATTTTTAAAAAATCTCGATTTCTGCTACTTGGTGGCGTTCTATGACTTTCCTATGTTTCCTTGGAAAGCAATTACGACCTTTAAGGGCAGTTTATGAAATAATGGATAGTTTTGCGCTAGTTTTCTCGTCATGACGAACATTTTAAGTATATGGTTTATGGGGTTATGACTTGTAGTTTTCACAAAAGTTCATGTGTACTTTGGGCTTTATATTGATCAACTAGTGGCTTGTAGGGACATAAGTCCCTAAAAAGCTTAAATGTAAAACAAACTATTGTAATATTTAAACAAACTAAGAATAAAATTATCTATGTGTCAGAATCGATACAGTGCTACAATAATACATGTACTCATATTAGTACCCTGGCCAAGTTATTATTTCTAATATTATAGCTCTACTCCTTTTGTAAAGACACAACTGAATTAGTGTAAAGGCTGCCCTAGTTTCGTTTCTGATCAACATAAAATATAAACTACTCTCTGTGTCAGCTTATGTGGTGGGATTCCTCCTAAAGCTGTGGTTGACTTTATACTCTCTTTAAAATTGGCCAATTTAAACGTTCAGTGGGTTCATAGTTTGTTAAGACCATAGTAAAGTATTTATTTGCTAATCCGTTATAATTTTTAAGTTAATAACATAGCGCTGTCTGCTGTTATGACGCAATGCACAGATAGCCGACAGCTAAGCCATATCAGCTATATTCATGTTAATAGTATATTATTTTTCATTCAATGGATGTAAATTTTGTTTGAAAACATTTTACCGTTTATATTATTTATTTAGCCTACAGTTAAAAAAGCTAATCATCGACTGATTACTAACTCTTTTGCCATTGGTTAGGGTTCCATTATCATGTTAATGAAACCAATCAAGAAAACAAATTCATCAGCAATTAATATAGGTACATATTTTTGGTTAGTGAAACATGAAGAATCGAAAACTACCTCCAGGGTTTACTGTTATAGATTCTCTCTTCACTATCTATATAGATTGTATATATATATACAATGCATGTTGGGCTATATTATTTTAACCTTTTTTCCTTGGAGCAACAGACAGTAGATACCTGGTTAAAATCTACTCCAAACAATTTTATTTTTCCGCCCATTGGAATTTGTTATAGTAATTAATGAAAGGAATATATGTATTGCCTGTACAAACCTATTTCAAATTTTATTCCCAGGTTATTCTCTAGAGTAACTGTTAAGGTTATTCCACTCGATACAAAGTATAGATTAAACACTACAATTACGTGTCAAATTAAATGTTATGAAATTTAAAACAAAAGTTTTGAATAAATTTTCAATATATGTTTTGAAATAAAAACAAAACAGAAGTTTTCTAACTAATCTTGCATCGTTGATTATTTAGTCAATGGGGCTATTTCATGTTAAACATTCCTTCAGCACAACAATAACCTACTAATGTGAAGAAATGTAATTAAAGTAAAATAATTTTGTAAACTTCGTGAACATATGTTTAAAAAAACCAAAGCTTAAATATTTCAGCCATTCTACTTCCATTTACTTTGATTTTAACCATCTCCCACGATTCTAATAAATTTCATGCGCTTGGCTAATTTACATACAAATACACAAATTTGCAAATTGCACAGTAAAATTAATTTCAACATTCTAAGACATAACGACAAAAGTCTCAATTGTATGTAACGTCATCCCTGGTTTTATATAGTATACAGTACATTGCAGAATTTACTGGCAAACTAGTTAAATCCAAATGTAATATTGCTTACTGGCTTAATGATAAATCACGATCAGCTGTATTGAGGTAAACAAAAATCAACAGACAAATGGCTTCTAATGCTATTCTTATGGAGAACATTTTACGTTATATCATTGACTAAGTCAAAGGTTATGTCTAATTTTGTGTTAAAATTTGGGGAATTTCACTATTTTTCCGGGATCGAGACCTTTAATTTGAACCCTCTCCCGTCGTTCTACGACTACCCAGTCGCCCACAATTTTGACGCAAAGAATCGGCTTTCGTAATTAATATATAGATAGATATTTAATTTCCACAAAATCAGTTAATGTAACCAATGCGTTTCGTTGAATTGAAAAACAAAGAACACAATGAAATTAAACAGCTGATGTAAACAATATTATGTTCTTCGTAAGGATAACATGGGAACTTAATAAAAAGCCACTGTGGCAGAGGCCAAGGGACTGTTTCAAAAATTTTAGGCCAGTTTGCAAATCTACGCAACACGCTCTTTCCAATGAGACGTCAGTGGATAAAATCGGTTTAGAAATGGTGGAGGATTCAACCGACAAACTTCGTGTTCGCGTATTAATTATATAGATTTCATATGTGCATGAAATGTTGGTGTGAAACCAACTTGTATAACTTTAAGCTAAATGGTTTAAGTTACCTGGCTTAGTCAAGTGATCCTTCTTCAGTATTACACTACTATAGTTTCGGACTTGAAAATAAGTCCATCTTCAGAAAACGTCAATAGGTCATCTAACCAAATTGGTTAGATGACCTATTGACATTTTTGTTAACCTGAAGATGGACTTCCAGAGGCTACCTCACCATGTATACCTTTGAAGTAGAGGCTATATTTATTCCCAAAAGGTATCAAACGCCAGCTCCTGATCAAATCTTTTCTATCCCTTTAAAGTTTGTTTCGTGTTTTTAGTCTTCACGTACAGAGACTTAAATCTTTGTATTAAATTGTTAGCAATCATAAATCGTGGACAGAATCTTCCACAAAAGATAAATACAATATAGTTTAACACCCTAGAACTCCTTAAAAAAATATATTTTGTTAAGGCTTCGTCATAATGTTAAAAATACTCAATACCACAACAAATTCATTAATTTTACATATGTAAACGTTGATAGTTGTATGCGTATTGTATTTTAATATATCTTCTGTATACATCTAGTCCTCTATATTTTCTGTGAACACAAATGCTTCTGTATACACTTTTTTGCAACTCACAGTAACTGAGAAATATTCTAAACTGGTGAACTGTTTTTATAAATTTTTGCCATTATTTCTCAACCCGTGCTTAAAAAATTAGTGACTCGTGGATGAATCCAGATACAAAATTTAATCTAAATCGGACCACAGGTTTTGTCTGTAGCTCAGTATCTGGATCATACAAGTGTGTATTATATAACATGATCAAATCACATAGTCAAAATATGTTTTATTCTATAACTTTTAATTTAATTAAACATAAAAGTCATGCTCCCTCCATTTTTAAAGTATTCAGTCCAAAAATGTAATAAATTTACTTGTGCATACATATTTATTTCGTTTTAATAAATAATTGAGGTGATGCAATACACTTATGTAGGCAGTCGCAGCAGTCGAAGCCGGGCATAGCGCCTAGAGTTTCACGAACGCAAACCGCGCAACGAGTAGCTAAATGAGCCGTAGAGTAAGTGAGCCATCTAATATTTTGAAGAGGGTTCACTTACTCTACGGATCATTGTGCCAATGATCTGTAGTGTAAGTGAGCCATCTAATATTTTTCTGCAGGCTCGTATAGTATACGAGCCTATTCCTATAATTTATATTATTCATTATTTTGGCTCGTATACTATACGAGCCGATTCCTGAATTATCAAATAATTCGTAAGCTTGGCTCATAGTCACTATGATCTGTAGAGTAAGCGAACCTTCCTACTGTATTTTTAAATATAATACACGAGGCTCATAGGCACAATGATTTGTAGAGTAAGTGAACCCTCTTCATTTACTTTTTATTTTCGATAGGCTCGTATAGTATACGAGCCTGTAGTGCAAGTGAACCTTCAATATTATTTAAAAAGCTCGTATAGTCTATGATCTGTAGAGTAAGTGAGCTGTCCCCGAGTCGATGTTCTTCTTTTTCATTGGTAAAAATGTTAAGTTAATGTCTTAAGCATGCAACTACATTGCAAACGTATTAACTATATTACATTATTTTTTATTCCCTGTAATAATTACCCACTGAGCTGGATATTAGCTTGGACTCAGTGCAATTAAATTACCGGTAGCAACAAAATAGTTTTTAAGTCCAGTGTTTTCTCTGCAATACTGCAATGAATAATCCATAAGCATATATTATTAACTAGTTTAATGTTCTATTGGCACGGCCAATAGAAGCTATGAGAACAGTGGGTCCAAAAATAATCAATCACGGAATCTCAGAAAACAAACTAAGGCCCGGTACACTTCGATGCTCCCGCGGGCCATGACTGAAATAATCTAGGACGACCCTCTACAGTAGTTGCACATAGTCTCTCTGAGAGGATACGTTCTACATTGTACTTCTATGCAGCGTCGCATTTAAGGCCGGGATTGTAGACCGGGAGCGATGTGCCATGCGATTGGAATACTTTTGTGCGGACCAAAACCAGTCGTCTGGCAGGTCGCTCTAAGTGTACGAAAGGGCTGTATATGTATATTTATAGTATTGTTGACTCAAAAATTGGGACAGAAACCACAGCGGACTCCAATACGATTATAACAGAATCACTCACACAAAATGCAGAGAGAGCATTTACTAGCCATCTCGATCAGCAGTCACAACAAAGCCTTCTAAGTCATCGACCAACAACCAAGAAATAAGGTGTCACGTACAGTGGCACGAGTGGTGACTTGTAGTTTCGTTGCGCTTGTATGCCCCTAGAGCAACTTCATTGAGCGGAGCGAAGCGAAGCGAGCGAAGCTCTTATACTACAGTCCTGCTTTTGTTTTACAAATACTCCTCCTGAACGGCTGAAGCGATCTGCACCAAATTTAGCACAATCATAGTGACCGACCATGGGAAGGTATAAATCTGAAATGGTAAATCAGACAACAGGGCTTTTCCCTACGTGAATTCAAACTTTTGGAAATTTAACATGGGCCTTATGGGTTAATTTGTTGCCATGACATTATTTGCGAAATAACAAGAAAAAGGTAAACATGAGTCGCAAACATATGATAGTCAACGAATCATCTAAATGGCACATTACAAATACCGTGCAGAGAAAAAGGGAAGGACAATCAGATTATCATAAGTATAATTGAGCATAATTTACTACAAAATGAATAACCAATTTATGGTCGGCGGAATAAGGCTGATGCACCATTGACTTTAAATAATCAAAATAGCCATTCCATTTATCTGAACCAAATCTAGGCATCCAGTTGAGTAGACTTTCCATTGATGTGAATTAGTGAACTAGACGTACAATTCAATAATGTAGACTTTGAATAGGTACTGAAATTAGGAATTCCATTAATAGAACTAGAGGACCCATGCTGCTCCGCAACGTTAAAATAAATCCGAGAAATAATCAAATTTATGATTTTTGATTGAGTAATACAGTATCTTGAGCTTAACTGATTTAAAGGGTCAATAGCTCAAATTAAAGCCTATAAAATACTGATTATTTTGAGTCTAAAACACATTAAAAACATTAACAATACTGGAGCTATTGATTTGTAATCATAGAAAATCCTTATGGAAAATAATTTTTATGTTGGTTGGTCACCTTGCGTTTGCTTGAAACTCGTCCGATTTGAATAACTAATAGCTTAAAAGGAAGCCGGTATTTCACTGAAGGTTCTTGGACCAAAATATATAGGATTATATAATTATAACTGGTGAAAAACATCTTAAATTAAAAAATGAATCAAATCATGCCGATGCATGATGGCGAATCTTTGAGTGCATGCCTTCAATTTGAGACCTCAATAATGAACATCGGTCGGGTAGAAGAGCCAAACGAACTCGGAAAAGAAAAACCATTTTTTTAAATATATAGGCCTAAGATACTGAAATAGACATTCGATTTAAGTGAACCAAATATACCATTGAGATTGTATACTGCAAGTATTTCATCTCATTTACGACGAACAGATGTAGCGTTGACTTTAGAAAAGTATTGGATTAATATGCTAGCTCTGCTCAATATTGCAAGCAGACAACTGCATTGTACACCTAGTACTTACTTACTGCCACGAATACTAGAAAAATACATACTTTTCTCTTAATCGTTGACGAGTATAACTGGATAGATAGCGTCAATACTATTGCTAAAAGAAAACATATTGTATTTACAGCAAAAATCTTGACAAATTAAATTCCTGGATCTTGATTGAAATTTGGTGGTAGGTCACTTTATATAATTCTAGATACCGGTACTCATAAGTGTGTAGAAGGGGTTGTTCTAAAGTCAAGTCCCAATTTTATTTTCGAACGTCCGTGGTTCAGTTCTTTGACGGCATGCGGGAGGCATAATTTTTATTCCAATTGGAGTTCCGGCATATAGGCGAATGGAGTCTTTTGATTGGCTGATCTAAAAGTGACGTCTTCGGGTACAGTTTCTTAACTGGGCTACCCCACCCTAACATTGATTGAAAATACCGATTCGATTAGTAAACCTTCATTTGATTTTTAGCGAATTTCCCATATAGGGAATAAGCTATTACCGTAGTACTCATGGTAAGACCTGAACCCGGGACCGATTTTTTTTTCGTTTTGAAGTCCCTAGAGGCCAAAAACACCATTCGTTCATATATATATATGTGTCCGTTAGCGCGATAACTCAAGCAAAAATAAGAATAAGAATAAGAAAGTTTATTGCCATTGACTGACCATACATACATAGGACCATACATAGGAATAGGCATTGTCAAATTACATTAAATAAAATATTACTAAACATGTTCAATATCTATAGGTAACAAAGATTAAGAATAACGGTTGAGAGTTCTTGATTTACACAATGAATGATTCGGCTTTAATTTTATAATTCATGAAGTCCTTAACTGAGTAAAATGGGTTAGCTACGAGCCAGTTATGAATTTTCGACTTAAAAAGAGGAAGAGAAAGGCTGTCTGCCTGAAGAGGCTCAGGCAGCTTATTATAAAATTTCACACAATTAAGTTTGAAAGAATTACCTGTGCTGGCCAGCCTGTGATGTGGTATATCCCAGTTGTTCCTTATTTCGTGTATGGTGGAAATGATAATTCTGCCTGGTGGAAAACTCATTGAGATTAGCTTTAGTGTATATAAGTACATTGTAGATGTATAAGTTAATGATTGTGCAAATGTTTAGTCTGACAAAAAGTGGCTTGCAGTGCTCCGCAAGGCCAGCCCCCGACATAGTGCGGATGACTTCTTTTTGTATTAGTAGAAGCTCATGAACATGGGGGGAATGGCCCCAAAGTTGGATTCCATATTGAATGTGGGATTGAAACAGTCCAAAGTAGGCTAGTTTGAGATATTCAATGTCAACAAAAGACTTGAGTTTCCAGAATAAACATGAAACTCTCGATAGTTTTTTGCTTAAATTTGTGATGTGAATTTTCCAATTTAATTTACTATCAAGGTGAATGCCAAGAAGTTTGACTGAGTGGTCTAATTTGTTTGAAGAGAGTGAAAATTCTATTTTCTGGGGGTTTTGATTGGTTACAGATGAGTTTATTTGTAGAAAACTAGTTCAAAACACTGCGTTAGAAAGTGTTTCTGAGAGCTTTGTAAGATCTTTATCAGAAGTAAAAATTGTGGTGTCGTCTGCATATATAACACAGTCAATAGGGATGTTACATGGAAGATCATTGACTGCGACTATGAAAAAAAAGGGCCCAAGACCGAGCCCTGCGGAACTCCTGCTTTAATTGCTGTAAATGTCTAGTTTTTACCCTCCACACTAACAAATTGCCTCCTATTGGTCAGATATGATTTAATTATGTCTATTGAGTTTTTATTAAGTCCATAAAATTTGAGTTTTGTCAGCAAAATGTCAAACGGAATGCAATCAAAAGCTTTTGTTAAGTCAAAAAGAAGCATGGACACAGTATTTTTTTTTCAAAAGCTAATGTGATTGGAAATGTGAGAGACTGCCATAGTGGTTGATCTACCAGCTCTAAAACCAAATTGAGAGTCAGACATCAACTTATTGGAATAAAAAAAAATTACTGAGTTGTTTCAACATGAGAGCTTCAAAAACTTTTGATAAAATTGGAACTATTGAGATTGGGCGATAATTTTGACAAAGAAAAAATGAATGAAGAAAAATGAATCGGAAAAATGATCCGATTTTGATGAAATTTGGTACAAACGTGTAAACCTATGTTTATTCGAACGAGTTCGCGAACCAGCATGATCGGACCATGGGAACGGGGGTTTATGGGGGCTTTTATGGGGTAAAAATGGGTTTTCCCCATTTTTGACCCAAAAAACATGAAATTTTGCAATTTCTTTCTAAACTATTTTGAAGACCTTAAAAAACAAATAATTTAGTACATTGAAGCGTTATAATGCACCTAATAATGGTTACGGAGAAAATTACAAAAAATTGTAAATTTAAAATTTCCATGTTATTCTTATGGAGACTAAGTAAACTGTTGTAGTTTGTTTATTAACATATTTTGCCCAAATTTTGAAAATGTTTTTATTTCTTACTAACTATTAACATTTTAAATAAAAACACACTTCTACCCTCCCTGTTGCAGCAAACCTAAGTATGTTTTAAACTGATTCTATTTAAATAGGGAATAAATGTGATATTTTTAAGGAGACATTTTAGTGTAAATCCATTCAGGGAAATGGAAATTCGCTTAGTCTGCAGGTTTGCTGCGGTGGGGGTATTTCACTATCAGCAAGTTTGGTAAGTTATAGGTTTGATTATAACAGTTTCATTATATACTTGATATAGTTAAAAATATCAAATATCTGCATCTGCCATCTGTCACTGTTGGATCAGCCAATCAAATGACTCCATTCGCCATACATGCCGGGACTCCAATTGAAATAAAAATTATGCAGCCGGCATAAAGTTGAAAAATGTCATAGTAGTCCAGTCAATGAATGATCCAAAAGTAGGTGTAGAGTGCGTGAGCAGGTAACTAAGCGATTCCTTCAGAAACTTGTTCAGGGGGCTTAGGGTGTTAACATATCAAAAGTCCTGACTCCTAGGTGGTGAGCCAGGGGGTGGAGGGGGGAAAAAGGGGGGGGAAAAGGTACGCATTTTGGGTTTTTTGATTATATCTCGAAAACTATCAACTTTTTGTATACTATAGTAAATTATAAAATTGAAGAAGATTAAATTTTCTACAAGAAAAGTATATAATGTGTTTATTTTGGTTTAACAGATTACGAGTTATAACTTATTTAATTGATATCTTATTAAAATACTCCTTCCTTAAGAAATACATGTAAATTAGTATGCGAAATGGGGCGAATCCTATCCGCCCAAAGAAAATATAACTGATATTCTGGAAATCTTGACAAAATTTCCATCTGCAATCCTAAAATGCCGTTGGAAGGGAGAGAAACAGTTCTGCGACGTAGGAAGTGGTGAAGAAAGTAGTAAAGGTGAACAGTCTGGAGTCTGGGAACTGTTTATGGGAATTACATTAAGGTATCTACAATCCTAAAATGCTACGAGAAGGGAGGAAAACATGTCCATGACGTAGGAAATGGCGGCGTAGGAATTAGTAATGCTAGCAGTCTAGAGTGTGGAAACTGTCTGTGGCATTTATGTATCTGCAATTCTAAAATGGTATAGGGAAGGAGGGCAAACAGGTCCACGACGTAGGGAGTGGTGAAGTAAGTAGTGAAGGTGGGCAGTGTGGAGATTTGGGAGTGGATTAATGTATCTGCAATACTTTACAGAGTAAACTAATAATTTCCCCCGAGCAAAGCTCGGTCTCCAGGTACTAACTACTAGGTGGCGTTCGCAGAGGCATCCACAAAATTGAGCGGAGTCATCAAGGGTTCATATTATATTGTTTTTATCATACTGCAGTAAAAACAGTCGTCATTGGTGCATGCTTTGCGGGTCTAAAGTAGCATTTTTACTCTTTAGGGAATAAAATTCGTTTTTAGCCTCTATGGAGTAAAACTCAGCTGTTTAAACTCAGTTGTAAATTTCTATTGTAAACTATTGAATACGCATCGAAATATGTAACGATTCGTGCTTCATAATCATTTTAACCTAAAGTCTACAGTCTCTTCCCATAGCATTTTAGCATTGCAGATACATTAATCCATTCCCACACTCAACACTGCCCTCCTTTACTACTTCCTTCACCATCCCCTACGTCGTGGACCTGTTTCCCTCTCTTCCCATAGCATTTTAGGATTGCAGATACATTAATGTAATTGCCAAATACACTTCCCGCACTCTGCACTGCTAGCCTTACTACTTCCTTCACCATTTCCTACGTCATAGACCTGTTTCCATCCCTTCTCATAGCATTTAAGTATTAGATACATTTATCTAACTGCCCAAACGGTTCCCTCACTCTGCACTGCCAGCTTTTACTACTTCCTTCACTACTTCCTACGTCGTGGGGCCTGTTTCCTTCCCTTCTCATAGCATTTTAGGATTGAAGATACATTAATCTAACTGCCACAGACGGTTCTCACAATATGTTCATACTTTACTACTTCCTAAGCCACTTCCTACATCGTGGACCTGTTTTCATTACTTTCCATAGCATTTTAGTATTTTAGATACGTTAATCTAATTGCCACAAACATTGCCCACATTCCGCACTACTAGCCTTTACTACTTCTTTCACCATTTTCTATGTCGTGGCCTTGCTTCCATCCCTTCTCATAGCATATCAGCATTGCAGATACATTAATCTAACTGCTACAAACGGTTTCCAGTTCCCAAACTCCACACTGCTCACCTTACTACTTCCTTCACCTCTTCTTACGTCGCAGACCTGTTTCCCTCTCTTCCCATAGAATTTTAAGATTGTAAATACCAATAAGATACCTTAATCTAATCGTCATAAACAGTTCCCACACTCCGAAAAACTCGCCTTTACTGCTTAATTCATCACTTCCTACGTCACGGACCTGTTTACCTTCCTTCCCTTAGCATTATTAGAATGCAAATACCTTAATCTATTGGTCATAAACAGATCCCACACTCCGGACAGCTCGCCTTGACTACTTCCTTCACCACTTCGTACATCGCGGACCTGTTTTCCTCCCTTCCCATAGCATTTTAGGATTGCAAATACCTTAATCTAATGGTCATAAACAGATCCCATACCCCGAACAGCTCACCTTTACTACTTCCTTCACCACTTCCTACGTCGCGGACCTGTTTCCTTCCCTTCCAATAGCATTTTAGGATTGCAGATACCTTAATCTAATTGTCATAAACAGTTCCAACACTCCGGACAGCTCGCCTTGACTACTTCCTTCACCACTTCGTACATCGCGGACCTGTTTTCCTCCCATCCCATAGCATTTTAGGATTGTAGATACCATAATCTAATGGTCATAAACAGTTTCCACACTCCAGACAGCTCGCATTGACTATTTCCTTTACCACTTCCTACTTCGCGGACCTGTTTTCCTCCCTTCCCATAGCATTTTCGGATTGCAAAACCTTTAATCTAATGGTCATAAACAGATCCCATACCCCGAACAGCTCGCCTTTACTACTTCCTTCACCACTTCCTACGTCGTGGAGCTGTTTCCTTCCCTTACAATAGCATTTTAGGATGCAGATACCTTAATCTAATTGTCATAAACAGTTCCCACACTCCGGACAGCTCGCCTTGACTACTTCCTTCACCACTTCCTACGTCGCGGACCTGTTTCCTCCCTTCCCATAGAATTTTAGGAATGCAGATACCTACCTAAATCTCATCGTCTTAAACAGTTTCCACACTCCAGACTGCTCACCTTTACTACTTCCTTCACCACTTCCTACGTCACGGACATCAAGCTAGTGTCGTCATTTGATTATATTTATGATCCATACCACCGTTTATGTTCTAATATCTGTGGAATAATGCTAACAGCTATTTATTTATCTACTGCATTCAAAAGTCAACAGCTGATCATATGTCTTTGTTTATGTGTCAAATACTGCTTCCATAAGGATTACATTGAAACTTTGAGACCCAGTGGGGCGGAATCCTGAGAGACTTTTTTAACGCCATATAGATGTTGGCACTCACCGATATGGTCTTTATCACCATGCAAAATTTGAAAACGATTGATTCAGCCGTCTAGGAGGAGTTTGCGTATTACGAAATGCATAAAAGTCGACGTATAAGAGCTTCGCTCGCTTCGCTCGCTCCGCTCAATTAATGAGCACAACTAAAGAGAATACATTGTGCAAACTATTCTCCCGACAGATGGTTTTGAAGAAAGTTTATGAGTTTGTTGAGCTCGCATTGTTGTGGAACTTCAATAATGGGTTAATACACATGAAACTCCTGTCTGGGGACACATTTCGTTGGCTAGTGGCACTTTACTACCCAATAAACCAATGCTTAGGTCCCATAAAGGGTTATGGACTTGAAGGAGAAGATAACATTTTAATGCAATACAAAGATAACGAGAAATTCCTCATTCTTATGTGTTATTAGCCTACCTGCTTTGTCTAGGAAATCTAAAAATGGTAGTTGTTTAAGGGGTTTCCTACAATTTAATCTGATGCATTATTATTTAGAGCTAATTATTTTTTTCGTGTTTCATGGTCTGTAAGCTCTCTCGTCTAAGAACCTTTAAATCAGATAAAAAATAAAGTAAAATATACATTCATGTTTTTTTCTTTACTTTTTTAAACATGTGGGCTCTAGCTCTGACTACAGAGTCGCGTTATCATCACAATAATGAAACCAAATACTGGTGAAACTAATTGGTGGGATTGTAACCCAAGATTGTAGGATAAAATTACCGCCCTCAAATTACTAGTTCCGCCGTTCCGCCGCTCCCTTTGTAATACACAACACATTTTTTGCGAATTTCCATGGTACATGTTAACATGCTAGTGCGCATTATCACTAAACCAATTAATCATTGCTATTCTTATCAGTCTTGGTCAACATTTTTCGAAACGAAAATAAAATAATACGTAAACCTAAAGACACTGATCACTGATCTGTACCAAAATACCACCACAAAAATCACAACACCAATCACCCAATATATTGGGTTATTGGGTAGGTATATTGTTAACAAAAAAAGTCATCGCATTACCTACGAGAAAAAATTACATACTGACACTTGAAAATGCTACCACCTAACAATATCGTAAACCACAACAATTTCTTTATCATTCTAATTTTTATAAAATTACATATTTTTTTAGAGAAACGAATCACAATTTTTATTTGTTCAACAAAGTTTGTTTCCAACGATTCCTCCTACATTATAAGAATTTGCAAATTCAATACAATAGGCTGCCAATCGTACTAATTTACAAATATTTCTTAAACTATTATTTAGAACAAAACAAACTATTTTTGAAGAGTACCTTTTTAGATATATAAATATTATAAATCTAACATGAATATAATATAGATGAAGACTAATGTTATAGTAACACATCAACCTCAGCCAGTTTACTGAAGTCTTCCCCACTCCAAACCTAGGATAAGCGTCTAGTTTGATGTCCAATCATAGTAAGTATATAAAAGTGATGTAAGTGGCTCTGAAAAAGCTGCCTGAAGCAAAGTGATAGCTGGGACAAAGTTGGGGGAGGGAAAGGGGGGTTGCATCCGATCGGTCTGCAATATCGTACCCCTCTCCACGCTTTTCCACAGTACTATCAGCGAAAAAGTTCTTTTGTAACCGTACAGAAATTCTTAGTGAAAGTTTTCGTTTCCAAAATTTATTACGATTTGTTCGTTACAATGAGGACCGATAAACTAAATACTCGGTGCTATAGGAAAAACTCCAACCTATTTTTCAAAACAACTTTGTATATTTACGTTAAGAGTATAGAATCTGATAAGATACTTTGAATATGGCGTTTCATTATTATGCTTAGGTCAGTTACTATACTATTAGTCGTAACCAGTTTCAAAACCAAAACCTACTTGGTTCAACTTACTGAGTTAGTTTAATTGATTAATTAGTTCTTATTTATTCATCACAAACAGTCAGTATATTTTAGATGGTTCAAAACTGGACTCAACTGTCTAGGATTTTGAAAATGACCCTGGCCACTGGCCAGCGAGACTAAAGAGAATTAAATTGATACAAGTCTATCTATTCCAATCCATACGTTGCATATATATTTGCTTAAAATATAGATACGAAGTAGTTGTCTTTATGAAGTTACTAGTTGCTGTGTACCCGCGCTTCGCAAGGGAAGATGTACTATACCGTCTAATTCAAACACTTGTTAAGTTGTTCGAATTTATAAACAAAAAAGCCACCAAATTTATACAAAACAGTATCACCTACATTCTAATTGTACTACTACTGCTTGCATGAAAATATAACAATAACATTATTTTCATAACTTAGACACTTTAATAAATCGAAAACAGAGCTAGGGGTGAAACAGCTATAGGGTTATCGAATCTTTTTTTATTTCCATAATCAATGACATAGTTTTGGAATAAATAATCCATGAACATTTTTTAGAATTAATTACCCTACCACATAATTCTGTAAAATATTTTATTTAATTTGTTTGGATCAGCTGTCTGAAATTGTGAAATAAGCATTTAGCAGTTCTGATTGTTTACATTGAAAAGCCAACGCAAAGGTAAACATAGTGAATTTTATCATGCTTCCATGGAGACCAATTGTTAATATTTACTTTTAAAAACCTCACCTCAAAAATTTGGACATCATATGGGCGTAGCCCGAGAGGAACTCAGGTAAGTGAACTGGCCTATGATATTCTTAGATATGTTGACCATCTTTGTGCTTAATATGGCTGTATCGGTTTTGTATTTTAGTCGTGACAGCTGCCCATACAGCGACAGACGGTTACCTCCCGCTATCTCCGCGTCCCGCCATCTCCGTGTACCGCTACCTCCGAATTTCAGAGTGACCCCTATAATCCTCGGTTACTTCCTGCGTTAAGACTTTCCGTCCAAACCCAACCTAACCTAACTTAACTTAACCTAACCTAACCTGACCTAACCTAACCTAACCTACGGGTTAAATTTTCATTAAATCTTCCATCCACGGGGCTTCGCAGCCGTGGATGCAATGACAGCTAACGCAGGCAGTGACGGGATTATAAGGGGCACTCAAGAATTCGGAGATGGCGGGACAGATTTGGGTTCGGAGGTGGCGGAACGCGGAGATAGTGGGAGCACACGCGACAGACACCACCTCAATTTTATAATAGTACTAGCTGTTGTACCCGTGCTTTGCAACGGGGAGAGGACACAAAATAGAAACATTTTAATCTTTATCTCTTGCACACAATAGTTACACATCCGCCAACGCTTTTAGAAACAAAATTCAACTTTTATGGCCTTAATAGAAACGTTTTAGTTATGACCTTTAAATCTGGTAAGTAGTGGATACCACCATTTTGATTTTGATTAATTTTAAATCTTGTGTAGGCTGATATGAGAAAAACTGACCAAATCTTCGAGTAAAACCTTGACATACATGATTTACCAGATTTACCTTCATCTCCCTTAATTACACATGTTTTAATTTATTATTGACATTTTCAATTTCAATTTTGAAGTTGCAAAAATACTAATTATTAAATTTAAATATCTTTATATTAAACTCTTCTTTATATTAAATCACAAATCCTTTCATCTTCAGTTTTTCACTCACAATAAATCAATAGCAAAACTAAGTCAGCTGTTATAAACTTTAGAAATATTGCTGTGCCTTACCAATACATACAGTCTTTTGAAATATTAAAGAAACTATATCTATAGGTACTTAAAAATTTCAAACAAATAATGTAGCATTAATACAGCAGACAAAACTAATATGATTATCAAGGACTAAAAAATGTAATAGCAAATACAGTATATGTTTCATTGCATCTCTGATTCTACTAAACAAAATATCAACAAACAACTTAATATACAAACCAGTTCTTTTAATCAGTTCCATCATCCATTGCTTTTACATTTTCACACTTACCATTAAGAAAACATAGTAACAGATATTTCATTGATTTTAGAAACAAAAGAACACTGTGTACTGCTTAGTTTTATGATATTTTCCTTGGTTTAATTTAATCAGTGGTGTGGCAAAACACAAATAATAAATGTATCAAATAAAGTAAATGTGAACTGAAAGCTTTGTTAGGATAAAATAAGAGTATTTTGTATTACCATTTGATAATTAAATATAGTTACACATATATAACAGATTTTAGAAAACAAAAATCAACGACAATTTAGTTATTGATGATATTCTTTAGTTTAATTTAAAACACAATAACTTAATTTACCTAAATATACATATAAAAAACAATGTGATGTGAAAGCTATGTTAAGTTAATTTAACACATGTGAAGCAGTTAGAATTTATTTAAAGTAGCCTCCAAATGCATACAAAACATCTATACATTGTAATTTTCATACTGTTTCCATGAAAACATATCAATAACATTATTTTCACTTAAGATTATTAACTTAAGACGCTTTAAAAAATCCAAAAACGGTTATAAAATCTTTTTTTTTTCTATAATCATTGTCATAGTTTTAGAATAAATAATCCATGATAAAAGGTTAGATTAAAATAAACCTACCTCATATTTATGGAAAATATTATATTTAATTTCTTTGTATCAGCTGTCTGAAATTGTGAAATATGCAGTTTAGCAGTTCTTCTTGTTTATATGTCAAAGTAAATGTAAACAAACATTGTTAGTGTTCTCATTACAGCCATGGAGACCAATCAATATTTACTTTTAAAATGTTCATCTCAGAACTTTTAAAGCCAAAGGGGCAAAGCCTACGGTCAGTATCGAAATGTGAATAGTCCTATAATGGTCCTTGGTATAGTAGCTATATTTTTGTAAAATTTAAGCCCAGTTGGTTCAGTAGTTTTTGCACCTATTAGTAATACACATACAGACACCATTAGATTTTTATTTAATAGTATAGATAGATGGATGGATAGATAGATTAAATCATGGGAACACTGGAACACGATCTAAAATTTCAAGACAATCAAAAGTGAAATATAACTTAATTGTTCCACCTTTGGTTATCACTAAATTACCTATTTTTAGTAGTCTAACGGATATACCTCATATATGTAAATAAATTATTATTGTATTAATACCTTTGTGTAAAGGTACAGTAAATTAAATGTTAATATAAAGTTCTTTGCGGGATAATAAAGAAAACAAATAAAGGCATGGTCGTGACGTCAGAGAGGGATGGAGATAAATTAAGGTAATCAAGAAAGTTTGTAGTCCAGTTCAGTGCCACATGTGTCATTTGTGAATGTTGCTCTCAGTTCCACTAGGACCCAGCTGACTTTGGGAAACTCTAGCAATAAAAATGTGCACATGTCCCTAGGTTTATATGCTGAACATTTTCGAATGATAGTAGAAAAATAACTATGGTTTCAAATAAAATAAACATTTGTAAATTTGAGCCAGTGTTCGTTTAGTGAATCTAAACTTCTGAATTTACAATTGAGACAGAATGGGTTGGATTGTGATAACTATTTCATGTTCGCAATTTAAAAAAATATAAATTTCTTATTCCAGTTCTGCAATGTGTTTTGATTAGGGCTACTTGTTAAAAATTTGATGGTATACTAACATTATTCTTAGTATTGTATTTATTTCTCCAGTATGTATTAAATGAAATAGCTACCATGACTTAAACCAACTCAAAAAGATTGGGGACACCTAATTGGTTATGGCTGGTAAATCTTATGTTTTAAATATAGTTTTATTCTTATTGTTTTTTTTATATTTTTTATTCTTATAGTTTTATTCTTATCTTATACTTGAATAAAAATTATCTATGTATAATTTTTAGGTTTATTTATTACTGTATGTTTATTATTGTGATTACACTTTTATTTGATCATAAATACTTTATTCATGTGTCAGGTTAGGCTAGGTTTGGCAAGGTAAGGTATGGCTAGGTTAGGTTAATGATTTTGTATTAACATATGTATTAACTAAGACTTTGGAAAATATAAATACCGCGCGGAGTTGGACAGTCGGTTTGGACAGTTTTCTTACCAGCGCGTGGAGTTGGGATAAAAACGTAATATTTAGGTAAAACTGGGGTTTGCTGAGGTGGACTATCATCAATTGTCGCGATGTTGTGGGTTCGTGTCCACCCGAAGCCACTAAAATGCAACTGTATAGTCCATTAGTACTTTGTCTCATCTTTGCTTTGTTTACTAAGTTCCCCATATACGTATATAAGCCTAATTCCATCGAGGAAATCGAAAAGAAAGCTTAATTGAGGCCACCAACCTTAAAAATAGTTTTTATTGAAAAACCTTTTATTATAAAAATCTACGTAAAATATAAAGCTATATTCCAAAACTATTATGTGTGACCTACTTTAGTCGTACCGGTAATTCAAAAGAATATGCTGAAAACAGAGTATAAACAAAAGACTGGGCAGTAATGTGCTATAAAACGACCGAATGGAGCGGATTCTATGTTCTAAAACACTCGAGATGAATCACCCTTATACTGTATACACTCTACTACCCTACACTATTATAGCAGTTGGGGATGGTGGTTGCTTTTTCAGATAATTTCATATGTTTTGTAAATTTCAACCACTCCATTGCAAAATAAACGTAGAACCTAGAGGAAGCTTTTTTACATTCGAAAAACTAAAACAACTTTTGCAGTCAATGAAAAAATATATTTAATGTAGGACGATGATTAAGCATGAATACCACAAGTAAATAAAACGTTACTGTGCACTTTGGAGATAATTGTTCACTATAGTAGTAACATAAAAAAACATGCAGCACTTTGAAAACATTTTAAAACGATTACCAATTTATTGTGAGGCGTTGGTAGTTCGGTAAACTATCGAATAAATTCTATTCCTTAGTGTAAATATTAATTCGAAAAAATAATTTTATTAGTTATGATATAGCAGTTGCAACTACCAATAGTGTGGCGACAAAGGGTGTTGACGAGTTAGTGTAGATAAATATTGATACCAAATTTAACCTACGTTGTGTTTAGGTTGGGTGCTACCTACTTCTAGGAGGTGTATATGACTGTCTGGATTTAGTTTGCAAACAAGTATTGTATTCATTGGTCTTTCTAAATTTGACTTATTGCATTTACCTACTTTTAAAAACAAATAATAATTATTTGTATTTTAAACAAAAAACATATCCTACTCGTTATCTCAACCTAACTACTGAAATATTTTAAAACAATCACAACGTTGGTTAAGCATAAAAAAACGCGTAGAAGTAAATAACTCAAGATACAATTTAAGATAGTCAAATGCTTGACCATTACATGTCTTAGGCCTATAACTAAGTAAAAACTAACAAATATGAATTAACTGCAACGAAAAATGACGTCCCTAGGTCCTGAAAAAGGACCACGAGCTCTTAGCCTATGAGGTAAAAGCTAAAAGGCTGTATTTAGCGTAAGGTCAAATTACTGAAGGACATAGCTTTTAAACACAGGGCGGCATAGTAGGGGGTTGGTGTAGGGGGGTTTGGCATTGTATCAGGGTGGGTGGGGGGGGGGTATAGAAGGGGGACGCGCATCACGCTTTAGTTTCAGTCAGTTTCCGTGCGTTCCTAGTGTCGCGTTCCGTTCCGGCGTTCCGCTGACGTTCCGTCAGGATATCCCTTCTTACCGAGTCTATTTTCTTCGACAAAGGTAAAATATTGTATTTTAATTGTTGTACTCTCTTTAGGGGCTGGACAATATAAAAACCTATAAGAAAAGTTGGTGTTTTGTTTGGTGTTGAGATTAAATTGTTTTGAATATAGTTGGAATCAAAGTAAGGAAGTGAAATTACAGGTAAAAGAAATATAGTTTAAGGACAAGAGGAGTAATGTTGAAATTAAAGAATACGAGAGAAAATGAGTATTCAATTTTAAGATAGTTGAGACTACAACAATTTTTGGTCAATATACCTAGCCCTTGTTTTCTAACAATACAATAGGTATGACTTGTTTGATGATAAATAGGTATTTTTGGGAAAAGACATTTACAATAACTGAAATACAAAATTTGTAGGGATTATCATAAGAGTATCATAATGGTTAATGGATTAATTAATTGTTTATCCTTACTTGTGTTTTGTGATCTTGGTTTGATAATAACAAGTTTACTAAACAATTTACATGACGTATTTAAAGCTGCTTTTGAACTAAGTTTGCGAAAGTACCGTACATTGTTGATGATTTGAAGATTTTCTACATTGCAATGTTTGATTTAAATAATTTTAACTACTATTGTTTTTAAACGTTTTTGTCTGCGAATTAAAGTAAAAATAGATATTCGATACATAAACTGCATTTTTGGAAAAAAATTTTGTAAGAAACTTCCCTCGTGTGTAGAAAATGAGTAGAAAATTCCACTTAATCCCCTGTGTGGAAAATGTGCATCGATACCTTGATACCCTCAATACCTGATTCATAAATTGTGTTTAATAAATACATTCTCCATTGGTATTTATTATTAACTGCAAACATAGAGTACGTTTTTAATTCAACTGAGTAAGGATTTGCATGTATTTATTTTGCATGTAGCATAAATAAACATCCATGTGTACGTTAAATTTATAATGCTTCTCTGTAACTAATGTTTCACTTTAATAATTAATCCATATAATCAGATAAGTGTATACCACGATCAGAATTGGGTTAAATTTATATTTTAAGTTAAATGAAAGTATTTAACTTGAGGAAAATAACGAAAAGTTTGACTGTAACCACAGCAACACAGGTGACAAACGGTTGAAGTTCTCGAAGGTTAAAAACAGTTTCAGTGGTTGAAAAAAGTTTCAAACATTTCAAACAACGGCTCTCCCGGCGGTGGAAATTTGTTTTGTTGAACTCAAAACTGTCAATTATATTCGGAAAAAAACTTCGTTCAAAACTGAAGTTAAAAAATGTTTGATGATGAATCAAATTTTAATTTTCTCTCATAACTTAACACCTTTTTTTGAACACTGACGCATACGTCCCATCTATATAGACCAGCAAGTCTTAATACCGACTAAGGGCAACTATCTAAATTATATTTACTCTTTTAATTTTTTATTCTATGATAGCTGATGACATAAATAATGCTTCGGTTAACAATTCGTTGCCGTTTCTGTAGAGCACGAAAACTTGCGTAGAAGACAGATAGCACATAGATTACATGGATACTATTGTTGACATCGTTGATTTTCTTTTTTAATTTTGAAACCAAATACAACTGTTGCGTTTAATTATAAGATTTACTTCCCAGTTATTGTAGTATTGTAGTGTTTTAGGCTAATGGAAAAGATTATAGATTTTCTAAATTTTTCCAAGCTTTTGATTTTAAGCGCCGCACTATACTTATAAACATGCAAATACATTTGAATACCACTGTATATTCAACGTAATATAATTCTTCGCTAACATAACCACTCTACACAAAATGCACTTTTGAAATTCGTTTGAAGTATTTTAATATAAAAATAGATCAACGTTTAATTTACTCAAAAATTTTGAGTGCATCACTAATTCGTTTTAATTATGCTTCAATGATAAAACGAGTCAACAGCTCATCTTATAAACACGGTAACAAATAGACCAGTATCGCCAAGTCAACAGCTCATCTTACAAACACATATGTAACAAATAGACCAGTATCGCCACTATTTTTAAAATTGCATAATTTAAATTATATTTTATCGATCGAACATTTCCACAATATTTTTTCATATTTTACATGCTATAAAATGTTATATAAGTTACGGTATCGCTAATATCTAAGACGTCTTCCATTTTTCATTTAGTCAAGCTACTTTATTCGTGTACGTAAAAACCTAACCTTCTTTACTGATGGACACATTTTTAGCACTAAATATAATTGATTCTAGAATCTCAATTTTATTACGTGTTATATTTATATAGCAGAACATTTATATAACAGGGTTTAAAAAATCATTTTGGCTGTATTTCAACCAATCTTCCGGAAGGATAAAATCGACAGCGTAAATATAGGCAAAACTAATAAAACATAGCGTATTTATTTTTGTTCCCATAGAATTCAATCAATAAAATAATTCTCATAAGGTTGCCACGGTAGTTTTAAAAGCCTATGACAGAGTTATAAGTGATTGTAAGACCATACCTGACGAATTTAGAACTATTTGATGGCGATCGGTAGTACGATTTGACACGTATAAAGAACAAACATTAAATACATTGGATTTTCTATATTTTAAGATGTACACACATGTCTTTTATTCATATCGTCTTCAGGAAATGTAACTTACTTTAAAAAACGTTTTCATTGTAAACATTTCCATGCATTTTCACCAAGGTTATTGACCATACGGAATCATCATTCTGCATATATCTTTTGTTTATAATTTTTGTTTACACAAGAAACTGTTTATTGTGATAGTTAATAGTAAAATCGTCCCTTGACAAAGTCAGCTGCCTTGTTACACAGTCACCACGGCTTCTCACGTAATTTCAAAGTTTAGGTTGAGGTTAAGCCAGTAAACCCACTAAATCCCATCGACGGCTTTAACAATGTAAACTTTACATTCGTACATTTGGGGTTTTGCAAAGATATTTTCAAAATTTAGATTAAAAAAAGACAATTTAAATTCTTCTTCTGAAGTCAATGCAAATGCATTTGTTGATAGTGAATTATTCTAAATAGTTTGGATTGAAAAACTAAAAAAAATACAATTTATTTTTCTGTCATGGAAATAGGTACGCAAAAAGGAATTTTAATTAACGGAGTTAATAAATTAATTGACCACTTAAGCAACTTGGTTGGATTACCATTGCTTGTTTGGAATAATAAAACATTTTTTTTCGAATTAAATACTTGCATTTGTGTAAGCCTCTATTAGAAAAGTTTTAAAATGTGATATTCGTGTACAACATGAAATGCGATACGTAAATATATGATACGTGAGTTGAACACATGTTAACGTGTAAACATTTACATTGACTAACTGTTTAACACTGATTCAGTCTTTTGAATATACTAAATCCTGATTTGCGTCTCATAAAAATAAATTTATCAAAATAATATGTAATCTACTTAGTGAAAATTACTTCGTGTGATCTGTATAAGCAATTAGCAAAACAAATTCTATTTTACCAAGTTTGTGAACTTATAATCTTGTATTGATAATTTGGTTAATTAAAACCACTAGGGACAATTAGTGCAAACCCTGAAACTATTTGTACTAGGACATATGTAACTTTTTATAAAACAAATTTAGGTTCCGTGATATTTTCAACTGACAGATGCTTCTGACAAATAAGTATTTTACTTTTTGTCAAAATGTGTGATATTTAATTCCCAATTAAATTTAATGCATCCGAATGAAAGAAAAACTTTAAAGTAAACTGCGGTTATGTAAATATTTTACAATTTCCTGCTATATAGTAGAATACACTTTGAGGATTGTGTCAAATGCATCCCAAAAATATCTATTCGTATTGCCTAGTATGGACTGTCTTCCTCTATTCATGATTTTAATGACGTGTCTGTTTAAAAAGGTTATCTGTTAAAGGTTGTCTGTTTAAAAACGTATGGCAAAACTCTCTTGCTAAAGAAAAAAATGAAGACGTAAACAAACTTTTCTCTGTGGTAAAAACCAAAAAGATGGTTATTGTAACCGACTCCATGACCGTTAAAGGGATTTTCTTGCTATTATTATGGTGTAAATCAGATTATGTATTTTTGATTTCCTTATCAGTAATGAGAATAATCATTGTAATAACGTACTTAGCCTAATGTTGTACACAAGAATGCTATAACAAAGAAAATTTACATGTAAAAGGAATTTTTGAGTTATTATGGAATGAAACAATTCAATTGATTTTTCCCTAGTAAATCAGCATGGGAAATACTTTACCGAAAGTAAAGCGGCCTAAAAGAGCTACAACTGGCAAAACTGATTGAAGAAATGTGTTTGGATGCGTGCTATTTTAGAAGGTACTATTTTTAACCACATCACTTAGTGAGTGTATTTGGTTTATCTGAACAGTTAAATTATATTGGTGGTATTACAGATTAAACATACTATCGTTTTAGCATCATCAGTCTTTTTTATTTGAAGGCAGGTTTAAGGTTTGTGGATAGTTAAGCATATATAGTGCGTTTTGATATTTATCATTTTTTTAATCCTATAATTTCCCCATCTATAAATTTTCAAGCAAAAAGGGATAACATTCTTTAAACATTGTTTGTATTTCCTAAAATTTTTGGTTTTCACAAATTGTTCTACTGAAAATATTGTTGTCTAACGACTTGTTATGAAATTTGTAGATGATGTTCAATTAATTGGCATATCTTCACTACACTAAATACACACTGTGTAGCTTTGATAATTTTTTTAACAATTCGGTTTGGATAGAAAATTAATCAGATTTTTTAGCTCGAAAATTGTACTGAGGTTACACGTACAAATAAGTTACAAATTGGGGTGTCAAAGTTGGTTGCGCGGTAAAACTTGATCAAGCCAAGTTAATCCTTCTGGCTTCGCCAGGTTACAAACTTGACTTCTGTAAAACTTTAACATTACCTGTCTATTTTATTTTTAATAACCTATAATTAATAATTTAGTTGTTGACTTTAATGTTAATTGAATTTACACGGCCGCTCATTTTTTACACGATACTTGAGATAAATCTAAGTGAAATATACGATAAATTAATTATGTATGATGTATGTGGCCAACAATAAAATTGATTCATCACGAATAACCTTGAAAACATTTTCAACTTCTTAAGTTTAAACTTTGGAAAAAACAAGAACAAAATTTAACGTATTTTATCAATACAAAGAAGTATATGAAAGAAACACACAAATATAAAGCAACCTAATGAGTTTATAGATTCGGTTGAGTGACGAGTTCAGCAAATAAACAAGAAACATTAGAAAACAAACTCGGAAAGGTCAGAAGTACGAAATTGGAGACATTCCAACGCAGCTTCAGCTTTGTAAACTTTGTAAATAGAGATTGGAATAACAAACAAACTCGGGTGTTTCATGGCAAGTATTTGTTGAAAGCTTGAAATATTTTAAGTAGGCTAGACCACCCATTATCTATGTTAATCAGTTTTATACCAAATGACAATTTTGTTATGGAGCGGATGGTAAAAACTGCCCTACCTGATTTTTTCGATGGAGGTGTCATTTTAAAGTTTATGATCTAGTGGAGGGAAGAATGGTAACCAAAACGTATTTTCCTTTAGAGCTTCGCCCCCTTGTGATTGAATTATTTCTAACATTTTCTTTCAATGATCCATATTAAAAGAGATATCTCTATATTTTTGTTGTTTCACTCTTTCTGTACAAGATAAACAGAGGGTTTTGTTGTGATAGATAAAAAATAATTTGAAGTCAATTCAATTAGTTTTTCAACCGGAATATTTTTTTTTAAATTAAATTCTGTAAAAATCTAAAACAAATTTCGGCTTATTTTGTAGAATACAAAGAGATAAACCAATTATAAAAAGATCTATGAAGATATATTTTATGGTTTTTAAAATATGTGTTCCTAAATATTAATAAAATAGCATTGTGAAGATGGGCTGTCTGAAACCCCTTAAAATACCTACTTTGTATGGTCTCCATCTCAATAAAAAGTATTAAAAGTATTAAAGTATGTTCATCGTTCCAAACAAGCACAATCTTTGAAAAGTAAAATTCTTTTGCATTATTAGTTTTGGGTCGGCAATAAGCTATGAACCCTATAAACATGCGAAAATTGATTTTTATAAAATTCTTGTTCATCCTTTTCTTTATTCAAAAATACTTGACAGTATTCAATAGTATTATCTTGATGTCACAGACAATTCAATACAATTTATAACACTTTGGATATAAACGCAGAAACAAACTTCAACAAAAGTGTTATCAAAATAGATTAGCGCCAAAGGAACTGGGTTGTTTACTCCACAATTTTAAAAACAAGTACCCAATTTCCACATCCCTGGTGCACTTTCAACCCGACACTAACATTGTGAAGGTAGTTAACTTCAATTGTTTCACTGAACCACACCAAACAGAGGTTCAAAGAACTCAAGGAGCTCGGTCTGTAAACAAGTTTGCGTTAAAATTACAACCAAGTGTGATTTCAGCGTTTCAGCTGTTTTTGAAAATGTTCTCTAATTTAATTTGAGTTTGACTTCTGGTATCCAAAACGAAAATACTATTTTAAAATATTCACTAAACAAAAACAATGTTTCAACACTTTATATATTCGGATTATTGAGAGTAACAAAAGCTAGATCCATGTGTGCTCGTGTTATACAGCACGTTTAATGCATAAAAAATGACTGTTTTTAGCAAATTCTATTCATATAGGGATTTAGTTTCAGTTTAAAAAACACAGCTTATCGACCCTACTATGAAATATTCCATGGCATTGAGAACAAAACCGCAACTGTTGCTTAAAGCATTCTAGTACTATACTACCTTAACTTCGAGGGGACATTTATTTATTTTAACAGGCCGAAAAAAACAGTTTTTATATTTAATCAAACTCAGAAGATAAAATAATATTATTTAGCAATGAACCTGTTTACTGGTAAATAAACTAGGATAAAGTCCGCCATTTTAATGAGATTTGAGCCTCAATGATAGTTAATTTACAATAACACAAAACGAGTTAAATCAAGTCATAGCTTTGTTCGTCATGAGCTTGAGTTGTAATTCTCTGCAACCACATTAGAATGTACAGAGTAAATGAAGTTATTCTAAAGACTGTGGCTAGAAGTTAGTTTTAGCTGTGAAAATTGTCAACCGCAGCTAAGTTCAAACAATGAAAGTCCAATAACTTAATAAACTTTGTAGCAGTGTTTGAAAGTGTAACAATTATAACATTTTTCATTAACACTTAAGTTTTCATTCAAATCAACAAGGCGTGTTTGGCTAATTCGAAACCAAATCATCTATAACGACCTCACTTGATTAAGATTCACCCTGATAAATTAATCATTACGGGGATTTAGGCTAATTTAATTACATTAGTTTATGGGTGGAAAACTTGATTAGTGTGGTTGTTATTTGAAATGGTTTAGTAACAAACAACTCTCGTATCCATCTACCTTTATCTGATATTTAGTTGACTTCCAAGCTATCCAACGGAATGAATGATAACAAACCAAACAATAATACTGATTGGCTTCCGTTTCCATTGTAATCACACACTTCTAGAGAGTTTTAGCAGAAATCATGAACTGTAAGTCAATGTTAGTTCAGCTGTGTATCTTTATTGTTCATTAACAGAAGTGGTAGGCAATTGGTGGCTTCTTTTGACCTACATTTGCTCACCAACGTATACAAATAAATGCGGCATACTTAACACACGTTACTGCAGTGAGCTAGATTTTATAAATCCAGAACAAAAGGATTGATTGGCATGTAAAGTTGAAAACAATCGAAATAAGTTGCCGAATAAATTACAAAAAAGATTAAAAACCAAAATATGTAGAAGAAAGCCATTTTAAAACACGAAGAGAAAAGGGAGGAGAATGAGGAAAAAGGAGCAAAAATATATACATATAAAGAGGAGAGCGAGAATAGGGAGATGGCGATTGTAAAGTAAAAGAAGGCGTAGAAGAGATAGGAAGAGAAAAAGAAGAAGAAGAAGATGAAGATGATGAAGAAAGAGAATAAGGAGAAGAAGAATAATAAGAAAAGGCAAAAGAAGAAGAGATAATGTGAATCAATCAACGAGTCTAAATTAAAACTATGATCACCAATATTGAGGTTTAAATACCAGTAACAACATTTTAATAGAGCCATATGTTATGAATGAGAAATATAAGAGGGGTCTTCCAACCTGAAGCTGTTACGCATTACTGCTATCGTAGTCAATATTTCCGCCATTATCTCATTCATGGTTATCACCACAACAAGTCACCACTTGAAATAACACCTGTGATCGTGACATAGTGGTAGATTAGACTCAAGCGGTGTTTTTAAATAGACCACTCTTATATCGCGGTGTTGTTTAAACCCCGGTTATGCGGATGAATGTATAATGCATGTAGATAGTCGTGGGAAAATAAATGGCAAATAAAACAAGGTTTACCGTTACAGTAACAAGGTTCTTCTTTTATATTTTTTTGAAGGAAGATCTGTTACAATTACATTGTTTAGGCTATGGGAAAAAGGAATTATTGCAATCGAAATTCTACTATCAAAGATTTGTATTTTATTCATTATTATAGGCAATTTTACATTAGGATACAAGTGAGAATTCAATGAACGTAGCTTTGGTGTTGTCTTTGCTATAAAATAAATGCCGTTAAATTGTAGCTATGGTCTTTAGTTGGGGGGAGTTTTGCTCAAAGAGGATTCTTTACACTTATCATGATCTAGGCCTATAATACAAGATATCATATATCTTAGCTTCTTTGCTTTGTAGATGGATTAACACCTCTGAACATCTTTATTACATATTAAAAACCCGTTGGAATAAGCTTGATTTCAACCAGACCCTTAAAAACAAATCAATACCAGCTCTTCTACACCTTATCCAGCCCCATACTATAAAGTTTATACAAAAAGTAAATAAGAGGTAGAATCCATATATAATAGTACCGAAACAATTAGTTAGGCCTAAGGTATTGTACTAACATTGACACGTTTTAGCGAATTTCCCATATAGGGAATAAGCTATTACCGTAGTACTCATGGTAAGACCTGGACCCGGGACCGATTTTTTTTTCGTTTTGAGGTACCGAGAGGCCAAAAATAGCATCCGTTCAAATTCATATATATATATATGTGTGTGTCCGTTAGCGCGATAACTCGAGCAAAAATGATCCGATTTTGATGAAATTTGGTACAAACGTGTAAACCTACGTTTATTCGAAATAGTTCGCGAACCAGCATGATCGGACCATGGGAACGGGGGTTTATGGGGGCTTTTATGGGGTAAAAATGGGTTTTTCCCATTTTTGACCCAAAAAACTTAAATTTTTGCAATTTCTTTCCAAACTATTTTGTAGAGCTTAAAAAACAAATAATTTAGTATATTGAAGCGTTATAATGCGCCTAATGGTTACGGAGAAAATTCCAAAAAATTGTAAATTTAAAATTCCCATGTTATTCTTATGGAGGATAAGTAAACTGTTGTAGTTTGCTTTTTTATTAACATATTTTGCCCAAATTTGGAAAATGTTTTTATTTCTTACTAACTATTAACATTTTACATAAAAAAAAACACTTTAACCCTCCCTGTTGCAGCAAACCTAAGTATGTGTTAAACTGATTCAATTTAAATAGGGAATAAATGTGATATTTTTAAGGAGACATTTTATTGTAAATCCAATCAGGCAAATGGAAATTCGCTTAGTCTGCAGGTTTGCTGCGGCGGGGGTATTTTATTTTCATTACTTCAAAAATGAAAGTCAACAAAGACGCGATTTTTCAATGCGTAGTTCATATCCACTGGTATTTAGTGTAGTTTGAAATGCCTTACGACTGAATTTCCATTCAAGATTCCTTATATATTTTTATGATTATTCTTTTGCAAAATGTTATTATTATGATACCAAATAAAAACGATTTCTTTTCATGTATGTTAAATACCTATTTTTACAAAAGTAATGAAAATATAAAATGTGTATAGAGAGTGTCTATACACCTTGTAACTAATGCACTTTTCCTCAAACAATATATAAGAAAAATAAATTTATCGTGTTTCCCAAAGAATGGTCAACCTGAAAACTACAAGTAATCTAAAAATGTCCGTAGAATGTTATGTTTTGTTACGAAAAAGCTTCGATTGTCATGCACGTATTGTGGCAAATACAAAGGATAAAAAGATACGAGTATTGGTTCGCAGAAAATAAAGAGGTTTGGTTAAACCTCTCACTGCTGGATATAAAGGGAGTGCCTTTTATAGTCAACACTCCCTAGTTATTGGGGTTGGCTTGCCCCGGCTCTCATCGAATTTCTTCTTTTCCAAACGTTTGGACAGTAAAATAAAATTTGAAATAGTAACTTTACTTATTTTGGGTTTAAAATCGATTTTGCTATAAATATTGTATGCTTTTACCTAGGAGTTTAAATGCCATGTTTGAAAACCAAATTTTAGTGACTGGTACAAAGTCTGGTCTTTTTATCAAAAGTTTACTTTTCTTGGATGACATCCATTAGTTAACAGCTAAAGACTAATATAACTTGTGTCTACAGACGATATTGTTTTGATTCGAACCAGTTACCATAAGGTAAGACGAGCAAAATAACCTCTCGACTACTGACAATATTTTTATGTTTCAACAGTATCACAGAAGAAATAGTCCATCAACTATAATTTCATACTACTGTGTTTGCCGTGTAAGAATTTTAGGAGCTCAAAAAACTTTGCAGCACCATACTGTAATATTGAAAAATAATTGTAAGATTTCACAGACCTGTTTATTTTCAAATTTGACCTGTTTATGTTATTTTGACTGTTTATTTTCAAATAAAAAAAAATGTAAACTTCATTTTTTTGTAAAATTTTTTAACGAATATCAAAACACCTATTATTTGAATTGTTCTTGTGATTTTCCTTAGGCTACTGAAAATGATATTTACTCTCTAAATACAAGAGGAAACGTTTCGGATGTTCAGAAGACCCATTCAAGTAGGGAAGACACATGTTTGCCCAACCAATATTTTACCCCATGGAGAAGTTAGCTGTCCCATAAATTGTTCACACTTCTCTCGTGATTGTGTAAGTTAATGTTTTGAGTCTCGTGTGTGTGTGAACGGTGATTTTCGGTTTGATGAAACAACTATAAAATAAAGCGAGAGGGTTTTGAAACAAGTACAGCACATTTTTGCATCAATTACAGTGATTTGTAAAACTTTGGAAGCTATTAATAAATGTATATATAATACTCTTTTTTAGTTTTAAGAACTACGAAAATAGTTTTGGATATAAGTTAGAGCACATACTATAAATTATTTTTAGACTCAGTTAAGAAAGCTAGACATTTGGATTTAGACAATAATAGATTTAAACTTACTTTATGGATGAAAACTTGCTGCAACTTAACTATACACAATGCTGTTCAATCATTGACGTGCAAGAAGAGTGTTTAATTTTTGTCTTCTTTATTTACAACTGTGTGATTTTGTAATTTTTTTATTTTAGAGGAAAGTAAATTTTTCTATACATTTTTTTGTGGTGTGGTGATTTAGGTTAATCGTGTTCAAACCAGATTTTAATTTTTATTTAAAATTAAGTAAGCAGAAGAAAAATACATGAAGAATTTTTCGTTGGCTGGTTTATAAGCAGAGAACAGAAAGGAGATTTATTTAAAGTATCTTTAACTTTAATATAATACTGTAATTCGTTGCTAAGTTTGGTCGTTAAGGGAAACAAAGGTAGGTAAAATATATAAGGTCGTGCTTTAATGTTAGAATTTTTTAGTAATATTGTTTAACAGGAACTATATTTGAATATGACTATATTATATGAAAATATATTTTTTTAGTGTTGTGAAATATATAACAGAGGTGAGGTATTCAAATGTAGACAACTCTCTGAAAAAAAAAAACATATTTAAAATGCATGCAGTGTGTAAATTAAGTCTTGAAACAAATCTGTATTTTTAAAACCGAAATAGATAGAAATATTCTGTTTGTGGCAATAATTGTTAACAAAGGTTTCGAAATGTTTTACATCAAAAATATTTTTTCAACCCCTTTAACAGGATAGGGGGTGGGGGTGACTTATTATTTTTAATAACAACCCCCTATTGAGTGACCCCTCAATTTGAAGAGGTTGTCAAAAGAAAAACAATGACCCAAACCCGAGTTAGATATTTCTCCCCTAGCCTAAATGGCGGGTATTCCAAAATTTAAATTATGTGAAAAAGCACCCATTTTGGAATACCCGCCATTTTGGCTAGGGGTGAGATATTCGCCTCGGATTGGCATCATTGTGTTTCTTTTAAAAACTTCTTCAAAATGAGGGGGCACTCAAAGGGTTTGCTATTTGAGAAAAATAAGTCACCCCCTACCCCCTACCCTGTTAGGGGGGTTACAAAATATTTTTGTTGTAATAAATTGCGGAACCTTTGTTAACAATTATTGCCACAAACAGAATATTTCTATCTATTTCGGTTTTTAAAATACAGATTTGTTTGAAGACTTAATTTACACACTGTATAATGGATATTTGTAGGTTTCGTTACACAGTTAATAGGTGTTAATAGGGTGTGTAGGTCACAGTTTACGCTAAGGTGACATTTTTTACCTACACGCCCAATAAATCTATTAAATATTAGGAACAAATTTCTCAAATATAAATGATTGATTCTTCCAACTTGTGGATGAAAAAGTAGCTTTAAAATTAATTAAACAATTTCTAGCACAGGCCAAGGCGAGTCAAGTATTTAAATGCGAATATAAAGGTACAAGATGAGGGATATATGTAAATCAAATAAAAAGTAAATGTTGCTTATAGAAAGTAACATTGTCTTGAAGGTGATCTGACGTAAACTTGGTCAAAGTTGTAATGTATCTCCTCTCACTTAACTGTAGTTAGTAACTAAAGTTACTAAGTAACATCCTGAGGGCAACTCAATCATGTAACTTGTCTATTAACATGAACACACTGACAGTATAAAGTCTTGTGTTTACCCTGTAGAACATATTTCTACAATTAATTGCTAAACCTATGCTATTACAATATTAAAATGCTAAATGTTAAGTTACATAAATTATATAGGATTATAGTAAACTACATAAATGATATAGGACAATTAAAAAACTTTTTTGAGTAAATACAATTTTTTTTTACTTAGTTTTGATGTCACCAGATCGCAGGAGATAATCCCGCGTATTGCCACTATTGTAAGAGACCATAACAGCAAGACAGTAATAAGTATCAAGCAATTAAAAGGTCTAATAATAAATGCTATCAAGAACCAGCAATTGTCATTTCAAAGTTACAAAGCTTCACATAGTTAGAGCGACTAGAAGCACAAAGTTATCAAGGCATTTGTCCTTAGAAAGTAATTCATTGTCTGAGGCCAAAGCAACCTAGTCACTGTTATTGGCTTTACTTTGTACTCTAGAATTCCTTTGAAGATTACAGTACGAGTGATTTAACTGTAGAGCAAGTCACAATTGGTTAAAGTTCACTAGTTTAACGCTGCTTTATATTTACCGTATCGTAAAAACGCCGAAAATATTTACTGTATATAGTTATAAACAAAAACAAACCGTACGAAATATTATATGCATGAGTTAGAGCTGGAAAATGTATTTATTTGTTTGGCTTATCTTGTATGATACTTCAGGGGAGTTAACTTGGTTTGAGCGTCTTGGGAAAATTGCTTGATTCATTTGGCGCATTGTCGGGCTGTTCATTTAAAAATACTTGTGTATAGCTAATTCTAATCAACATTACATTTAACCAGTGTATCTTCAAGTTGAACTTCATATTGGTAATTTTCTAATATTTTGACCACTTTGCCAAAATTCCAATAAGGATAGCTGTAGTCTCGTACTTAAAAACATTATCGCGGTACCAATGTCTGAGTCAGAACCTTCTCGCCTTTAGCAAATCTAGTCTTGTACGTATACTCTATTTGTACATCATATCCGCAGGACATCTTCTTGTGCTTAGGGCTACATTAATAACTTTAAGGGTTTGTAGAAGAAACCTAGGTTTGTAGAAACCAGGTTTGTATTAAGGTATCCAGATTATTCAGCCATTGCACTTAGTTTACATTTTTAGAGTTTTTGGATAAAGTTTCCCTTGTCCATTTGAAGCTAGACAATAAGGTAATTTTGGATACTGTTAGATTCCATAAACTGGTTTGTCTTGTGAAATGAATGCAGGGACATTTTCCAAGTCAACATAGTCAACATAATTCTTGGAATGCCGAATCATTCAAACATGCATCTTACTTTTTTATAGAAGAGAAACGTGGAATGCTTTTTACATTTTGTACCTCCAACCACTTTCTTTGAGTGTACTACTATGAAAAGGTATGTACCTTTGTATAGTCCTGTATGATATATGGGTTTTCCAAAAGTATCCTGGTTTTAAATACAGTATACTATAGAAATAATATATATGATTTCTGGTGGAGATAATGTTGGCAAAATATAATTTTGCATTTTAAATACTCAACCTTGCGGATATGTTACACATGATTTTTGATTGGAAGATTTTTTATGTTCAAAGACAAAGTTGACTCTCTACAGAGGTTTGTTTAAACAGAGATCCTGGCACGGTTGACTTGTTCAACAATCAATGCTACATTGATTCGTTCAGCCGTTATGTAACCTAATGAGATAGGGTACCTTACAATCTTGTACTTCCTAACACCTGATTGTGTTAAAAATATACATTTTTAGTTAAAGAGATACCTTAAAATGTTTAGCTTAGTTTGTGACAAAACTTAAAACCAACTTTTTTGTATAATCGACAAGAAAGTTAAGGCTAGGTTAAGATTGTGGTTAATTAGGTAATTACAAATATCCTCTCAAATATTTCTCAAATATCTTCTCAGTTGCCTTATTAATACAAAGTTGAGCAATGCAAATAATGGATATGACTAAAAATAATAGTTTTTACTGATTTACGAAATATTTTCATCATTAATTCAATTCTTTAAAAGATTGAAGTAATTGAGACGTTTAGTAAAAGTTTTCCATTTTATGAAAGCAAGTGTACTGCAATAACTCGACATTAATATACCAAAAATATTTGCTCGATGGAATTTTTAACCCCTATAATGAAATAGAATGCAACTACTGTAAGGCGTTTTTCTATAAAATATGAATAAAGGATGTGTGGTGATTGAGCAAGTCACTCTCTTTTTTAAAGCTAGGACCAATGTTAATAAAAACCTAGTGATTTAGCTTTGGACTATCAAAATGCTACCACCATTTTCCTGTATGGAACCAAAATCTTCAGATGGTTAAGTGAGAATTATAACACTACACTGATATCGAGATATCCAGCTAATAACAAAAAATAATTGTTTGTTACAAAACAAGAGAGTAAGTCTGTTTGTTTTGTATCTTCTTGATGTATGTATTCTTCGAAGTACGTGTAATGAATAATAAGACAAACCCATTTTAAAAGTAATAAGTAAACAAAACATCAACCCTTAGCTTACATTAAAAACCTCTCATAAGGTTTAAGTGGACTCAAGAAGCAATAATTTGAATAGCCCTTCAACATCTTAGTTTTACGGTCAAGGATTAATTTAATAATGTGCAACGGTCTGCTCAAAATAGCTCAATTCCGTTTCTAATACTTTGCTCTTCAATAGTTATAACTATTTGCTTTAATATTTATATACAAGATAGAATAAAAATAAAATATTTTATTTCTGCTAGACATGCATTTAATTGTATATACTTAACTACTTCTTACTTCAAAGCGCATTTTAAATTTAAACCTAAAACAGGGCATTAAAACAGGGTATCCTAAAATACGGTACATCATAACTATTGAAAGGTAAAAATTAACTATAGGGGTGCTCATTTTTAGACTTTTTAACGTTGAGAATTTTTTCATTAAATCATTTAATACATCAATTGAACAGCAGATAGAATATCTACCATAAATCCTTCTTACTTCTTATTTGCTTAAGAAATAAATAATTTTTTATTGTAAATAAGTTCTGTGGTGGAAAATTAACCTGTTTCAATGATTATTCTTACTTAAGGGTATTTCCCCATCAGATGAGTAAAACACTTAAATCAAGATCTGATATCTAATTTTACATTCAAGTCGGAAGGAATCTGAAAAAAGTTCACATAATAATAGAAGAAAATGCTTCTAAAAACTAATAACCCTTTGTTAACGACAAAGGGCAAAATAGCGCTGTTTACACAACTTACGATCATAACTGCATTATGTAATGAATATATGGAATTCTCAAATCTTTCATACTATAAAGTATTCCAACCTAAAGGTGGAGTCAGATTAAAGATCTCGAATTGTGTATTTAAACTAAGCTGAGATAAATTATGCCTGCAAAAATAATTTAAAGTGATTATTTTGTATTCCATTTTGAAAGTAATTGGCATTACTGATATCTACTTCCCGCGACTATTTTACTGAGAGAAAATAGTCGCAACCATATTTTATTTTCAAATAAAAAGCCCACCTGTGCCGGAAGAAGATTTTTACGGTTTCTTCCAAATCATTTAAAACCCATTGGCAACTCAATGAAATTTGAAAACAAATTAAAAAATTATCTCATAGAAATCGCTCCCTACTCCATTAAAGAGGTGTTTCCCCAATTAACCTGATTTTATTGGTAGTTTCTTAGTATTATATAAATTGTAATTTTAGCTTATAACTTTATTTACTAGGTTAGGAATCTGACACTATTCAATGTACAATGTACAATTATTGAATAAAGATATTGAAATGAAAAAATGAAATGAAATGAAAGTAAATAAGGTATGCTTTCGCCATACAAATATTTTGTAATATTTTTACTCTTTTGAACATGAACATTAAACATTAACTTGAACACGAACAATTAAATTTAGATATTGGTCTGGTTCAACCCATTTCAAAGCAATATCCTAAGGATTGATTTAAACCCTTTTTATATCTCTCTCCAAGCACGTATAAAGGATGATGGGATGCTTTGATATCTTTCACTCCTTACAAAAAACAGATATTTTTTTTTGTTGAAGTTATAAAATAAAACGGCCAAGCCATATCTATCAAAATGGTTTTGTTACCAATAAAATTTAATATGACTCTCTCGAGTACAGCATGTTAAAAAATTGTATGATGGTAAAATATTTTAACTATAGAGCATTCAAAATAGCTTAGAATGTAGACCACTGAAAACCAAATATATTTTAACCTAGTTGCCAGCCGTCATTAATCTATATCCATAGCTAATCTCAATCAATGATCTGTAGCTTAAGTAATTCTATACGTAAATCACTAGCAATTAATATGGTAGTAACACAAGGTCAACATCGGATATTACTAGATCAGGAGTTTTGACCGTGTTATCACAAAAAAGGATAACTTCGAGTTTACTATTTTTTTATCCACGCATTTAGCAAATTTCATATTTCTGTTTAGGAACGGTCCAAACCCTGGTACAATTTAACGTTGAAATTTCTTTAGATAGCATCATTGTAGTAGTCAAATAATAATAACATGTAATTAGGTTAAATATTAAATAATTAGGACTGTCAGTAAGCGAGCCCAGATTGAATATAGCATAGAAGGGGACGATGAAACTGCCCCGATATTTTAGGTAAGTTTTAAATGCTGAAACTGCCCCGCTCATTACAGAGCATCAAGAAGGGTTGCCTCGCCATACCAAAAATGCTGAAATTGCCCCGAGCGCCCGGCCAGGTAGCCGCTACGGGTCTGGGGGAAAGGGAATTGTTGTTGTCCCTGCGTTTTGTCAGTGACTGCAGTCTTCTAATAACTACCACCAATATCAGGAATTTCTAGCTTATTTTAGGTTAGGTATTGGTACTACAAAAACAAAAAGAGGGAATTAATGTTGTTCCTGCGTTCTGTCAGTGACTGCAGTCTTCTAATAACTACCACCATACATGCTACCACCAATATCAGGAATTTCTAGCTTTTTCAGGTTAGGTTAGGTTAGGTTGGGTTAGGTTAGTTTGGGTTAGGTATTGGTACAGAAACAATTGTGGCTTGGCATGAAAAGCAGTCGACGGCTGCTTTAGAAGACTGCAGTCACTGATAGGGCAAAGGGACAAAAATAATTCCCTTTTATCCCCAATCCTGTAGCTAATACCTGGCCGGGTGCTCGGGGCAATTTCAGCATTTCTAGTCTTGCGAGGCGACCCTTGCTAATCCTTTTTAATGAGCGGGGCAGTTTCACTACGCCCGCATAGAATTGAACCAGAATCGTTGGGGTTAACAGGTGGAGGTGAGCACAATAACAGATTACCTTAGTTACCTAGACAGAACGGTGTTTAAAGACATCTTGGACCAATTTGTAGGACATTTTAACATTGAAACATCTTTTTCTAATACAACATAGCTATTACTTGATACTGCTAAGCTTACATTGAATTATTGTATTGTGTAAGCTATGGCTTTGGATACATTAAAGTTTCATTACTTGTGCCGTCGAGTTATATGGTTTGAACAAAGCAACAAAGTGACACTTAACACTTTGTGAAACCATAAAACTGTTTTCCTACCTTAAAAGGAACGGAAATGTTAAATGTAAAGAATATTCATCAAATATGTTTGAAAACTTAATTATATTTTTTCACCCCAAAGATATTTAAACAGGAACGAATGGTTTACGTTTTTAAGTGTTAAGAATTTAGACGATAAAAACGAAATAAAATAAAGTTATACTGTGTTGCGAGATACTAAAGTGATTTTATTCCCCCAAAATGCAGACGAGCAGTTATGACGCATAGAAATAACTAAAATACCCAACGTTTTACAAATCGTTCCAGCAATAAACTCATACAGAAAACTATGCAAGGCAATATATTATTTTAGTGTGAATTCGTTCTGCATACCTGAAAGCTCCCGTGATGCGCAAATTCTCTGACTTTTTACGAGTGTGCATTCAAATAATAGTTATACAACGTTAACCATTCTACAATATGGTATCTATGATTGTTTCTAAAAAATAAATTACAGAAATTAATAATCTCTAAGTAATTTATTCTTTGTTTGGATTAAAAATATGACATAATCGTATTATATTGGTTCAAATGTTGTTGCAAACAATCGGCATGTATCAACAAGCAAATACAGGAATATGACTTAAACTATACAATATTACACATTCATTAGATTTTTTTAGTATTTTTATATTTTATTTTATGATATAGTTTTAAATTTGTCGGCATGAAAGGTTTCAGAGAAAATTGAATACTGTGTAACTAGGGTTTATACAATTTTTGAATTGTTTATTTATTTAATTTGGACAACTAGTAGGCTCTTCTAACACTTTAAAGTTTGGTAAAACCATTCTGTTATTTAGAGATTTGAGTTAATAGAATTACTATGAAATGTGTTACGAAAAAACCCAAGTATAAAAAGTAATAATGCAAAAGCTACATTAGGTTTTTAGAGTTTTAAATGAAAACATAGACAGTATAAACTACATACACCAATGTTCATTGAATTATTCGCTTGTTTTCCTTGGAATCTCTGCTTCAAACAGTGTGTATTTGGATCCAAACGTCCAAACTCTCAACATAAACCAATCTAATGGCTTGTGGAAATGTGCCATTAACTGTTTGGGTCACTGAGCTAAATATTGTTGTAAACATTGGTTGATGATTGTATCTGTGTTCTAGCAAACACTATAGAACTCTTTGTGTTCTTAAAAGGTGTCCTTTTATGCCTTTAAGTATTGAAAAAATATGTTATAGCGTCGTGTATTGTGGTTGAAGCCACTTACACATCACCTTTTCCGTAAACTAATAATCGGAGGACCTAGCCTTAAGAGTGAAGAGATTTTCCATAAAACTAGAAACATTTAAAGAACTCAATCATACCCGAACTTATCAAAACATGTTTGAATGATCGGTATTGGATGAAAAGCATAGTTACGTGTTTCAAAACTCGTTGCTAATATGTTTAACATCATATGCCATATACAACTTATTTAAGTTCAACATACTTGTATTTGATTTAAAATCTTTACCAATTCTGTAATAAGATTGGAAACAGCAATTGAAATCCGCAATCTATCTCGGTTGGCCACTCCAATCAGCATTAAATCCAAGAGGAGAATAGGATTGGTCATGATTGGCACGTCTGATGAAAAAATAACTCTTTGATTTTTATTTATATTCATTGACTTGGGGTATAAGACACTATACATAATAATGTTCTTTCTTAAAACAGCATAAGTTATTATAACGCTTTTTGTATTGAGTGATGATAATTTATTTGTTATAATAAAAAGGAATAAATCGGTGAAAATGAAACAAATTTGAAGGTTTCTTAACAATATTCTAGGAGATTTACAAGTCTCAACAATATCTTTAACGTGAACAATTAATATTTTGTTCTTCTATTTTACCTTATAGTTCAAGGTTGAGAGATAGAAATTGTAAAATAATGAAATACAATATAACTGTTTTAGAATTAATACAAATTTTTAGGGTACTTTCTTACATTTTATCATCAAACATAGCCTATGTATTACATATTTGTATCATGATATGATTTTACACATAAATTACAAACTGTATTTGAAGTTCACTATTTTATACGAAAATGAAACCAAACGAAATAGGTTTAGTTAAAACCCATTAAGGCTGAAAATAATTCAATTGTTAAATAAAGTAAACAAAGACAGAGAGTTATTCGTTGAAATGGAAACCGTTGAAATAATTCGTTATTTCAGTGTAACAATGTAACATAAAGGTAATATTTGTTACTGTTGTGTATGCCTATGAAGGAGATTTTTTTAAAAATAAACAAGTGAACTGTATTTGGAGCGAGTGTTAAATTTAATTTTGCGATCAAAATTTCAAGGAACTTATTAAGTTGTTTAGAATCAAGTTGTTAGTTAATAAGTAGGCCTAACATTTCATTTAATTACTACGATGACGCTCTTGGATGAAGATCTACTAAAATTCTGTATGACTATAAATTTCACTTGAGCTCGTACTACAGTATAGCCGAGAAGACATTTTAAATGTTCACAGAATTTGTGATCGAATTAAAATGGATAATTGGAAATGCACATAAAGAAATAGTATATAAAACAAGACCACATAGGAAGTACTGGGTTGAGATAGGAACCTTTAGTTTTCGCGGATTACCTTTTTACTACTAATGACTAATGAGCTTTAATCGAGGTGTCATTTGAAATGGTTATATATATATATATATATATATATATATATATATATATATATATAATATTACATGGTATGGTTGATACATAGTTTGATAGTGAATTGGTAGCTCAGTCGGTAGCGTCACGGACTTCGGGCCCAAGGCAGCGATGTCGTGGGTTCCAATCCTGGTCACTGCCGCAATCATTTTATCAGTACAGTTCACCTTTGCTCACTCCTTGCTTTGCTGTATACGATCCACGCACGGGTGGTTAGTCTATGTGGACAGGCAAATAAAAGGTTAAAAGAGGCCGCCAACCTCTTAAAAAATCTATGTTAAATATTTTGAGCAGCCTTTAAAATACCTGACTGTTGGAATGTCAAATAAAATAAATAACATGGATTATGTTAGGCTCGACATCCTAATTTACAAGGATAACTAGGGATATGTATGTAATAAAGGTAATGTTTAGAAACAAAATACACAAAAAACTACATTAAAAGCAAATTTACACGAATTTTAAAATCCTTTGTATTTAAAACCATGCCTTTTGATATACAAGCTTTCAACAGTCTATGAAACTCAAAACTACGCAAGATCGGAACGATTGTTTCATCTTTTCAAACAACCACAAGCAATCACTTTCACTTCTCATTCCAAGCAATTTTCTTCTTTGTTCCTGCATGAAAAGAATATGCAAGTACAGTTTTGTTTCCACCGATCGATAGGGTCGTAAAATATGAATAATTTAGAGGACCAATAATGAAGATAGAGTTGATCCTTGTATGTTAACTATACGAATCATTTGTATGCATTCTTGGCTAGTATGTAAGTTTTATCTTCTTCGAATTGTACAAAGAGTAAATACAAAAAATCGTTTACAGTATCGTTTAATATAGTCATATTTAATTAAGACACCAAGTTATTTTATTTTACCACTATTTTCAATAATTGTTGCGGTAAACGATCATTTTTTTAAGCTTCTGACAAAGGTTTTTGATCAGTATGAATAAAACAATGCATGCCATTAATAGTCCCCCATTAATGCATGCCCTTTTAATAGTCTAGCGTAAAAAACGTATTAATTAAAAATACCCCCGCCGCAGCAAACCTGCCGACTAAGCGAATTTCCATTTGTCTTAATTAATTTTCAATTAAATATATTTTAATAACATTAGGTTTAACGAGTACCTAGGTTTGCTGCTACAAGGAAACTAATAAAGTGTGTTTTTTTGTAAAATATTGATAGCTTAGTACAAAATAAATAAATTTGATCAAAATACAAAATATATCCATAAACAAGCAAACTACAACATTTGACAATATTCTCCATAAGAATAACATGGAAATTTTAAATTTACAATTTTTTTTAATTTTCTTCGTTACTATTAACCGAAAAAAAATACTTTTATATACTGAATTAATTGTTTTTTTAAGCTCTTTAAAAAGGTCTAAAGAGAAATTGGGAAAATTTGTGTTTTGAGGGTCAAAAGTGAGAAAACCCAATTTTTACCCCATAAAACCCCCCGTAAAGCCCCGTTCCCATGGTCCGAGCATGCTGGTTCGCGAACTCATTCAAGTTTATCCCGCTTTACACCTTTAAACCAAATTTCATCAAAATCGGACAAAAATTACTTAAGTTATCGCGTTCACGGACGTATATATATATATATACAGGGTAATTCGAAAAGGACTTTACAACTTTTAAAATTCATATAAATCTTATTAAACAAGGTACAGAGCTGGTTTTGGTGTTGTTTTAAAGGAAAACACTTCAAGTTTTTTTTACCTTAAACTAATGATGTTCTATGTGACTACCGTTGGATTTAGGGAAAATAATTATTTAGGTATGAGAAAATAGTGAAAACCGTTAAAAATTTGAGAGAAATTTACACAATTTTGAAAGTAGGGCGTTTTTTGACGGTGAAGGAGTGCGATACACCCACTTCTAGATGTGCTAGGGAGTTGAAATTTCGCACACTTGTAGTTCTTGGTCCCAAATCACCTATCAAATTCCAAAAAGTCGCATTTTCAAATTTTAACCCCCCCAAAAATCCAAAATGGCGGACCTCTGAAAACGAGAAAACACGTTTTGTTTAAACGGCTATAGCTCGAAAACGGTAAGAGCTAGAAAAGATTTGAGGATAAAACGTAGGTTAGGAATTAAATTTTCTACAAGACACTATTGTGCGTTTTTCGAAAATCGCACTCCTTCGCCGTCAAAAAACGCCCTACTTTCAAAATTTTGTAAATTTCTCTCAAATTTTTAACGGTTTTCACTATTTTTTCATACCTAAATAATTATTTTCCCCAAATCCAACAGAAGTCACATAGAACATCTTTAGTTTATGGTAAAAAAAACTTGAAGTGTTTTGCTTTAAAACAACACCAAAACCAGATCTGTACCTTGTTTAATAAGATTTATATGAATTTTCTAAGTTGTAAAGTCCTTTTTGAATCACCCTGTATATATACAGGGTGAGTTTTAATTGCCCCCCCCAACTTTTTTCTACATTTTTTAAAATATCAATCCCAGACCTCTTCCAAACATTGTTGGGTAGTAAGTACTTCATTTTGACAAGGTGGTCATTTCCGGCCGCCATCTTGGATCCGCCATATTGGATGCAAAATATTTTTTTCAAAAATAATGGTGGGGTTGTGACCCATTATTTCGAACTAGATTTTTACCCTGATTACAATGCCGCAAACCGTTTTTAAAAATCTTGATTCGTTCTAAAGTTATGAGGCCTTTTTAAAACTTTATTTTTAGCCCATTTTAACATTGTGCATTTACAAACTAAGACCATAATCTCATAATAGTGCTAGATAAAGATAAGTATACACTACCAGTTATTGTAAACCTATTTCCACTTATTTATGATTGATGTATTTTTTTCGGCCGCCATCTTGGAACCACCATTTTGAAATGGGATAAATTTTTTTAAATATGAAGGGTGTGTTGTGACCCATCATTTTGAACTACTTTTTAAAGCTAAACTCAATGCCATAATCCATTTTTTGTTATCAAGTTTTATTTATGAAACATTGCAATATTTTTGTTAAAAATGTTAATATTTCAAAATCAAAATTTGAAAATGAAAAATGGACCATAGAATTGAGTTCAGCTTAAAAAATTAATCCGAAATGATGGGTCACAACACCCCTTTTATATTTAAAATAATTTATTACATTTCAAAATGGCGGATCCAAGATGGCGGCCGAAAAAAAATACATCATTCATAACCAAGTAGAAATAGGTTGGCAATGACTGGTAGTGTATACTTATCTTTATCTAGTATTATTTTGAGATTATAGTCTTAGTTTGTACAATCACAATGTTAAAATGGGCTAAAAATAAAGTTTTAAAAAGGCCTCATAACTTTAGAACGAATCAAGATTTTTTTAAACGGTTTGCGGCATTGTAATCAGGGTAAAAATCTTGTTCGAAATAATGGGTCACAACCCCACCTTTACTTTTGAAAAAAATATTTTGCATCCAATATGGCGGATCCAAGATGGCGGCCGGAAATGACCACCTTGTCAAAATGAAGTACTTACTACCCAACAATGTTTGGAAGTGGTCTGGGATTGATATTTAAAAAAATGTAGAAAAAGTTGAGGGGGGGACAATTAAAACTCACCCTGTATATATATATATATAAGTCTATATATATATACATATATAAAAATTTGAACAAATGGTGTTTTTGGCCTCTGGGGACATCAAAATGAAAAATTAAATCGGTCCCGGGTCTAGGTCTTACCGTGCCACCTACGGTAATAGCTACTTCCCTATAGGGAAATTCGCTAAAAAACAACTTTAACATAATTTTAAGTGTTAAGTTCCTATTTACTTACATTATATTGAAATAAGAAAACTTTTCGTTTGTAAACTGTACTCATTAATGATGTATTACTTCAAAATGTCATACAGAAAGGAAAAATGAAATATTCGATGTGTCTCCTTCTCCAATTCCAGTTCAAAGGAATAGTTTAATCCGCCTCAGTTCTATAAAGGTTCTACCTTCGGAGTTTTAAGAAAATTATTCTTTGGAATTTTCCCACAGGAAAGTGTATAAGTAGGAATCAATATTTCGTTTGAACATTATTTTCATGAAATATTCAACCAAAATCATGTTTTAAACTGGTAAAATAAATAAAACCTGTTTTGTGACATTTTTTGGGTAGTTTAAAGAAGATTGCCTCCACCTTGTTACAATGTGTTGAGGCAGTTAGGTTAGTTTAGTTTAGATTTCTTTCATAAGTAGATTCAAAGTTACATTTACAAAAGCAAAAGCTGTAACATAATGTAATATGTTAAATTTATAAAGGTGATAATTTGTAGTCAATTGTGCCTTATTTCATTCATTTATTTTTTGTATGCGTTGATAGCTTATACATTAATAAAAAGTCAAGACCCCCATCTAATATTTTACGTAAATATACAGAGATATCCTTTTGGTGGTCGTACAATCTTAGCAAGAAGTTTCGTTTTATGATTTTGAGGGTCTCCCAAAAAATGGGGGATTTTGGGGGTAACTGAAGATTTTTAAATGTAAACCCACTTCAAGTGTCACCTGATTTTGCAGAGTTTACAAAAACTTAAAATTTGTGAAAACCAGAGCTCGCTATCTCTTCTCTATCCCATATTGAAATGATTAGAAAGGTCGGAATCAGAGAAGTTAGATTACAATTTAGCATCAGGCTTGATTAGTAGGTACCAATTGATATTTGTTAAGGAAGAGAGTTTACCTTGAACAATTTTCGGCTGCACTTAAGTATCTCTCATACACTAATTCGAATAAATATATCGATTATTTATTCGACATATCAAGTTTGGTTAGTTAAGTTTACCTAACCTAACTAACTAAATTAAATAAACGATACATCAAATAATCGATGAATCGATATTTTTCATTCGAATGAGTGTAGGACAGATACTAAAGTGCAGCCCTATTTTCTTCTATGTAAATCTTAATGTGTCTTTGAGATATTTAGAGTTTTAGTGAAAAGAGAGGAAAACTTAGTTAAATACTTTGAGAGAGAAAAAATTTCAAAATAATCAAGGGGAAAAATTGAGTACAACCTTTTATATTTCATCAACTTAACCACAGAACATTAAATTACCAAAAATAATACTAAAGCACATGTTAAGATTAAAAAATCCAAAACGTGTGTTAGAGCCATAGTCCAGGGCCTGACTAGGGTTCTGTGTGCATGTCGTGTATAGAGAATTTTGCTTTTGCATTTCAATATAGGTGTCTTAGGAAGTGTTTTCCACTCGGGTGTCAAGTTCGCACCTGGTACGTTTTCGAGCTATGACGTCATAAAGATGGCGGCTCGGCAATTTTTAAATGCGTATATTTCGCAAACCGTTTAACGGATCGGTATGATTCTTTTTTTGTTTGAAAGATATTTTTACTATCTTTTTTGTATTTACACATTTGTTGTAAACTTAATATTCACCGCACAATATTGAAAAACGTCGTTTTAGCGAATTTCCCATATAGGGAATAAGCTATTACCGTAGTACTCATGGTAAGACCTGGACGCGGGACCAATTTTTTTTTTCGTTTCGAGGTCCCTAGAGGCCAAAAACACCATCCGTTCAAATTCATATATATATATATATTTATATATTTATATATTTATATATATATATATGTGTCCGTTAGCACGATAACTCGAGCAAAAATGATCCGATTTTGATGAAATTTGGTACAAACGTGTAAACCTACGTTTATTCGAACGAGTTCGCGATCCAGCATGATCGGACCATGGGAACGGGGGTTTACGGGGGGTTTTATGGGGTAAAAATAGGTTTTTCGCATTTTTGACCCAAAAAACATAAAATTTAGCAATTTCTTTCCAAACCATTTTGTAGAGCTTAAAAAAACAAATAATTTAGTATATTGAAGCGTTATTATGCGCCTAATGGTTACGGAGAAAATTCCAAAAAACTGTAAATTTAAAATTCCCATGTTATTCTTATGGAGAATAAGTAAACTGTTGTAGTTTGCTTGTTTATGATCATATTTTAATCAAATTTGGATAATGCATTCATTTCATACTAAGCGATTAACATTTTACAAAAACACCTTTTTACCCTCCCTGTTGCAGCAAACCTAAGTACTCGTTAAACTAATGTTATTTAAATAGGGAATGAATGTGATATTTTTAAGGAGGCATTTTAGTGTAAATCCAATCAGGCAAATGGAAATTCGCTTAGTCTGCAGGTTTGCTGCGGCGGGGGTATTTATTGTTATTATATTTATTGTTTTGCTTATAATTTCTTAACCGCTGATAAAATCAAATACCATCCGTGGCAAAAGTTTCAGATAATTCTATACCCTTTCCAATGATACCAAACAATATGTGATTGGACCTAAAAATAAAGCAAAGAGATTGAATAAACCGTAAAAAAACACTGAAAGTGGTGTACGGTCCGGGAAAGATTTAGTCCTGGACATGACTAGGGTTTTGTGTGCATGTCGTGTATAGAGAATTTTGCTTTTGCATTTCAATATAGGTGTCTTAGGAAGTGTATTACACTCAGGTGTCAAGTCCGCGCCTGTTTCGTTTTCGAGCTATGACGTCATCAAAATGGCGGCTTGGGCAATTTTTAAATGCGTATATTTCGCATACCGTTTAACGGATCGGGGTGATTCTTTTTTTGTTTGAAAGATAATTTTACAGGAAATGTTTTTTGTATTTACACTTTTGTTGTCAACTTAATATTTATCTCACAATATTAAAAAACGTGGTTTTTAATGTCATTGTTTTTTAAATTTACCTCATAACTTGTTAAACGCTTATAGAATGAAATAACTACCCATTACAAAAGTTGTAGATAATTTTATGCCCTTTCCAACGATATCAAACAATTAATGTTTGAAACTAAAATTAAAGCCAAGAGATTAAATAAACCGTTAACAAACACTTAACATGTCAGAAAGTCCGGAAAATATTGCGGCTGGAACAATTCTTTAAATGCGTATATTTCGCATACTGGTTAAAGAACCGGGATGATTCTTTTTTTGTTTGTAAGATGTTTTTTAAGCCTATCATTTTTGTATTTACACCTTTGTTGTTAACCTACTATTTGTCAAAAAGTTATTAGCAAAAGTAAAATAAAAATAACAATTAAATGTACATTTATTAATATTGTGGGATAAATAGTAGGTTAACAACAAAAGTGTGAAGACAAAAAAGATAGGCTTAAAAAATATCTTACAAACAAAAAAAGAATCATCCCGGTTCGTTAACCAGTATGCGAAAGATACGCTTTCGAAGAATTGTTCAAGCCGCAATATTTTCCGGACTTTCTGACATGTTAAGTGTTTGTTAACGGTTTATTTAATCTCTTGGCTTTAATTTTAGTTTCAAACATTAATTGTTTTGTATCGTTGGAAAGGGCATAAAATTATCTACAACTTTTGTAATGGGTAGTTATTTCATTCTATAAGCGTTTAACAAGTTATGAGGTAAATTTAAAAAACAATGACATTAAAAACCACGTTTTTTAATATTGTGAGATAAATATTAAGTTGACAACAAAAGTGTAAATACAAAAAACATTTCCTGTAAAATTATCTTTCAAACAAAAAAAGAATCACCCCGATCCGTTAAACGGTATGCGAAATATACGCATTTAAAAATTGCCCAAGCCGCCATTTTGATGACGTCATAGCTCGAAAACGAAACAGGCGCGGACTTGACACCCGAGTGTAATACACTTCCTAAGACACCTATATTGAAATGCAAAAGCAAAATTCTCTATACACGACATGCACACAAAACCCTAGTCATGTCCAGGACTAAATCTTTCCCGGACCGTACACCACTTTCAGTGTTTTTTTACGGTTTATTCAATCTCTTTGCTTTATTTTTAGGTCCAATCACATATTGTTTGGTATCATTGGAAAGGGTATAGAATTATCTGAAACTTTTGCCACGGGTGGTATTTGATTTTATCAGCGGTTAAGAAATTATAAGCAAAACAATAAATATAATAACAATAAAAACGACGTTTTTCAATATTGTGCGGTGAATATTAAGTTTACAACAAATGTGTAAATACAAAAAAGATAGTAAAAATATCTTTCAAACAAAAAAAGAATCATACCGATCCGTTAAACGGTTTGCGAAATATACGCATTTAAAAATTGCCGAGCCGCCATCTTTATGACGTCATAGCTCGAAAACGTACCAGGTGCGAACTTGACACCCGAGTGGAAAACACTTCCTAAGACACCTATATTGAAATGCAAAAGCAAAATTCTCTATACACGACATGCACACAGAACCCTAGTCAGGTCCTGGACTACCAGACCAAAGGAAAAACTATTTGAATGTTAAAACATATTACGTCTTGGATACATACTAATGGCAAAATGTGTTTTAAATCAATAGAATATCTAACAAATATGGAAGCCAATATTACCATTACATTGATTTTTTAAATCTTTTTAATGTGTAGACTTCAATACATTTAATGAGCTACCATTTTGGATGGAGAAGAGATAGCGAACTCTGGTTTTCACCATTCTGTAATTTGTTGTTAACACTTCAAAATGAGGTGTCGCTCGCAAGAGGTCTGCATTTAACAAAATTAAAATGCCACCAAAATCCCCCATTTTTGGGGCCACTCAAAAATTTAAAATTCTTTAAATGAAACTTCCTGCTAAGTTTGTATGACCACCAGAAGGACATCTCCTTTTACAGGACATTTACTTAAAAAATATTAGATGCTCTTGGCTTTTGACTCACCCCGTATAATCAATTACACTAACACAACTCGATATTTTTAATAATAAATTATCACTGAAAGGGAATGAATCCTAAAGGAAGAAATGCCTAAGCAATTCTCAATATTGCTGGTGTTTGAAAGCTCCTGATCATAAGCTTTAGAGAAAGGCGGGATGAGAGAAGTTGTCTACCTAGTGAAAAAGGGGTGACGAAATTAGGAAATGGTTTTAAAAGGGTTAAGGTGTTAAGTTTCAGATCACACTTGGGGTTTTACTGGTCAGAAACCGTGAAAAATATCTGTATTACTCGATGTCGATATTAAAAAAGGAATACATAGTCATGCCAAAGTAAAATAAATGATGTTTTGTTCACAAAATCTTTTAAAGAAATCGTAAAATTGGTAAAATGCAATATAAAAGCAATTGTTGAAGGTTTAATTGACCAACACCGTTTCAAATAATAATTGTTACTGCACTCTGTCTCAAAACATGTTTTTAGTTTATTTTATTTTCTATTTTAGGGAATCATTTACCACAAATATGTTTAGGGGATCTTTAAAAAAACATTTTCGTCGTTCAAACAATAGTTTGAGTAAAATTACAATTAATACAATGTATGACTTGTTGTCTTGAGGAAATATCAGGCTTATTAACTTCTCAGGAATTGTTATTTTTTAACGGATTGTAGTTTGATTATGTTACCGTCATTCTTAACCACATTTATAACTCTAAAAATTATTCTTTGTGTATAGACAACTTCAAATGCAAAACTCTTCACTCAAAATAATTATGAAATGTGACTTACCTTTAATTTAATCGGCCCAAGATCTACTAATGAACAAAAATGATAGTCAAATGGTCAATTGCATATTCAATTAGGTAATAGGTGACCTAAATCTGTACTTTAACCCGCTAGTTACGCAGTTACAATGACTAAACAAATCATGTTGTAATGATTTTATTAAATACATTATTGTTTGGTTCAAGATTTCAAAGTAATGGGACATTTTCTGGGTCAACAGGAAGTGCATTTTGTTTGCACCGGAAGTGGAGAAATGGGAGCACCGTGATTTACAGCTATTGATTACCAAAGAAGCTAAGGTTTCCGTCTAGAGTGCTTGCGTTGAAAAAGTTCTATATTTGAAAATATGTTTTTTGTATAGCTTAGATAAGAAATAATATTTCAGTTATTGGAATAACTAATTAAAATAATTGAAATATGTACACTAAATAAACTGCACTGGAAATAAACTAAGGAGCCACTTTTATTTTCAAGATACGTGTTTGTAGGTCTACCCACATTCGTTAATAACATTAAATGCCAATAAAAATTGTCAACTGTCTAAAAAACAATTTAAACATAAATTGGTCCCAAGAATTTTTTGAACTATTCAATAGTTAGTTGACTTTTTTGTTTTGTGTAATAAAAGGTATTTGAATTAAACTTTATCGAACATTTCTCCACATTTTTGTAAATTGTTTGATTGAATCTAGTTTTTTTTAGTAAAATCTTGATTTCCTACTGAAGGAAACAGTAGAAAAGAAAATATAAGTTAATTATATTGCCTTTATCTTAGTGTGCTGAAAAATTGGTGGTTTATGTTAATGTCGGATATGACTTTCGATCTTAACAAGTAAAAACATCCCTTTTCTAAACTACAGGTAATTCGTAAACATTTTCTTATATGACTTTGATTGTTTTCTGACTAACTTGATCAGCGTTCAAAAAATAATTAAAAATCTTTCAAAATTTTATATTAGTAGAATTCTAAATTCACAGAATATATCATTGACAATATGCTTACACAGTACGACTGTTTAACGCACTCTGATTTTCAACAAGATCAACGTTATTTATGCGACACAGAATTGCCCCGTCCTTGCCAAGCATGACGTCATAACTGACAGAACCCTCTTGAATTATTATCTTGTTTTTCCAAAAATTCCGCATAAACTGAAATCTGGTTTGAAAAATAAACAAGACCCGAACTTAATTGCTTCAAAAGTGTGAATAAGTTGTAGGATTAAGTCGGTTAGATTAAACAGTATTAGGTCTGTAAGCATTAAGATATTCTACCAGGATGGTTTTAGTAAAATATGTCCTTTTTAGGGCTTTTAAGGTGTGTGTGGTTATCAGTGCTTAATTTCGAGGGAATATAATAGTTATGTTCAAAAGTTCGTTATGCCCAAAAATAAGTCAACGTCAAAGGAGAATTTTATTGAAATTCAATGTTTATTCAATGAGGCATTTAATAAAACTATTGCTCTTCCCTAATAGTTTTTCATTTTCTACTCCACACGTTCGTTTGAACTAAGCGACCAATTCCACTCCTATCGATATAGAGTACTATAGGTTTCCAAGCACAGATATATTTCCAGACTGTAGAGTTAAACAAGATATACCACACAAAAAGCCACAATAAAGATTACTTAATTTATTAATTTATTTTTTTTTTAGAAAAAGAGGTTGGCGGCCTCTTTTAACCTTGCATTTGCCCGTCCACATAGACTAAGCGCCCGTGCGTGGATCGTTTACAGCAAAGCAAGGAGTGAGCCGGACAGTACAAAGGTGAACTGTACTGATAAAATGTTATCGAACCCTCGACATCGCTGCCTTGGGCCCGAAGTCCGCGACGCTACCGACTGAGCCACCGACTCACTAATATATACAGGGTGTCACAAAAAAGTGTGATGGGCTATACAGGACCTAATTCTACATGCAAAAATAAGTCAAAAATGAAGAATAAATCTTTTTGGATTTCGGCTTAGTTTAGCCGTAATCCGCCATTTTGTTTTTTGGGGAAAATATTTATTATTTCAAAATCCCTTTGAGATAATTTTACGAAACTTGGCAAAATTGTTTACACTATAGTAAGTAACATTTATAAAAAAAATATTATTTTAACTTTCCAAATTTCAAAAATGGCGGCTGTTTGAATTTTTTAATGCAAAATTTCATGATACCGATACCTAAATCAACATTTTGTAAGAGACAAAAGTTTTAGTATTTAATATGACAAATCCAACAAAACAAAAATGAATAAAATCGGTTCATAAATAAAGAAGCTGTGTTTATTTTAGTAATTTAGACTGAAATTATTAATATTAAAATGTATTAAATGTAGTGTAATAATTTATGTAACGTATTAAGTAATTTCAGTCTAAATTACTAAAATAAACACAGCTTCTTTATTTATGAACCGATTTTATTTATTTTTGTTTTGTTGGATTTGTCATAATAAATACTAAAACTTTTGTCTCTTACAAAATGTTGATTTAGGTACCGGTTTTCATGAAATTTGGCATTAAAAAATTCAAACGGCCGCCATTTTGAAATTTGGAAAGTTAAAATAATATTTTTTTTTTATAAACGTTACTTACTATAGTGTAAACAATTTTGCCAAGTTTCGTAAAAATATCTCAAAGGGATTTTGAAATAATAAATATTTTCCCCAAAAAACAAAATGGCGGATTACGGCTAAACTAAGCCGAAATCCAAAAAGATTTATTCTTCATTTTTGACTTATTTTTGCATGTAGAATTAGATCCTGTATAGCCCATCACACTTTTTTGTGACACCCTGTATATTGATATATTAATATTGATTAATATATATATAATATATTAATATTGAATTAATTTAGAGTTTTTGACAAAATGCTTATAAACATAACTTTTATATTTCCATTTAAGCTCCTAAAATAATCAAGATGCATACTAAGTTTTACTTTAGACAACTGTAATTTTACCTTAAGTTTTTTCAATGTAATTATTAGTGTGCTAACAAACATTTATATTATAGTGTTCATTAAAATATAAAAAAAGAATCTCATAAAAAACAAGGCAAGTCAAGTTCAATAACAAGGGAATGTCGACTATAAAAGACACTCCCTCTTTCAGCCACGGGAGCTTTATAAGCCTATTTATTTCCATGTGAGCCAAATATCCCGGACATTTCATTTCTAAGCGTGTGGAACAGTTAATAACAAACCAAAATTGAATATTATTGTTCAGAAAATGTTGAATGTAAAGTGAAACTGTTTTATGAATATATGTTTAGTCAAACAATTTCTACTGTTACTAAGTTAAACAATCTGAAAACAATACTGTTTAAGGGATGAATACAATGAAAGAGTTTGGTAAAGTGTAATAATTAACATATCGTTGTAATAGCTATTTACATTACAAGTGTAGTAAGAGCGTTTTTACTTCACGCAGGTGAATGTTGTGCAACGAGCGGAAGCGAGTTGCATAATTCACCTAAGTGATGTAAACAGCACGCTCTTGCGTAACGTGTAACGTACAAGATTTTACCTGACCCGACAATAAACATGGGTTTACGTACAATATTTTTCATTATCCATTTCACTCATCTTCTATCAGTAACGTTCTTTTTAACAAAAGCTAGGTTAGGTAGGAAAATACTTTAAAGCATAATAATAACATTCAAGCGCACAGCTGATTTCTAGCGTTGAACATCGTTGGCTCCATAGAGTTATATTTTTTACCTAACCCGCCATGTTAAACTTCCCTATCCCAAGCGTGATGTATACAACTTCCTTACTTCTCGAGTGATGTAAAGTTGGGAAAAACTCACTCGGTGATGTAATGAAACCCATTTAAATAACATTGAGTGGATAACTTAAAAAAATATACCTCTATGGAGCCAACGACGTTCAACGCTAGAAATCAGCTGTGTGTTTGAATTTTATTGTTATGCTTTGAAGAATTTTCCTAACCTAGCTTTTGTTTGTAAATGAACGTTACTGTTAGAAGATGAGTGAAATTGATAATGAAGCATATTGCTCGTAACCTCCTGAATATTGTCAGGTCAGGTAAAATCTTGTACGTTACACGTTACGCAAGAGCGTGTTTACATCACTTCGGTAAATTATGCAACTCGCTTCCGCTCGTTGCACAACATTCACCTGCGTGATGTAAAAACGCTCTTACTACACTTGTAAGGTATATAGCTATTAAGTTAAGCTCTCAATGTTATTTAAATGGGTTTCTTTACATCACCGAGTGAGTTTTTGATACTTTACATCACTCGAGAAGTAAGGAAGTTGTATACATCACGCTTGGGATAGGGAAGTTTAACATGGCGGGTTAGGTAAAGTAATAAAATCTTCTATGGTTAACCAATTTACCTTTGAAATTTTAATAAATTTAAATATCCAGCCAATCCAGCCAATCCAGTCATATTAGTCTTGAGTAGTTATATTGAAATATGCTATACAACTATAATAGTAGCCCTGCCGCAGCAAACTCACAATTTAGGAGATTATAATTTATCTGATTGGACTTTTAGTCTTTTAATAAGTAATTCCTCAAACACACATTTAAATAACATTACATTTAACGAGTATGTAGGTCTGCTGCGACGGGTAAGTTAGGTCTAATACAGTGCTTTTGGCCACATTATAACGGCATTGGATGAAATAAAAAAAATTTACCTAATTTGATCAACATGTACAGAATTTTGGAATTTTTCGTAAACTTTACTGTACAACAACACTTCAATATACAAAGTATTTGTTTTTATGCTTTGCATAACGACTGTAACTAATATAGGAAAAAATATTGTGGAACATTTTAAAACCTCATACATTTTCTGTTCCTATGACCCAATCTTTTAACTTCGCGAACTTGCTAAACCAGTGACCAATATCTATTATTTATAACTACACTTTTGCATATACAAACTGAACCAACCCCACCCATTTATTGTTTATAAAATAGTAACTGTCTAGCGTGCTATTTATTATTTGAATGTGTTGTGTAGGGTCATTACAGTGGAAAGAATTGAAGATATCCTCCATTGTATCGTGGCCTTGTTGTTATTCAGCGGAGAGACTTGATGGTGCAATATTGTGAGCAGTCGACGATATTCTGCAGCTGGATAAGGCTTTCATCTAAACATTCCTTTGATAGTCATACGTTCTTGAAATGTATCACCTTTCCCCACTTACGTGTGTGCTACATAGCACAGCATCAGGTTGGTACTTAAAAATTGTGCAGTTGGTAAAAAATACTTAAATAAATTAAAAGAGTTTTATGTACAATCTTTTTCAAACGGACTCAAGTCAAAACTAAAACCTAGCTTCATATATTTACTCTAAGTAAAAAAACTTGCATCAGTTGTTAAGATGAAAAAACAAAATATATTTAATTGACCTATTTAAATAATAATGGGAGCATACCCACTCTAGATATATTTTTTAAGGTTTCTAAGAAATATGGAGGGAAATGGGAATGAATTATACAATATTTTGGAAACAGTCAGTTAATGTCTGTTATGAAAATTTAGTCAACATTATAATGTAAATCCAACCCAATATTCATTTTTATATGATATTTCAAATGTGGATACAATAAAATTTATAGAAGTTTCCTTTCGCCTTGAGTCACTTTCTTAAGAACTGTGGACGTTGTGCAATCGTCATTCGTTGAGGGAAAATAAACACTTTTCTAGTTTTCTTATTTCCACCTAAAAATAGAATCTGCAACGATTGTATTTACAACAGCTGAGACAAAGTTTGACAAATAGCGTTGATTATGGTTTTTTGGACATCAGTTCTAAAGCTTAAAATAAGTGATTTGCATTTTGAAGAAACATTCATTAGTATGGATCCTCTTGTAAAATCAATAGTTTTATTTACTAGTGTAAACAAACTCTAAAAGTTCTAGGAATGAAAACAACAAAGAATGTCAGAGCAGAGGAACTCAGAGAGAACATAATAATAATAACGCAAGCTTCACTTGTTTTTCAATTTTGAACCGGCACCAGCTCAGATCAAACAAACACACGCACACACAAACACACACCAATGCCAAGGCATTCTTCTTCTTCTTCTTCTTCTTCTTCGTGATGTTTCAGTCCAGTGAGCTGAAACCCTACTGGACTGAGGCTGTTTTAGGACTTTGTCCTCTTGCCTGGGTTATGGACTGCTCACTGCTCGGCTTCTGTTTTCGATTCTTTCTTGCAGGGGTTGGTGCACAAGAGGCAGTACACTTTGTTTTAGATAGCGATGAGGGGCCCTATTCATAAATTTGTTCCAAAAGCTGTACAACTTGTTCTTGTTTTGTAATTGACATTTGTTGAAAGGCTTTGTGGTACTCAACAAACGTTGAAGCAAAACATAACCTTGTCAAATAAACTTATAAACACACCCTTTCCATTGTTGTAACAATCAGCTGTTTAGAATAACGGAAACAGACGAACCAACTGTTGGCTTTGCAAATTTGTATTGTACATGAGAATAAATATCAAGAAGATGGACACGTTTAACTAGGTTGATTATTTCGATCGTTCTGACTTGATGATAGATAATTTTAATTAAAAAACATAACAATGTATGTAATGTAATGACGTATATTACAAATATAAGTGTAAAATGAACGTAACCTACATCTACACACAACAAATCAACCTAATGCTAGAAGATAGAACGATTAAAATAATGGTTATTTGCATTGCTGATGGATACATTGTGGCTGTATTTACATACGTGATATTTGCTGTTTCTGCAATGATAACCGACGATAAAAGTATTTGAGATAATTTCTTTATTGTTCAGTTCAATAAACAAACAAACTCATCTGAATACAGTCCTGCTGCAACCAACCCAATCAATATATTTGTTTGATATAGTTTATGTACGTTTGTTAGATTTCAATGTATCATTATTTAACCATACAATAATCTATTTAAATGTACGAAATACGTAGTTATGCTAAGCTATGTGTAAAAATACTACCAATCAGAACAAAGAGATATAAAACAGATCCAAAGAGGTTTTATGATTTATTAAAGGGTTGGCACAGTTATGAAATACTAGCGGCGTGCGTCACTTTGTGACTTAAAAATCCGTCATATATTAATTGATATACAGTTGATAAGGGTGAAAACCATTGTTTTTCATAATATCCCTATTATTTGCATTGCGTGTGCAATCTCTTCAAGTTAACTTATTCGAGAAAAAATACAAATTTAATACTAATGAAACATAATATGAAAACACAAAACCTCTTTACAATTTAAACTAATAACATTACAAAATTTTACTTGAATTAACTGAAACATCACCAACTACAGATAACCCCATTTTCGTATGGCTGTAAGTAAACAAATGTAAACTTGAAAAAGTTCAGATAATTGACAACAGAAATCAACACAGATTCTGAAATTTTAAAAGCCTATAGGACGAGGGGCTTTCACGGGATATCATCCAAACCCGCAAAAGGCACATCTTAAGGATAAGAGCTATAAATTGATACCCAAAATGCATATAAAAATAAATATTTAGGGATCGATTTTTTGCACACGAAAATTTAACAAATTCAACAAATAATATAGATACAAAAACACTACAAACATTGCATTAAGAAAACTTTCAATGTTGTGTTTTGAAATCTATGAACCTACGTGAAATTTAATCCTTTAATCCTGTAGACAAAGAAATATTGCTGGGGAGATCAGAGATTTCCCCCAACCACTACTTCAACTTCCACCCCTAAAACAGCAACGCTACTACTCCCCCCCTAAAAATCGCTATTGTTCAGCTTTTACAAGGGGGGTGTTTTTCCATAAACTTACGAAATTCAAATGCGTGTAGACGTTTGACTGTAGTATTTTTACTAGATTCCTATCTATATTTTCTCATTAAAATACCATAGAAATTTAGGATGTACAGTTTTTTTTTTAAATTCCATTCCACAACAACGCATTAATAAAAAAAAATACCAAGCCGAAGCAAAGCTGCAGAACAAGCAAATTTTCATTTGTCTGATTGCATTATGGATTACACAGTACACACATTTAATTAAACTACAGAATTACTATAAGATTTGTACACTTAGTTTATTATTTTTATTTTTTTTATTAATCTTAGATTTGCTGCTACATGGAAGGTAAAATATGTTTCCTTGAAATATTTGTAAGTTTTTTGTGTTTTTTTATGTTTATGGTATAGTATGAAATAAATGGGGAGCGAGCTGGTCTAGTGGGTAGAGCGCGGGATTCGGTCAAACATTATTATTTGAGAAATATGTATTTATGGATTTAATGATGTATACACAATTGTTTTAATGACATTTTGGCATGTTGTTTTTAGTAATAACTTGAAAAACAATTTTAGAAAATGAATATGGCATATCAACTAAATAAACAAGGACACTAAAAGTTAAACTGGGCGTTTACGTTTTACTTGATACACGGCCGCTATTTACGAAATTGAACAATTTTTGGAAGCAACGGAACACTAAATCATATGTTTGGGAAATATTTTGTGTGAACAGTCAAAAGAAACGTTCTATAGCTTGTTTTAAATAATCAAATACATATTTTAAAATTACTTAAAAAAGTTATTGTTTTGATTTGGTTAAAATCTTTTTAAGTTACTCAGCGATTATGTTTAATACCGTTTCATAAAGTTTTTAGCTTTATTATTATTATCAAGGCAACAATTGGATACGTATTATCAACAAATAGTATTAACATACAAAAATGGTATTTTATCTATTAGTCACCAACTATTTGTTTTATATGTAACAACTGTATTTTATCAGCAAGGAATATAAATTCAATCATGGTTACTACAAACTAATTCACTAAATTTACCAAAAATCATGATTCGAGATAGGAAAATATTGACATAAAAGTATTTTATCTTATTTTTCATTGCCAACTAGTTGCAAACCTGAGCACTCTTGAAAGGGTTTTATAAAACCAAATTATTTAATAAGAAGAGAAATTCAATTTCAACAATACTTTGCAGAAGTTGGTAAGTTCTGATTGTTTTTCATTTGGAACTATTTTATTAATTCTCGGTAAAAATATTGCCGTTAAGGAGACCACTTATAAGCTTTTTAACTTTATATTGCCATGAATATTTTGTTTCATCTTATAATCTTAGAACATTTTAGTTTTGCACTTTATACAATTCTTCGACTGAATAATTCGTGGAATGTTTGTACACTTGACTAACATTGTTTCTTCTTAAAATTGTATTGCAGTATTCTTTTTGTAATGTGTTACTGTATAAAACTAAAAATTACTACAAGGATTAATAGATTTGTAATCAAATAATTTTGTTTGTGATTGTACATGCTGGATACAGATCTTGTTCATGATAAATGATACTTCTTTAAGGAAGTTTTTTTAGAGTGTTTTTTGAATATTTATATATTAATAGAACAATTTCCTTTTCAAATAAACACCAACGAAAACTTTTAGTGCAGGTGCAAATGATAAACAAAGCAAGAACCAACTCTTATTTATATCCATTCAAAACAGTTGGCACAGAAATTAATTAGATTGGTTTTAATATGTCACCTGAAAAGGTTCATTGTAAGGATTTCCAAAGATACGATTAAAAAATTACATATAACAAGTACAAAAGATGAACAGAAGGGGTATAATTATACTAACAATACTATCAACTAATACAGTTATTACATTTGGTTTTAATCACTTTAACTTTAATTGACAACTGGTTAGTGTTAATTATCCAACAATGTATTAATGTATAAATTAGTTTTATTAATACATTTATTAATTAGGTATCCAACAGTAATTGCAAATAGGATAGTAGTAATTACTGTGGCAGAAGCCCATCGCCTACTAATAACCATAGACCACACTAACTACCATTATAATGACTGGCTATCATGTTCCATGAAGTAATTTGAGATTGGTAACGATTATTATCCATAAAACAAACTGTAAACCAAAGAATAAACTATTTATTATTATATTCATCAATGGTAATACCAAAACACTCCCTTCAAATTATTGCTTTTGTTGCCAAACATTTTCCGATAGCTAAAATCAACGAGACAAAACACTAGGGTTCTAACTTTTCAAAATGGTTTGAATACTAATTGAATTTGATGGGTTTACAAAAAATTATAAACACCTTAAAATCAGTACCGGTAGGTACTGCTTGCTAACTACTAATACAGCCTGATTAATAAGTATAAAATATTACTAACGTTATTACTACATTAACAAGCAAACTACAACAGTGTATTTATTCTCCTTAAGAATAACATAAGCATTTAAATTTCTATTTTTTTCCGAGTTTAAAGCTAATTTCCGAGTTCGCGAACTCTTTAAAATAAATGTAGGTTTACACCTTTGTACCAAATTTCATCAAAATCGGATCATTTTTGCTCAAGTTAGACACACACATATAAATATATGAATTTGAACGGATGGTGATTTTGGCCTCTAGGGACCTCAAAACGAAAAAGTAAATCGGTCCCGGGTCTAGGTCTTACCATGAAAACTACGGTAATAGCTTATTCCCAAAATGGGCAATTCGTTGAAAGCAGAGTAGCCTATTATTAAACAATATTCAATAAACACTATTCTATCCATCCTAGTTTGCTATCCAATCACATGTCAAAGCCTAGTACGATTGGTTTTTGGTATCCATTTAATAATGTTTCCAAATGGAAGTAATACTGAACCAGGGATTCTAATTGCAATTTCAGACTAATGTAATATGTCCCAACCACTGTTTTCTTTAATTCAGCTACTGCTCTCTGTAGTTTGAGCCTAAATTTTCTTTAGGTAGGACAGTATTGATTTAACGTTTTATAATTGTAGTTTTCAATTATTAAAAAAATATCACCCCTTATTTACTCACATAAATATCACTCTTGTTTTTATCAGATATACTTACTTTTAAACTTGAATCTTTCTTATCATCTAATAATCAATGCAAAATTCTTATGTTAAATAACATAATAATGCACTTTTTTACAAAGTTTTATATTTTTAAATGGTTAAAATCAGTTGTGTAGGGTTGTAAAATAAATGTATTAGCGAATGTAAACATTGTTAATGTCTGATATGGAAACAATTCAATAGTTTTTACATTGAAAATCTTTATCTCAGAACTTTAAAAGCCCGTGGGGCAGAACCCTAGGCTGGGAATAGATAGGGAATAGTCTTACCGTACTTTGGAGTGCACAGTAGAATCATTTTACTATTACAACCATGAGAGGGGCAGTGGGAGGTCATGGCGAAAACCACTGTTCATACAAACCACTCTACACGCTGTTGGTAAACATAACTTTATAATGCTATTGAACATAATAGAACCAACTTGTTAAACTTTTCAACTCAACCTTTTAAAATAAAAAATAAAACTATTAACATCTCTTTTTGATAAATTCTACCTCTTACAGCGTCCAGGATTTCATTACTCACATTAACTCTAGGAATGCTATTGTAAATATAAATGTATAAGACTGCTATTATTTATAAGTATTACGTAAGCTATTTTGTAAATCACCGTATATCATTTATAAGTATCATGAGTTAATGTTTATAATAATATTATGACTTGGCTAATGCAACTTGTTTTGGTTATTTCTGGCTAATAAATGATTGGATTTGATTTGAAATAACAAAAAAGTTCATAGATTGTCCATTTATCTAGAAATATCACAAGTAAATTTTCTTCCCAAAGTTCACCTCGGCATACACTACATGGAGGTTCATATTGATTGGTCTCCAATTTAGGACAAAAAACTTACATTGCTTACCTTTGCGTAGACATTTCAATGTAAACAAGCAGAATTTTTAAGCCAATGTTTATTTAACAATACCAGACAGCTGATCCGATCGTATTATTCAAGCCTAATTATAGATTTATTTTCAAAACTATAGCAAACTATACCATATTTATTTGAAACTTACCATACACATCGTATTTGGGTTGTTAACAACTAAAAAATCCAACATATTAGTACATTTGTTGCGCGTAACTAAAACATCTTTGAGATTGGTACGGAATCGCAATCAACAAATCCGATAAACCGGAATCCTCTTAACCATTAATCAGTCGACCAAACTGTTTGCGGAACAGCTTCGAAATGTTGGTGGATTTGGTCACTAAGTTGCCCAAAGCTACAACACTAAATGTTTCAACTTTTATTGGCATAAGAAATACAATTCGGTATTTTATTTTCTATTCAGGCTATTGTTATTCAATAATCATGTAATTACGAACATAATGATGACTCAGGACACACTTTAAATTAGCAAATAAATTTATTTGCTATTTAAACAATTAGCAACACAACAATTTAAGAGACATAATTATGTCTCTGTTAAAAATAAGAATATATTACCTACCTAGCAACAAAACCACAAGGATTACTATTACTATTGAATAGTCAAAGCTATTACCTATTAATACAACTAGACATTCTATCCCAATGTTAAATTTGTAGCCAGGTTTTTGTTTTATCAAAATCGTCGTAGCTGATGTGATCCACCCACAGATTGCGCTGACTAAATTCTGTCGAATTCACAATTTTCTTTACCAAGTCAAACTTAGGTAATTATTAATCATGAGTTATAGCAACTGTTATGACCCATCAACCTGGTCAGCAACAAAAAATAAGGTAAACAATAGAATTTTAGACACTAGCGCATTCTGTTACTGGCTCACACAACTAAGTTCTTTTTTAATAAAAAAAATTGCGACAGCTGATCCATTTAGATGGAAAGTCTACTCCAGTATCCAATAGACAATGCTATTACTAATAAATTATCAAGGTTTGATAACAAGGTTAGCGTTTGATACAAAAAGGGGTTTCCAAAATTATGCAGATAAATAATCTTCCCCAAAATCCCAAATTAGAATCTGTGTAAGACGAAATAGTCTTCCAGTTCCTTTGGGAACCACAACCAAAATGAGTCCTTATCTCAGTGACGTCTCAACCTTGTCTTTTAGCTGAGAGCTACATAAATATTTGTTTATATAAAAGTCAACAAAGAAATGTTATAAGCTGTTATCATATGAAGTTCAAATTTGTGTAGTTTGTAGTAAACATTGTCGTGGCCTCACTAAGCTTACACAAATTGTCGGTCATCTCCAAATGGCACAATATTATAAATACCATTTTAAAGTGGTTTTTAAAATCAAAAATTTGTAACTATCCTCTTACTTGTTTTTAGGTGGTTTGTGGCAGGGACTTATGTTAGGCCTAATAGAGTATTTGCTGATGTAACCATTTAACTATCAACTATGCTTTTAAATAAAAGGTTGACTTGATAGTAACAAAACTAAATTGGCGGAAAATCACACTAAATTTAATTTAAATACTTTTAATATTCATTTCTACTAATTATGGTCTTGAGGTATTTAACTCAAGTGACTTCTTTTAGAGCTTTATACTGATCCGGCTTGTAAGGAACGGTATTGTGATGAAATATAATCGTGGACAGTTACCGTTAAATTTTCATCAACAAATATTAAATTTCACACTTGTCTGATATTAAAGTAAGTATTCTTACCTGGGATGTTTAAAAGGACTAAATGACAGAGTAAAAGTAAAGAAAACTGATTCATATTAACTTAATCACCTTGTATTTACCTAGTTTTGATGTTTTAAAATTAATCCTCAAAATAAGTTGAAAAACGTAATAATAGATAAATTTCCAACAAGGAATAAATGTTATTATTGGCACTCTTATCCTCAATCGCTACAAACAAAATATAGCAAAACACATTGATTTCTTAGCCGATTTAAATATATTATGAATGATTCATAAAAGATGTGTTAGAAGTACTATGTCTAATATCTACTGCTTTAAATGCAGTAGAGGCACAAATATTTTGCCTGCCATCTCTACATAAAATCATATGTTTTATCAAATTGTTATAATCTGTTTACATTTCTTTGTTTACATTTATCAGTTTGTTTCTCAACCATGTTTATTAAACCATCTACCGTATTGTATTTTATATTTTTATTGAGTTAAATCATATATCATCATTAATAACAATTTGAAAAAAGGTCTTGTGGTACGTCGGTGAGTAGAACCCATGTTTTTTTTAACTAAGCTACCTTGTACGTAAGGAATCTTGATAAATTTACTGCTGTATCTGAGGAATAACAAACATCTTCTTTATGCTTAACCGTGTGGAAAACTATCACAACCCACATATTGGATCTTCATTATCCTTATTCGTGAATGATTCTTTTTCTTAATAAGTAAGCTTAATTTCATAATAATTTACTGCGTGTCATTTATATGATAAATAGTACAATACGAGATTTCAAAAATCATTTAATATTTATTAAAACCATACCTTTAATTCATTTTTAGATTTTCCTAAAAGTATCAAGTATTGAAGGTCGGAATGGGATATTAATTTTTGCAGGATACCAATCCTGCATTATTTGAAGCGTCAAGAGTGGGAATTTGCCTATCAATTTTCAGCCAAGCTTTTAAGCAGACATGTAACAGAAATAGAAGGAAGTCAATTAATCAAAGGTAATACAACTATCTGTTCTGCATCATCTTTAGCGTATGGAACAGGTCCATATTCCGTCACAAAAGAGCCTTAAGGATACTATTTAGTCTTAAAATATCAACCGAAAAGTAGTTTTGTTTGTCTAGTTTATAATTTACGTTGGAATATAATCATGCAGCTACCTGTTCAGAAAGTTCATCCTTGTTGTGAAACTCCTCACCCACGTCAGTCACTCTCACGTCAAATGATAACGACCAAAGTTTCCACAATGAATCGTCATTTGAATCCATTTGACGAACTTTGAGCGTTACTTCTTAGTAATTTCCTTTTACAGGGATTGTCATTGCCTAAAATGTTCTTGATGAAAAATTGTGCAACTAAGATAAATAATTGAAAAGCACTTGTATTTACAACAATTTTGCATGTTATTTAATTTATTAACACATTATACAGTCGGTGTTTTACTTAAAAATAAATTAGAACCCCCTTGATGGATAGTTATGTACATATGGATGTTGATCAGTGTTTAGGGATCATTTTAACGGTAATGTCAATCTTAACCTTTTCATATGATTGCATGTGAATGAATTCATCGTAAATACAATAACAATATTTCATATGAATTCACATTATCCATACATAATGTTATAACATCAGGTCTGTCAGTCCAAACAAAAGTCGGTGAGCAAAGATCGTGAGTAGCAAAGTACAATAGGCTATAATAGTATAGGCTATAAGTACAAATTATTTAATTCTTAAATCATAATCAGTAAATAATAACTAATTTTAATGTCACAAATTGAGTTTTAGGGTTCCAATTTAAATAAATTTACCTGGACAATACTCAATCTAAGGTATTATACTACACAAACATGACATTGACGACAATGTACATAAACGTGGACATCTGAATGCTATCAATATTAATTAGCTTACTATTGATTCATAGATTAATTTGGACATGACTGACAGTTGCATTAAATAAACAATTAAGTAGGTATAATGCTGCAAAACCCTTAGCCTTTTTGCAATCTAAATATCCCATTGAAGTTCTAAAACATGTATTTGGAACTTTATAGTTGTTTATACTGTGTATAAAGATTACTGTGGACCAAAATGGTGAATACAGCTTTATCTAGTAGAACAATAACATAACAATTTAATAAACAACCTCATTTAGCAATCCATAAAATGTAACACATTTGTGTCAACTGTTGTGATTATTTGCTACATTTTATTCTGACAATTAAACCATATTTTTAGTCCACAAAAGATTATTGTATGCAGGTTAGAGTTTGTGCACTTATATTATAATTGTTAAATTTCTACGGGAAAATACTTTAAAATGAAGTTTAATTCTGCTCTGAAAGGAGGCAAGGGACAAAGCAAAGCAACAGTTCTGTACACCATCTGTTTCATATTGAAGTCCTTCCAATATTTGAGACATCTACAAAACTACAGTACTGCCATCAATATTTGAGACATCTACAAAACTACAGCATTGCCATCACTGTATTGAAACGTATTTAACTGAAAATACAATATCTTAGCTATTGTTAAGTATTTGTTGATTTATTTTGCATTTAGTCTGACTAAAAAAAGTTTTGACATTTAAAATATTTGAGCAATTTAGTCTGGTTCCAACACATGTTTTTGAATTTAGGATATTGACATTTGCTTTTGTAGTATTGTTGGTTTATGTTGTGTGTTCATGTCGAAGAATATAAAATGTTGTGCTCAATTATTTTAGCCATATATTATTTTTAGTGAGTTTTTCTTTCTCAAAGTATTTAACAACTGTTTTTCCTCTTTTCATTCTAACTGTAACTATAAATTTAAAACCTCAAAACACATCAAGATTTATTAAAAAAGAAAATATTTTAAGGTTAAATCTCTTCCTATTTGGTACGATGCTAAATTATATTCTCTCCTCTCTAATCATTTAAGTTATTATGTATCATTATAGATCAGGGACTGTGTTTTCATAAAAATACTTCTAGGACGCATATTCAAGTTTGTATTGGTAATTGAAAATCAATCATTTTCGCATCAACATTAAAAGACCTTGAACTTATCATATCATCTAGGCATTCTACTCCTACAAATATATTGATTTAAATATAACTCAGGTATAATTCTTTTTGTAATGTTACACGTAAAAAGTATTGTAGTATGTTATAGAAAATACAAAATAATATGTTTATAATGACCGAGTAGCATATAATTCATAAAATTAAAATTACGTTGGTCTCATACCATATATTGGGTACTTTCCTGTTAAAGGGAACATTCATTATCGATGGTTTTTTTCTCGATATATCGATATTTTTGTTTTCCGATCCATTACAAATTGACAACATCTAACTACTGATCTTGTTTAGGCTAAAACAGTCTATTATACGGATTAAGAAATGAAACTGTTCTAAGCTAACCGTCTGATAACAGAAAAGGAAAGTTAAACACGGAATTTTTAAATGTTACAGAAAGTTTGGTTAGTTATGTTAGGTTATTTTTTATAGAACAGTTTCATTTTATTATTGTTTGTTGATACTGAACAATATTTATCGTAGTTGTCAGCTGATATGTTTAAATTTGTTAATATCGATATATCGAGAAAAAAAAACATCGATAATAATGAATGTTCCCTTTAACACGAAAGTACCATTGTTTTATTGGTTTAAAACTATATCAGTAATTATAGATATAAATAATTAATTGGAAAGCGAGCTGGCTTAGTAGTAGAGTCCTAAGAACACGGGTTAACCACCAATTGCAAAAGTTTTTAGCTATGTAATGAAGCCCTCAAGGCGTTTTATAAAGTAATTAGTAAATAAATTGACAATGCTGATCGAGATCCAAACAAATCAACGACTAAGCTAAAACTAAATAACTTGGCGTACAGATAGCACAAAAATACCAAAAAATAAAGCAGCCTATTAAAACTATTGTGTTGGTAGCATTCGTGTGGAATTGCAATCGAATATTCCAACCAACCAGAATCTTTACCATTAATCACCAACCCAAACTGTTTGGATGCGAGAACAGATTCGCAATGTTCATAGATTTAGTTAGTAAGTCGCATGATGTTTAAACTAAACTGGAATTGTTGGTGTTAATATTCAATTAAAAAGTTATATCACGTGTCGTATTAGAATTATATATTCGCTTGTTCTGTTCATTATTAGACATACGTATTTTTCATGTAACATCAATAAGGGTCAAGGAAAAGAAACTGATCATTTCAACTAGTATATGAAAGAGGGTAGAGAATTAAGTTTTATAAATTGCATTCATAACAAAAGGTTTAAAATTTTAAATTATCTAAAACTAAGCATGGCACTTAATAATGCAATTAGGCAAATATTTATTATATAGTAAAATTTTAAGCAAATTTTCATTTTATGAATAAAAACAAAAACGATATTTAGTTGATGGCACACATTTAGATTTTTCTAATTAAAATATCGTGATGATTTCAATTAGTCATTGGAAGAAATTACGTTTAAAAAGAATGGATCAATTTATCGCAGCTGAAATGGCAATGAAAATGCAATTGTTTAAATTCTAAGCTTTAATTATATTCATCTACAAAATTGCTCCGTTTTTATTCCACAAGGTATTCACATTTAATTACAAGTTTGTGATAGTTTTAATGAATACTCTGGGTAACCTCCTATGATCATTCCTGTTTCGAATGTTCCTATCGCTAATTAAATACTTAATAATAAAATCGTTAGTTGTTTTCATTGAATCGGTTAATTTTTTTGACTAGTTTAAATACAAATTTAATTAAAAATACTGAAAAAGCATTTTGAGTTTGTAAGTGTAACTAACAATGTACATATAATACATTTCAAATCAAATCAAATCAAATCAAATTATCCTTTATTCATTTAGTACACAATATAAACGAATAGCGTCAATACAATAAAACAAATATCTTAAAACTAACGTACAAGAGTCAGTCGAAAAAATCTGTTACCTTATAACAGCATGTATTACATAAAAACTTAAATAACTTAAATAACGACTTAAGGGGAGCTGCAGATGTAATCGAATCAGGCAGGTTATTATAAAACTTAACACAGAGTAGTGGGGAGAGGATTCTAAAGTTGAGGATTTGTGTTTAGGGTATAAAAGGCAGCTTTTATGTCGGGTATTATAACTATACAGGGTGTCCCAGAACTCTCAACCAATATTTTAGGGCATTGCTCCTGGGTAAGAAACATACCTAAATATCTGTAAATTGTCCGGAAGTCCTTAGTTACTCACACAGCCGCCATTTTGGTTTTTTCAGTTATTAATTTTTTTCTAAAGAATGGTTGAAAATACGAAATGGAAACTTTGAACGAACATTATAGACAACTAGACAAAGCTAAAAAAAATTATGACGATTTTTCAAATTCATAAAACAAAATGGCGGCCATTTAAAATATTTATTAAATCAACGGGTTTTGAGTTAATTAAGAAACAAAATTTGAAATGGCCGCCATTTTGTTTTATGAATTTTAAAAATCGTCATAATTTTTTTATAGCTTTGTGTAGTTGTCTATAATGTTTTTTCCATTTCGTATGTTTAACCATTCTTTAGAAAAAAAAATAACTAAAAAAAACAAAATGGCGGCGGTGTGAGTAACTAAGGACTTCCGGACAATTTAAATATAATATTTAGGTATGTTTCTTACCCAGGAGCAATGCCCTAAAATATTGGTAGAGAGTTCCGGGACACCCAAATATTACAATTAAGAGTCAATAAATGTATTACTATCATTAAATGCTAATCTTTTGTAACAATGTTTGTTTAACTAAAACAATTATGTTCCCATAGTAATTAACTACTGTAATTAATTGATAATAACTACATCATAATCGATTCACAACTGTGTTAGGTATCTAATTATAGGATGCCCAAACATGGTAATCAGAAATTACTTCACCATTTTAGAATATAAACATTTTATTTAGATAACATTCTACCTACAGATGCTAATACACCTTCTGATTTTAGAATAAAAGTTAAGCCTGTTAATAACCAATGACACACAACCTCAGAAAAAAACTAACAAAATCATAATAAAGTCAACCAGTGAAGTGTAGTTTTTAAATGGACTTAATTCTCACCAATGACTTTGTGTATAAAGCATGGCTTAGCTTTCAGAATTACAAATAGATTTTATACATTTAATTACAAAATGTGAGTTTTTACTAATCCTGCTTAATTTTTCAGGTAATCGCCTTCATCCAATCTTAGTAAGTGAACTTAATGTTTATTATCTTGTTGTAGAACATTTAAGTTTGAAATATACCTATTAGTAATTTGTGTTGTTAAGAGGGTTTCTTGAGATATGATGACATTTTTATTATGTTTTCCCCATTTAATAATCGCTGTTATTTGTTAGCGTTATTTTAACGCATAAAAGCCTTGAGAGTGTGTTTAAGACAGGAAATTACCTAAACGAATAGCTTAAAAGATTAAGGCATAACGGCAGAATGTGAAGGACCAGTTTAAAATAATTACCACTATTATATAGCCAGTATTTTGTACGTAAGAGTGATTGAATGTTTCAAATCAGCATTGCTCATGTGAGATCCTGTAAAAAACACCCGTGTTGTGCTAATATTGTTCTAAATAACTTCTTGATCAGCATTGTACGTGTTATAAAATTTACGGAAAGTAAATAAAGATACGTCTTATAACACTTAAAACATATATTTACGCTTATACTGTTACTCACAAGACGGTAAATATACAAAAGATGGTAAGTGGTGATCGATTTCGATTGGACACTCCAATCATCATCAGACCCAATAGGCGAATTGTTCGCCTATTGATTGGAGTGCCCAATCGAAATCGATCACCACTTACCATCTTTTGTATATTTACCGTCTTGTGAGTAACAGTATAAGCGTAAATATATGTTTTAAGTGTTATAAGACGTATCTTTATTTACTTTCCGTAATATTGTTCTCTAAGATTGGGAAAATGCTCACAGTGTAAGCGACTGATAACGGACTTTTATACCTCGAACTTAAATTAATACTCTTCGAGTTCCTAAAAATGTTGTCTAAATACAGATTTTTCTATTGCATAATGATTTATCCTACTTATGTAGTTTATTACTGGCTTATCAAACTTTAAATAAATGTCTTTACTTAGGAAAGCTCAAGATAATATTTCCTAGTTTCATAATAGGAGCTGGAAATGACAGTTTGCTTTACAAATGTTACTGTTTATGGCTTGCGGGTTCCTTAGTCCTTTGCCTCCTACGTCAACTTTGTAAAACTACAACTAAAAACTTACAACTTAATCAAAAGTAATACTGCAAAATAAAGTAAACTATATAAATGAATTTAACTCTGTGTAACTGGCATTACATTTAACATTTAAAAGGTTTATACGGATTACAAATAAAGCTAAATGGCTAGAAACAAATAGCTTAAAAAATTCCCTTTATATGTAACGGAAAGAACCGAGAAAATAAACGATATCAGCAAATTTAAACATACTTTCTTTTATTGGCTTGCCATCAAAGTTATGTGTGAATGTGTTCAAAGCTTCAGACTACATGGTTTATAATTGTTTGTTTATATATGACAGGGAATATATTGACTTTACAATATTTTTCTTTTTTTCTTTTTACGGACAATCAAGTTGTGTTATGTGGAATGCTTACCTTTGAGTCATTAAAGCAATATGATTTTTTGCCAAAATGCGAACGAGGAGTCAGCTATGACGTATAAAAGCACAGATATACGAAACTCTGCGAAACATTCCAGCCATGTGAAATTCAAACGGGAAACTATAGAGGGCAATAAATTAATTTATTGTGAAATCATTTTGCATATTTGAAAGCTCCCGTGCTTCGCAAATGTTCTGACTTTAATTGACGAATATGCATTCAAATAACTGCCTTTCTATGTTATTCAATTTCCAATATGGAATCACAGGTTATAAAAACATATTACAGAAATGAATAAGCTCAGTAATTATCTTATTCCTTATTTAAAATAAAAATATATTATGAAAAAATCTTATAATATTATTTTGGCACAAATGTAGTTGGCAGTTAAATTATAACATTTTCCAACTGTCAAATGCAGGAAAATTACATAAACAATACATTATTACACATATTAATATTATTTTAATTATTTATTGAATTTACCTTATGCAATGGTTTCAATATTGCTTGCTTCCCGCGATATGTCCTTAAAGAAATCTAAAACTTACCGTGATTAATCTTAGGAAGTGTTGCTCTTTATACTACTTTATTTTTGTATATTAGTTTGGTTAGCATATTTAATTTAAAACGTGGTACGAAAACCCAAACCTTTTATTTCTTAGAATAAAATAATTCAAAGAAAAAGCTAACTAACAAAGATGGAGTCATTGACCAAGCAAAGTTTTATATTTTTTAATAGTTTCAATTTAACAATCAAAAAATAGTGCACTGTTCATTGACGTATTCGCTTGTTTTTCTTGGACTCCCTGCTTTAAACAATGCTTATTTAGGTCCAAACGTCCAAACCCTCAACATAAACCAATCGAATGGCTTGTGGAAATGTGCCATTAACTGTTTGGGTCACTGAGCTAAATATTGTCGTTGTTAACATTGTTTGACGATTGTCTCTGTGTTCTAACAAACACTATGTACTACTAACTACTATGTAGTAAGTACTATGTACCACTGTCTAACATCATTACGTACAGTAACTTACAAAATAGTTTGAAGAATTAGAAGTGTTTATTTGTTTAGTATTTTGGGATTATTTTGGTCTAGTTGTTAGAATGGGGCCAACCAGATACCAGCCTAAGTTATTTATTTCATAACTCATGAATTTAATAATGTATCGTCACAAATGTAATTTTAATATTATTCTACCTGTAAATTGTTATTATTTATAATTTATGGTTATCAGGAAATGTTATCATTTAAATGAGTGCCTATAGTACTTATGCCTGAAATACCACACGGAAAAGAAACATGTAATATTTTAATGTATCCTCTTTTCCCATTCAAGTTCAAAGGAATAGTTTCATCCATCCCAGACCTGCATTCAGAATCTTAAAGAAATACTTCTTTTTAATGTTTTCCACCGGAAAATGTAAAAGTTTGGAGAAGGGTTTTCATACAAATAGGCTTTACTCTATACTATCATTCAATAGAAAGGCCAAACTTTGCCTATTAGAAATGCAAACTTTAATATTATAAAAGATCATGAGCTTGTACCCCAACTTCATAAGTGTGTAAAATATACAAATACAAACCAGCTAAATTTATAAAAATCAATCGAATTTACGTTTCAAAATTTATTTTTTAAAGTATTGCACTGTACTCTGTTTATAATAGTCATATATATATATATATTTTTTATTAATTTAATGAACAACCTATAAAACTAATGTTGGATCTCAGCAGAAACATCACGAGGGGTAAGTTAAAATTGTAAAGTTCATTATTCAATATTTATTTTATAAACTTATAAACTATCCTAGAGACAAATGTTTACCCACGGTTGTTCATGATGCGCTAGAAATTGTATTCAAACAAATATTCAATCCAAGACCACTTAAAAAAAACAACTCAATTGTGAAATAGAATAGTTTACCACTTAAAGTGAAACAATCTGAAATAAATTCCTAAGCACTTTTCAATATTGCTGGTCTTTGAAAACTCTTTATCGATAGCTTTAGAGAATGGGATGAGAGACGTTGTTTACTAAGTGTGTGGGTGTGGGGGGGGGGGGGTAGTGAAATGGTGTTGGTGTGAGGAAAGTGTAAGATAGTATAGAGGGATGATGATTGGGAGGGATAGGTTTCTGACCATAGAAGTTTTTTTTTTTACTTTCATTAGTTGGAGACAGTACAGTACAATAGAGACGATTCTAGTAAAAATATTGATTTTCATCCTCATCAAATATGGCAAAGTGAAATAAATCGTTTGCCAACTTTATGTAATACCTTTTTTGTTGGTGGTCGTTTAATTCATAAATTACATTCAATTATTCAAATATATTCTAAGTGGTGTCTTTTCTAATAATAACCTCACAGTATCATAAGTACGACAATCTAATTGATAAATCACTTACATGAGATACTGTTACTTAATTATCTAATGGATGATTTACTTAAATTTTTTTAGAAAATGACTCCTAATTAACTAAATTAGTAAAATTGATACGGATTATAACATTTAAATTACATGATTTTCAGCCATATGGAAAGTAAATGTTTGTCATTGATGGTTGAGTTACTTAGATAGAAGGATGGTAAAAAATATATAGCCTAATGTTCGGTCTATGTTAAAATCGGTTATTATTTCAATTTGAACCTATTACCGAAAAACCATATCGATAAACCGCCCTAACATACCAAACACGTACTAAACAGTATTGGAACTATAACATGTAAATTCAAGACTTAAATAGTTTATTATTGATTTGTAATATTTATAAAAATTGAAAAAATGACAATTTTGTAGCTAAGAACTACTCCAAATACATTGTGGATGATACAAGAACTTTAGAAGACATCACAAAATTGGTCAAAATAAGCAATATAAAAGCAATATCTGAAGGACCAATTGACCCAGACCACAACAAATTGTCAATTCTCACTTTATCACACCAATGCTTTTTTATATACTTTTTCTGTGATACAGATAATACAAAACTAAAAGTCTGTTATTATATGTTTTAACTGTGGTGTAAATAATTTATATTCAAGTATGTGTCATGAAATTTAAACAAAATCTTTAGCCTCATTGGTTTGTTTATGGCATGGACTCTTTAAACGCGTCAGATATGGTTGGTATTGTTTTTAACCTTAAGATTATGAAATATTCGAAACGGTCTTCTATCTATTAATCATCATGTGAGAATAAGTCTTTCTTATTAAATTGTTATTAAATTCTTCTTATTAAATTCTGTAACTAAATAGTAGCTATCCAATAGTTCTGTGGGCATATTGACACTGCTATTATGAAGGGGTTACATTATAATTAAAAAATCCCTCTAAATCACTTTATTTTTTTAACAATACTGACAAATTTTTTATACGTTAACGACCAAACGAGTGCTGCTTTCTTTTCAACAAGATCAACGTTATATATGCGACACAGAATTTTCTCATTCTTGCCAAGCATGACGTCATAACTGACAGAACCCTCTTGAAATATTATCTTGTTTTTACAGAATTGCTGCATCAAAACGAAATGTGATCTGTAAATAGAAAAGACAGAAAACATGTAGGGACAGGATTTTGTAGGGGGTTTTATGGGGGACAAAATGTGTTTTTTTAATTTTTTACCCTCAGTATGTGGAAGCGTTTTTTCACGCTAAATAACTACAGAGGAGATAAAAAAATGTAAATCCTCTTATTATTTTTATAAAGAATAATTAAACTGTTTTAATTTGGTGGTTTATGGACATATTTGAATAACATTTGTCAAATTTATTTAGGCTATTTCATACCGAGCTAAAGTCTCACTAAAGTAGACCTTATTACTTTTCTAGTAGCAACAATCCTAAATTGAAACCATATGTAAACCTAAACGAAAATGCTAGCATAGTGTTAGCGTCTCGGACTCAGAGCGGGAGGGACGGGTTCAATTCCCAACACATACACAAAACTTTAATGGGTTTGGAATGCTTTCCCTTAAATTCTCAACTAGCTATAGCTTCAATTAAACATTCCACTGGCTTAAAAACCCCTGAGTACTAATTTAACCTAATGTTAATGGGAATAAATCTAATATGTGTAATAAAATATTTCATTGAAAACCCGTCCAGGCAAACGGGGATTCCTTTAGTTGGTTTATCCACAAGAAAGTACGTTAGTTGAATGGAAATAGGGAGGAGATATATCTCTTAGGACCCTCTTTAGCTGTGATATGCTTAATCCTTATAAAATAGATAAAATAAATAAATTCAAAAATGTTGAAATAGTTTTTTAAGAGTATATAACAAATTATTAAACGCCTTCCTCTGACAGCATTGCAAAATGGTAGGTTTCCCTCTAGATCAAAATAGATTGGTTTCCGCCACTCTTACCCTTAGGCCTTTCCTGAACGGATCTTTTGAGCGGGAAGAGAAGCTAAACGTAAGGTAATGATTTTTAATAAGTAGAACCTATATTACAAAATTTTTTCTTAACTTAAAATTTTGATGCAAAATACTCAATTTCAGACAAGAGCCTGCCGAAAATAGCCTGATTACTAGGCCTAAACCACTAAATAAATATTTATATATTTGATCCTAAAAATGAAAAGCTCATGAAAATTTTGTTTACAACATTTTGGGTATAAACTGGATTTCTTCGAGATGATTTGTAAAATTAGCAAAGCCAAACTGATGATATACTATGATTACAATCTTAGCGAATTTCCCTATAGGAAAGAAGCTATTTCCGATATACATAAAGGAGGCACAGATATACATATGCGTGTGTTCGCGAACACGATAAATTTATTTTATACCCGATTTAAATTAAATCTAGCATGCATGTGTAGGGCTGAATCCACTTGGCAACGTAGCTAGAGCGGACCATGAGAACAGGGTGTTTTGACATTTAAAATTTTTTCCCCTCTTTAAAACAATATAATGCCCAATTTTCCATTCAAAATAAACCTTGCATTTATAATCCCCCTGTTATTTTTATGGATGAAATATAAACTCTTGTTTGAAGAAATTTTGATAACATTTTGTAAATTTATTTATTTCAAAGTATAAAATTAGTATTTGACCAAAAACATCACAAATTGTCTGATAGGAATGAAATAATTCTGTCAAGTTCAAGAGTCTAATAAGAATAATGGAAATTGACTGAGTCTGCAGTTTTGCTGTGATGGCGGGAATTTGTATATTAAACTAAATAGCTTTTAAATAAATAATATTGCTACGCAGATAAAAACGACGAAAATTAGCTATGTAGGAATATGTAATAACAAATGTTTTATGTATTCGGGGAGTTTTCAGCTAAAGGACAAGGTTGCGTAGATTGAGTCGTCACTGAGATAAGGACTCATTTTGGTTGTGGTTCCCGAAGGAGTTAAAATACTATTTCGGGTCACGTGATTTATAATTTGTGCCTTGAGGGACATAATTTATTTCCATAAATATATAAAACAATATTTTTTCCAAAGCAATGTTTTTATAATGATGAATTAGAGATACTAATCCGTATAGTTTAATAATTGCAAGTAACTAATTCAAACAGAAAAGAACATTTGCAAACATTTTATGTTACTATCATAGTTACATGAAAAATACTAGTGCCTATTGAAAAACAGTACACAATAAAAAAATACTGAATTATATTTTTAATGCCAACACACACTAAAACAATAGTGTGCTTTAAGCTTTAGACAACTTAGTGACCAAATCCACCAACATTTCGAAGCTGTTCTGCAAACAGTTTGGTCGACTGATTAATGGTTAAGAGGATTCCGGTTTATCGGATTTGTTGATTGCGATTCCGTACCAATCTCAAAGATGTTTTAGTGACGCGAAACAAATGTACAAATTTGTCGGATATTTTAGTGTTTTACCCCTAAGCTAATAATTTTGTTTAGTTGTAAACGGCTAAAATACGTAAATCGTGGAATTTAACTTTATAATCTTGCACTTAAATTTGATATTGTAAATAATACAGAAAATAGACAATATGTGAGTTAGGTACTGCAAAATAAATTCTGTCAATGGTGGTATTACCTACCAATTATAATTATTATAGATCATTATAATTATTATAAATCATTATAATTATCTATACTTATTTAATACGCAAGCAGGTTTTTTGTGACAATTACTCCTCCGAAACTACTGAACCGATTGACATGTTTTTGGTGTCATTGGAAAGAGCGTAACGCAAAGTTGTGCAGGAAACTTTCTTTTTAGGGAAATAATTAGAGAGTGAGGCCCTGGAGCCCTTTAAAGTTTCGTATTTATCCATAAGATTAACATTGGAAACAAAATTTGTTATGGAACTCCAGCTGTTGTCAGAAATTAAAAGTGAAATATGTATTGATGGTATCCATAGTAACAAAGAACAAACTCACAAAATTTAAAAATGTAAACAAGCAGAACTAACTGTAAAATTAATTTTGATTTCACAATTCCACACAGCTGGTCCAAATATATTAAATACTGCATGATTATTAGAACAGGAACGGTATGGATCATAAACATAAATAAAATATGTCACTCACCCGAATGTAAACATTTAACATTGATTAAATGGAACTGTCAAACTACATGTTAATGTCATTAGTATTGGATTCTTTCAGTTACGTCATTTGTTGACCGAGTCTGTCCAATATTTTTGAGCTGCTGTAATAATATTTTACAGGACATAATTAATTGTTATATAAATTCATAGATATAAGTAATAATTTAGATTCTACAATCATTGCTGTTATTAAAATTGTGTATCCGCAGCTAAGCGAATTTCCATTTACCTGGCTTAATTTCTACAAAGATATTCCCTGAAAATTGTCATTTTTTCCTATTTAAATAACATTAAGTTAATTTTAATATGAGTACCTAGGTTTGCTGCTACAGGGAAGATAGGTGTGTGTTTGTTGAAATGTTGATAGCTTAGTATGATTGTTATTGGTTTGCAAATCCTGTAATACTTTACAATTGCTCGAATTCGAGCAACATGAACACTAGTTATGATTATTATATTAAAATTCATTATAACTATAAATCAAGTTAATGTGTAGTTATTCGACCCAATTCTGGTCTAATATGTTTATCCGTGATATTATTTTCAGTTAAGTGGCTATTATACGTATACGCTAATGTAATACAGTAATACTTTCATGTAAATTCTGAATAAAGTAAAAGAGTGCAATCACGGGATATGGCTTAATAACTATAACTACACTGATTAAAATATATATTCCAGGTACATAAATTAATTAATCTGTTAGTTTCTTAAAGTTTTACTATGTTATAGCTATTAATTACAACTAATAATGAAGCCAGAGATAAAACAATTTTGATTAGTTAAATTAATTAAAGCTAATTTAAAAATGATTATTGTTAGACTTTTCTGTTTATTATGCTTAAAGAAACGTTATCTACCTTTTTTACCCATAACAAAATTTAACGGAGTTTGGCTGTGCTCTTATGGGATACTCTGTAATTTCATTCTGAAGTCTATAGTAATAATTTTGGATTGATATAGGTTCCAATCTCAAATTACTTCATGAAACCTGATAGCCAGTCATTATAATGGTAGTTAGTGTGGTCTATGGTTATTAGTAGGTGGTACGCTTCTGCCACAGTAATTACTACTATCCCATTTAAACCTATTACTGTGTACATAATCAATACACAACCGATTATTAATAGTTAAAATCCTATTCTAAACAAATTTATAAGTGTAGTAAGAATATTTATTCCTAGCAGGGGATCGTATATTATTCTTTTTTGATGTACATTTATAAAAGGTATGGTTTAATTTGAATTTAGGATCTTTCAGTATCATTGTTATATAATAATATATAACAATGTACACCATAATTTAAAGGTTCTAATTATCGTACTTAATTCCTGTGAATTTTGTACTGATGTAAATTTGCTTCACCATTATTTTACTTATGTTAAATGTTTTGAACGAAAATATTGAATTATAATTAGTAATTACACTTATAAGTTTGCATCTGTACAGACAATATAGTAAACTCGAGTTTGGTACCAAATTAGGAACAAATGTTACTACAGTAGTGACAAAGATTACACCATTAACAAATGAAATATTTACAAAAATGAAATTTAAATGAAATTTTATAGTGTTAAGTTAGTTAAGTCCTATGTCGATATTACACTGTCGATTTAATATTTATATAGATAGAATACAACACAACTTATGTATAAAAAACAAGGGTAGACAATCAGATTCAAACCAAATTACTCAAATAAATATAAAGTTCAAAACTTCAGAGTAGTTTAAGTAAGCAGGCTATATTTGTGCTAAGATAAATTAATGAAAGAGTTTAAAATGAAAACCAAACGGAACTTAACAACTTCTGCAACGTATTGTGGATATAAAATTCAGTTCCCATTAAAGTTAACTTTTTGTTGAGTTAATTGTTTGCAGATCCCTTTTTTATAATTGCTCAGGTTAGCAATGTCTATAACGAATGAGCTAAAATAGTTTGGTGAATATTTGCTTATATTAAATTAAGATTGTGGGGAATTTGTCTAAAGGGGTTGTAATTAAATAGATGGCACATTTTTAACGATTAGCAACCTATGGTTGAAACTAAAATATATAATTAATTGGTAACTAATAGATGCAATATACTAGTTGTACGTTGATAATACGCCCTTTTCTGTTGTCATGATAAACATTCAAATGCTAAAAACATTGTGAAACTGTATTAAAACATCATAGCTTAGTAAGATGTAAACCAAATTAAGAAAAAACTATTTTGCTCATAGGAAGAAATGTGAAATATATAATTCGATGAATGTTAAACAAGCTATATGGTGTGTTTTTTGACTGTTCACGCAAAATATTAACCAAACAGATGATTTAGTGCTGCGATGCTTCCAAACATTGTTCAATTTTGTAAATAGCGGCCGTATATCAAATAAAACTTGAACACCCAGTTCGACCTTTGGTAACTTTTTAGTTTATATGCAAAACTTATCCATTAATATTATATGTATAGGGCGAATGTTATTTATTTAGTTTTTGTAAGTACAGTTTTGCTAGTTAAATTGTGATTTAAATTATTATGGCGGTAAAAATGAATATCGCACGAAAGTAAAATTTTATATCATGGATAAAATGAATAAATCAGCAACTAAACTATTTAAGACACAGACCAAATAATTATTTCTGGATTCTTAAGCTTATATCTTTTAATGATTTTTTGTAGGAATATTATATTTGCATAGCTATTTTTATGTAACTATTGTAATGACTTGCAACTAATACTAAAATGTTTGTATAACGGTGGTTCCTGTTTTATTTAGCGATTATATTACAATAGTAAGTAAATCATACGGATTAGTGTAACTAATTTCTGAACGAAAAAACTTTGTTTTGATAAATTACGTCAGCCCAAACAGTCTTTTAACTCCTTTGGGAACCATAACCCAAAATGAGTCCTTATCTCAGTGACGCCGGAATCTACGGAAACTTGTCCTTTAGCTCTACATGATATGGCTATAAATATTTATAACGTATGTATTATCATACGCCTTTTCTACGTACGTATATTTTTGTATTAACAAGATATTTATTTATATTATATCCATAATATAACACCACCTTGGCTTTGCTAACTTTGCAAAAGATGTCGAAGAAATCCAATGCATAGTCAACAAATACGAACTAAGTTATAACCTTTATTTCTTTATTTTAAGTGGAAATATATCAACATTAACTCATAGGTTTATTATAATGATACTACAAAGATTGTTCCCTGTAGAAGCAAACCTATGTCCATAGGTTAAAAATATAAAGCTGAAAAGTAGTTTGATTTGTCCAGTTTATAATTTACGTTGGAATATAATCATGCAGCTACCTGTTCAGAAAGTTCATCCTTGTTGCGAAACTCCTCAACCACGTCAGTCACTCTCACGTCAAATGATAACGACCAAAGTTTCCACAATGACTCGTCATTAGGTTTCATTTGACGAACTTCGTTTCATCGTTAATCTTTAGTAATTTCCTTTTTACACTGAGGTGATTATTATTTTTTTTAATGGTTGCATCTAGTACCATAATCGTAAAAATATTAAAAAAAAACATTTTTTGTAGGTCTCTCTATCGATAGTTGAAAATTAGATTAATCAACTACATTTTCTAATATCAGTTTATTGGGATCAACACATGTATATTATTAAACATTACAAGACAGACTTTACGGAAAAAAAGAATTTAAGTACAAGTATATTCAACTCTATGCTTGAATGAATAACGAAAAAAGCACGAAATAGCATGCCTAGTTTTAAATAGAGGTATTAGGTCGATCTTCAACACTGCCCTCTGTTGAGTATCTCAGATGCTATGTAACTAAGCACAACAACACCAGAGTGACATTCCATGTACCAGGTCATCAATCTTGACCACGTATCAGGTCGATCTACAACACTGTACTCTGTTGTGTATCTCAGCTGATATGTAACTAAGCACAACAACACCAGAGTGACATTCCATGTACCAGGTCATCAATCTTGACCACGTATCAGGTCGATCCACAACACTGTACTCTGTTGTGTATCTCAGATGCTATGTAACTAAGCACAACAACACCAGAGTGACATTCCATGTACCAGGTCATCAATCTTGACCACGTATCAGGTCGATCTACAACACTGTACTCTGTTGTGTATCTCAGCTGATATGTAACTAAGCACAACAACACCAGAGTGACATTCCATGTACCAGGTCATCAATCTTGACCACGTATCAGGTCGATCCACAACACTGGACTCTGTTGTGTATCTCAGATGCTATGTAACTAAGCACAACAACACCAGAGTGACATTCCATGTACCAGGTCATCAATCTTGACCACGTATTAGGTCGATCTACAACACTGTACTCTGTTGTGTATCTCAGATGCTATGTAACTAAGCACAACAACACCAGAGTGACATTCCATGTACCAGGTCATCAATCTTGACCACGTATTAGGTCGATCTACAACACTGTACTCTGTTGTGTATCTCAGCTGATATGTAACTAAGCACAACAACACCAGAGTGACATTCCATGTACCAGGTCATCAATCTTGACCACGTATCAGGTCGATCCACAACACTGGACTCTGTTGTGTATCTCAGCTGCTATGTAACTAACACAACAACACCAGAGTAACATTCCATGTACCAGGTCATCAATCTTGACCACGTATCAGGTCGATCTACAACACTGTACTCTGGTGTGTATCTCAGCTGCTATGTAACTAAGCACAACAACACCAGAGTGACATTCCATGTACCAGATCATCAATCTTGACCACGTATCAGGTCGATCTACAACACTGTACTCTGTTGTGTATCTCAGCTGATATGTAACTAAGCACAACAACACCAGAGTGACATTCCATGTACCAGGTCATCAATCTTGACCACGTATCAGGTCGATATACAACACTGTACTCTGTTGTGTATCTCAGCTGCTATGTAACTAAGCACAACAACACCAGAGTGACATTCCATGTACCAGGTCATCAATCTTGACCACGTATCAGGTCGATATACAACACTGTACTCTGTTGTGTATCTCAGCTGCTATGTAACTAAGCACAGCAACACCAGAGTGACATTCCATGTACCAGGTCATCAATCTTGACCACGTATCAGGTCTATCCACAACACTGGACTCTGTTGCGTATCTCAGCTGCTATGTAACTAAGCATAACAACACCAGAGTGACATTCCATGTACCAGGTCATCAATCTTGACCACGTATCAGGTCGATATACAACACTGTACTCTGTTGTGTATCTCAGCTGCTATGTAACTAAGCACAACAACACCAGAGTGACATTCCATGTACCAGGTCATCAATCTTGACCACATATCAGGTCGATCTACAACACTGCATTCTGTTGTGTATCTCAGTTGCTATGTAACTCAGCACAACAACACCAGAGTGACATTCCATGTACCAGGTCATCAATCTTGACCACGTATCAGGTCGATCTACAACACTGTACTCTGTTGTGTATCTCAGCTGCTATGTAACTAAGAACAACACCACCAGAGTGACATTCCATGTACCAGGTCATCAATCTTGACCACGTATCAGGTCGATCTACAACACTGCATTCTGTTGTGTATCTCAGTTGCTATGTTACTCAGCACAACAACACCAGAGTGACATTCCATGTACCAGGTCATCAATCTTGACCACGTATCAGGTCGATATACAACACTGCATTCTGTTGTGTATCTCAGCTGCTATGTAACTCAGCACAACAACACCAGAGTGACATTCCATGTACCAGGTCATCAATCTTGACCACGTATCAGGTCGATCTACAACACTGCATTCTGTTGTGTATCTCACTTGCTATGTAACTCAGCACAACAACACCAGAGTGACATTCCATGTACCAGGTCATCAATCTTGACCCCGTATCAGGTCGATCTACAACACTGTACTCTGTTGTGTATCTCAACTGCTATGTAACTAAGCACAACACCACCAGAGTGACATTCCATGTACCAGGTCATCAATCTTGACCACGTATCAGGTCCATCTACAACACTGTACTCTGTTATGTATCTCAGCTGATATGTAACTAAGCACAACAACACCAGAGTGACATTCCATGTAGCAGATCATCAATCTTGACCACGTATCAGGTCGATCTACAACACTGTACTCTGTTGTGTATCTCAGCTGATATGTAACTAACACAACAACACCAGAGTGACATTCCATGCACCAGATCATCAATCTTGGCCACGTATCAGGTCGATCTACAACACTGTACTCTGTTGTGTATCTCAGCTGATATGTAACTAACACAACAACACCAGAGTGACATTCCATGTACCAGATCATCAATCTTGACCACGTAACAGGTCGATCTTTAACACTGTACTCTGTTGTGTATCTCAGCTGATATGTAACTAACACAACTACACCAGAGTGACATTCCATGCACCAGATCATCAATCTTGACCACGTATCAGGTCGATCTACAACACTGTACTCTGTTGTGTATCTCAGCTGATATGTAACTAACACAACAACACCAGAGTGACATTCCATGCACCAGATCATCAATCTTGACCACGTATAAGGTCGATCTACAACACAGTACTCTGTTGTGTATCTCAGCTGCTATGTAACTAACACAACTACACCAGAGTGACATTCCATGCACCAGATCATCAATCTTGACCACGTATCAGGTCGATCTACAACACTGTACTCTGTTGTGTATCTCAGCTGATATGTAACTAAGCACAACTACACCAGAGTGACAATCCATGTTCCAGGTTATCAATCTTGACCACGTATCAGGTCGATCTACAACACTGTACTCTGGTGTGTATCTCAGCTGATGTGTAACTAAGCACAACAACACCAGAGTGACATTCCATGTACCAGGTCATCAATCTTGACCACATATCAGGTCAATCTACAACACTGTACTCTGTTGTGTATCTCAGCTGCTATGTAACTAAGCACAACAACACCAGAGTGACATTCCATGTACCAGATCATCAATCTTGACCACGTATCAGGTCGATCTACAACACTCTACTCTGTTGTGTATCTCAGCTGATATGTAACTAAGCACAACTACACCAGAATGACATTCCATGTTCCAGGTCATCAATCTTGACCACGTATCAGGTCGATCTTTAACACTGTACTCTGTTGTGTATCTCAGCTGATATGTAACTAACACAACAACACCAGAGTGACATTCCATGCACCAGGTCATCAATCTTGACCACGTATCAGGTCGATCTACAACACTGTACTCTGTTGTGTATCTCAGCTGATATGTAACTAAGCACAACTACACCAGAGTGACATTCCATGCACCAGATCATCAATCTTGACCACGTATCAGGTCGATCTACAACACTGTACTCTGTTGTGTATCTCAGCTGATATGTAACTAAGCACAACTACACCAGAGTGACATTCCATGCACCAGATCATCAATCTTGACCACGTATCAGGTCGATCTACAACACTGTACTCTGTTGTGTATCTCAGCTGATATGTAACTAAGCACAACTACACCAGAGTGACATTCCATGCATTAGATCATAGATCTTGACCACGTATCAGGTCGATCTACAACACTGTACTCTGTTGTGTATCTCAGCTGATATGTAACTAAGCACAACTACACCAGAGTGACATTCCATGTTCCAGATCATCAATCTTGACCACGTATCAGGTCGATCTACAACACTGTACTCTGGTGTGTATCTCAGCTGATGTGTAACTAAGCACAACAACACCAGAGTGACATTCCATGTACCAGGTCATCAATCTTGACCACATATCAGGTCAATCTACAACACTGTACTCTGTTGTGTATCTCAGCTGCTATGTAACTAAGCACAACAACACCAGAGTGACATTCCATGTACCAGATCATCAATCTTGACCACGTATCAGGTCGATCTACAACACTCTACTCTGTTGTGTATCTCAGCTGATATGTAACTAAGCACAACTACACCAGAGTGACATTCCATGTTCCAGGTCATCAATCTTGACCACGTATCAGGTCGATCTTTAACACTGTACTCTGTTGTGTATCTCAGCTGATATGTAACTAACACAACAACACCAGAGTGACATTCCATGTACCAGATCATCAATCTTGACCACGTATCAGGTCGATCTACAACACTGTACTCTGTTGTGTATCTCAGCTGATATGTAACTAACACAACAACACCAGAGTGACATTCCATGTACCAGGTCATCAATCTTGACCACGTATCAGGTCGATCTACAACACTGTACTCTGTTGTGTATCTCAGCTGATATGTAACTAACACAACAACACCAGAGTGACATTCCATGTACCAGATCATCAATCTTGACCACGTATCAGGTCGATCTTTAACACTGTACTCTGTTGTGTATCTCAGCTGATATGTAACTAACACAACAACACCAGAGTGACATTCCATGTACCAGATCATCAATCTTGACCACGTATCAGGTCGATCTACAACACTGTACTCTGTTGTGTATCTCAGCTGATATGTAACTAAGCACAACTACACCAAAGTGACATTCCATGTTCCAGGTCATCAATCTTGACCACGTATCAGGTCGATTTACAACACTGTACTCTGTTGTGTATCTCAGCTGCTATGTAACTAACACAACAACACCAGAGTGACATTCCATGTACCAGATCATCAATCTTGACAACGTATCAGGTCGATCTACAACACTGTACTCTGTTGTGTATCTCAACTGCTATGTAACTAACACAACAACACCAGAGTGACATTCCATGTACCAGATCATCAATCTTGACCACGTATCAGGTCGATCTACAACACTGTACTCTGTTGTGTATCTCAACTGCTATGTAACTAACACAACAACACCCGAGTGACATTCCATGTACCAGATCATCAATCTTGACCACGTATCAGGTCGATCTACAACACTGTACTCTGTTGTGTATCTCAGCTGATATGTAACTAACACAACAACACCAGAGTGACATTCCATGTACCAGGTCATCAATCTTGACCACGTATCAGGTCGATCTACAACACTGTACTCTGTTGTGTATCTCAGCTGATATGTAACTAACACAACAACACCAGAGTGACATTCCATGTACCAGATCATCAATCTTGACCACGTATCAGGTCGATCTTTAACACTGTACTCTGTTGTGTATCTCAGCTGATATGTAACTAACACAACAACACCAGAGTGACATTCCATGTACCAGATCATCAATCTTGACCACGTATCAGGTCGATCTACAACACTGTACTCTGTTGTGTATCTCAGCTGATATGTAACTAAGCACAACTACACCAAAGTGACATTCCATGTTCCAGGTCATCAATCTTGACCACGTATCAGGTCGATTTACAACACTGTACTCTGTTGTGTATCTCAGCTGCTATGTAACTAACACAACAACACCAGAGTGACATTCCATGTACCAGATCATCAATCTTGACCACGTATCAGGTCGATCTACAACACTCTACTCTGTTGTGTATCTCAACTGCTATGTAACTAACACAACAACACCAGAGTGACATTCCATGTACCAGATCATCAATCTTGACCACGTATTAGGTCGATCCACAACACTGTACTCTGTTGTGTATTTCAGCTGCTGTGTAACTAAGCACAACAACACCAGAGTGACATTCCATGTACCAGGTCATCAATCTTGACCACGTATCAGGTCGATCTACAACACTGTACTCTGTTGTGTATCTCAACTGCTATGTAACTAACACAACAACACCCGAGTGACATTCCATGTACCAGATCATCAATCTTGACCACGTATCAGGTCGATCCACAACACTGTACTCTGTTGTGTATCTCAGCTGCTATGTCACTAACACAACAACACCAGAGTGACATTCCATGTACCAGATCATCAATCTTGACCACGTATCAGGTCGATCTTTAACACTGTACTCTGTTGTGTATTTCAGCTGCTATGTAACTAACACAACAACACCCGAGTGACATTCCATGTAGCAGATCATCAATCTTGACCACATATCAGGTCGATCTTCAACACTGTAGTCTGTTGTGTATCTCAGCTGCTATGTAACTAACACAACAACACCAGAGTAACATTCCATGTACCAGATCATCAATCTTGACCACATATCAGGTCGATCTTCAACACTGTAGTCTGTTGTGTATCTCAGCTGCTATGTAACTAACACAACAACACCAGAGTGACATTCCATGTAGCAGATCATCAATCTTGACCACATATCAGGTCGATCTACAACACTGTAGTCTGTTGTGTATCTCAGATTCTATGTAACTAACACAACAACACCAGAGTAACATTCCATGTAGCAGATCATCAATCTTGACCACATATCAGGTCGATCTTCAACACTGTAGTCTGTTGTGTATCTCAGCTGCTATGTAACTAACACAACAACACCAGAGTAACATTCCATGTAGCAGATCATCAATCTTGACCACATATCAGGTCGATCTACAACACTGTAGTCTGTTGTGTATCTCAGATTCTATGTAACTAACACAACAACACCAGAGTGACGTTCCATGTACCAGGCCATCAATCTTGACCACGTATCAGGTCGATCCACAACACATTTCTCTGTTGACTAAGGGTTCATTTTAGTGGAAATCCAGCCATGTATATGAACTTTTGGTCTACAGGTTTTTTGGGGTGAGGGTATCTATTATTTGCCATAAACCTGAATGCAGACTCATTATTTAGATATGTATTGCAACGAAATTTAACAAAACATTCTTTTGTCTTTACATCTTCTGATTCTATGTTTTAAAAATCTTAGTATTAAAATAAATAAATAAATAAATAAGGTCTTTATTCATGAGCGAATTTCAGTTACAAAACTGTTTTACAAATTGACTCAAGTCAGGACTTAAACTAAATAAAACCTCTTATAACTACGAAACAAACTCTTATAACTCTTATAACTCTTATAACTCTTATAATTAGTTACAAACTCTTTAGGCGATTCTTAAAACTGTTGTAAGACAGTGCTTTTAGCTTGCAAGGAAGTGCATTGTACTGAGCCGGCCCGAAGTAAGAAAACCCCCTTCTCCCAGCATCAAGAACAACCCTTGGTATGTCAAGCAACAAGTCCTGTCTAGTTCTGCGCTCTCTCACGGCCGACCTCGCTTTCAGTTGACCAGTGTTTTGTGGACGATACATGCAACCTGCTTATCACAGCTCTCTCGGATGGACATTGTATTTGAGATCCTACGGTGACTTGTTATATGGTCATATTTTTTAAGTTTGTATACGAACCTTAGGGAGCAATTCTGTAGCCTGTGAAGTATTGTGATCTGTTCCTGTGTTAAGCTGTATCCAAAAACAGGTAGGCAGTAATTTAAAGTAGGGAAAATCAGGGATTTGACCAACCTCAACTTGATGTTTGCTGGGAGCAATGTTCTAAACCTATTAAGCACTTTTAATTTTCCAACAACACGTTTGCTTATCTGTTTTACATGGCTAGAGAATGTCAGCTGTGAGTCAATTGTCACACCAAGAATCTTAATGCTTTTGGAAGTTGAAAGCTCTGAGTTATCAACTGTAACTTTTATGCTATTTTTTCCCAGCTGCTCATAGATTGCTGTATTGGCAAAGTGTATGGCGGAACATTTTTCAGGGTTAAGCTTTAATCCATGATCCTTAGACCATTCACAAACCTTTGAAAGGTCACTACTCATATGCTGTAATGCCTCCCCAACCAAAGTAGGCTGGTATGATAAGAAGATTTGACAGTCATCAGCATAAGAATACATAATCCCGAAATCCAACACTGATTCAATACCTACTATATACAGATTGAACAAGATAGGACCAAGACAACTTCCCTGGGGAACACCGACTGTCTTTGCCACTGACGATGAGAGCTGATTGTAATCTGTGATCTCCCACTCAAATATGTGGTCATCCACTCTAGAGCCTTACAATCAAATCTAAAATATTTTAACTTTGAAATCAACAAGCTATGGTTTACAGAATCAAACGCCTGTGTATAATCTAACGACGACAATACGCTGCACAGCTTATTATTTTTGGCTTTATAAATTTCATCAATCATGTTAAGCAAAGCTGTGCATGTACTGTGTCCCCTTCTAAAACCAGATTGGTTAACATCTAAAATCTGCTCTGCATCAATGAAATGCGTTACCTGGTCCACAACAACCTTCTCTAGGAGTTTTGACAACGAAGGCAACAATGATACAGGTCTAAAGTGTGAAACCATGGATGCATTGTTCGTCTTAGGAAGGGGGATTACCAGGCTATGTTTCCAACATTCTGGGAAACTACCCGTTCTTAATGACATGTTTATTAGGCGTGTTATTACAGGGAGGCAGTAAGGGCTTAGTGACTTAATCATATGAATGTTGATTCCGTCTATTCCAGCAGATGCTGAAGTTATGCTATTCATGGCCATTTTTACTTGGCCTTCACTTACTTCAGAGAAACTAAAAGTCCCAGAAACGTTTTTAGCAATGTTAGATTTGTAATAGTTTAGAACATCAGGGTTAATATTATTACCAGTTCCCATGGTGGCAAAAAAACTATTCATATCATCTGGAGCTAGTTTACAAGAATTATTGTTCTTTTGGTTCAATACAGATGGACCATCTCTCCGAATTGATTTCCAGAACATTTTAGAGTTCCTCATTTCAATATTATTGCTGAAATGGTTCTGCTTTGCCCGCCTTATTGCACCATTTAACCTATTTCTAGCTCCACAGTACTGCTGCCTAGACTCAGGGGAATTTGCATGCAGATGCTCCTTCTTATATTTATTTTTTATTTTTGTGAGAAATTTTATTTCCTCATTCCTCCATGCAGCTTTTCGTTTGGTGACTCTTTTCCTAACTATGGGCGCACACTCATCATAAATCTGAATGATTGAATTTGTAAGTTTAGTACAGATTTCCTCTAAACCATCAATCTTAGCTATCGCTGCCCAGTTGGTTTTTGAAGCTAATGAAATAAAGTGAGGCATGTCAAACTTTGTGAAATCTCGATATGTTATATATTCTGCATTCCGTTTTTGTCTGCTACACGGAAAATCGCAAAAAAACCAGTTTGTGGTCAGTTAGTTTCTTACCATAGCTAGTTAAAATTAGGGAAGTGTCAATCACTCCCACCCTGCTCATCTCCATAACACTTTCAGTAATAATATGGTCTATAATGGTCGATGACATTTCTGTGACTCTAGTTGGCTCCATTACCAACTGCGATAAGCTAAGGGATTCCATCAGATTACTTAAGAACTTGCCATCACTCTTTTTTTCCCCGAATAGATTAATGTTCAAGTCCCCTAATAATATTACAGAGTCTACAAGTGGGAGAGTGTCAATAAAAAGAGAGTATAATACAGATTTCAGGTTGACTATAAGGCACGTCAGGTGGTCTATATAAAAAGCAAACGCAAATCTTTCTGTTTCCAATATCAACTTTCATGCATATATAGTCCATGCGATTGTCAATATCAGTTAGTTGCATCAGGTTTACATTTTTTTCAGATCTCACATAGACTGCAACACCTCCTCCTTGACCGGATACAGAGGTGTCAGACTTCCTATCACTCCTCAAAAATGTATATCCTGGTAATTCAAAACAGTCTGAGTTAATTTCTGGGTTAAGCCAAGTCTCCGACACCCCAAGTATGTCAAAGTCAAAATCCTCCAAGACAGAACTGAACTCAGGGAAACCTGTATTTAGGGATCTTATATTTACATGCCCTATCCTGAAACTATCAACTGGACGTTTTTTCCGTTTTCCGAAAAAGAACGTCTCATTTAATCAGTTCACTATTGAAAATTCCTAAAGTTGTGACCTTTGTTTACAATCACACTGAACATTTTTAAGTTTACTGATTTTACCAGCAAAGAATAAGAAAGTTTATCAAAATAGGTTGTTTTTATAAAGTAAATCTATTTTAAAGAATTTGTATACTTTACTGACCTTTACACATTATTTTTTACCTTAGTTTTCATTTCGGTGAATGAGGATTGAAAATGAAAAGTAATAGGACATTTAATGAGCCACGGACACTAGAGATTTGAAACAACGATAGTTTTAGCAACACTACAGTTTAGTTTGGACCGGTGCATTGTGGGACATGTCGTCAGTTGTCATCAGATAATGGGAGGCTAGTCTGATGATGAATGAGCAGCTATTGTGATGAGCGTTTCGGTGATATACTAAAGCTTCGATTATTTTACATCAATATTTATTTAAAACGAAATTGCGTCTAAGAAAAAAAAAAAAAAATAGAAATGTATTTCTAAAGAGATTAAATAATTTCGTTGTTACAAACTATAAAAATGATGGAATAGCAGTTATATGCATAGTGGTACTATTTGACTAAATTTAGAGCGTTTAGTCATGTTTCAATTCAATTTATATTTGCAAACGTTCTTTAGCTACAATACCAAAGTTTGTTTGTGTCATACTGGGTTGAACTCAAGCTATTAAACGATCCATTAAGATATACAGTACAGAGCAGGTGTCGGTTTCATGGTGGAAATTCAACTAAACATTATCATTGTAGTGAGGTTATTTAACATAGTACACTATAGGTAAATATTGGAATATGTTGCTACAAGTAGAATTTTACCTGGTGGTTTGGGTGATCCAGATATATATATTCATCGAGTAAATTTGGTTACACTTAATAATCATTTATACGCTACAACCTACTAAAAATGCAATTTTTTAAACGGTTTATATTAGGAACATTATAAAATGGAAGATATTCATCATTCTAAGTGATGAATTGGTGTGTCAGCTACAGCCTGTGTGAAAGGAATAAATATTTCATTAGGCTAAAAGGACTCCAAGCCGGGTCTTGAGTCTGATACATATGTATGCACTGACACAATGGCAACAATCTATATCTATACTATTATATAAAAATCTAATGGTGTCTGTATGTGTATTACTAATAGGTGCAAAAACTACTGAACCAACTGGGCTTAAATTATACAAAAATATAGCTACCATACCATTATAGGACTATTCACATTTCGATACTGACCGTAGGCTTTGCCCCTTTGGCTTTAAAAATCCTGAGGTGAACATTTTAAAAGTAAATATTGATTGGTCTCCATGGCTGTGATGAGAACACTAACAATGTTTGTTTACATTTGCTGTGACATTTAAATGTAAACAAGAAGAACTGCTAAACTGCATATTTCACAATTTTAGACAGCTGATACAAAGAAATTAAATATAATACTTTCCATAACTACGAGGTAGGTTTATTTTAATCTAACTTTTTATCATTGATTATTTATTCTAAAACTATGTCAGATTCTATAACGTTGCTGTATCAACTCAAGGCCCCACTCAAAGCGTCTAAGTTATGAAAATAATGTTATTGATATGTTTTCATGGAAACAGTATTAAAATTACAATGTATAGATGGTTTGTATGAATTTGGAGGCTACTTTAAATAAATTGAAACTGCTTAACATGTGTTAGATTAACTTAACATAACTTGCACATCACATTGTTTTTTATATGTATATTTAGGTAAATTAAGTTATTGTGTTTTGCTAAACCTATGCTTAAACTAAACTAAAGAATATCATCAATAACTAAATTGTACGTTGATTTTTGTTTTCTAAAATCTGTTGTATATATGTAACTATATTTAATTATCAAATGCTAATACAAAATACTCTTATTTTATCTTAACACAGCTTTCAGTTCACATTTACTTTATTTGATACATTTATTATTTGTGTTTTGCCAAACCACTGATTAAATTAAACCAAGGAAAATATCATAAAACTAATCAGTACACAGTGTTCTTTTGTTTCTAAAATCAATGAAATATCTGATACTATGTTTACTTAATGGTAATTGTGAAAATGTAAAGGCAATGGACGATGGAACTGATTAAAAGAACGAGTTTGTATATTAAGTTGTTTGTTGATATTTTTGTAGAGTAGAATCAGGAGATGCAATGAAACATATACTGTATTTGCTATTACATTGTTTAGTCCTTGATGCTTTGATAATCATATTAGTTTTGTCTGCTGTCTTTAATGCTAAATTATTTGTTTAAATTTTGTTATAGTACCTATAGATACAGTCTCTTTAATATTTCAAAAAAACAGTATTGATAAGGCACAGCAATATTTCTAAAGTTTATAACAGCTGACTTAGTTTTGCTAATGATTTATTGTGAATGAAGAAACTGAAGATGGAAGGATTTGTGATTTAATATAAAGAAGAGTGAAATTAAAAAAAAAATGATCATTAAAATTTGATAATTAGTATTTTTGCAACTACAAAATTGAAATTTAAAATGGCAATAATAAATTAAAAGATAAGTAAGATGAAGGTAAATCATGTAGGCCTATGTCAATGTTTTATTCGAAGATTTGGTAATTTTTTCTCATATCAGCCTACACAAGATTTAAAATTAATCAAAACCAAAATAGTTGTATCCCCTACTTACCAGATTTAAAAGTCATATAACTTAAACGTTTCTATTAAGGCTATAAAAGTTGAATTTTGTTTCTAAAAGCGTTGGCGGATATGTAACTATTATATGCAACGGATGTAAAGATTAAAATGTTTCTATTTTGTGTCCTCTTCCCGTTGCAAAGCACGGGTACAACAGCTAGTAGTCTATAAATGTATTAACTCGATTGAAATTGGATACAAACTGTTTATAATCCAACTAAAATATGCTAATGTTTTAATGAACATATTTATTTTTTATAAATCTACTTATATAATAATTCTGTTTTAAAATCTTTGTGAACCTAAACCTAAAGTTCTTCTGGTCCGTTTTGATGATTAATGGGTCGTTGGAAAGCTTATGTAGATTTGCAAATAAATATGAAAACTGGTTTTACTAATAATCACGTTTTATTTTCCAGGTAATTGATGAACCAATCACACAGATTTCGTAAGTAAACTCCTGATGGGAAAGTTATTCACTTGCAGTAGAACATTTGAACTATGATGACACTTTTATATTTTTCCCTCCATTTAAACATTTCTTGTAATCTTTATAAGATCTATGGCCTTTAGAGTATATTGTATTTGAATAATGCTACAAAGTTGTATTTGAAAAAATTGCATGGTAAATTCAAGTGCTTACTTAAGATGTTGAAAGACTTTAACACGTCCATAACAGTGTCCAAATGTTAGATTGTATTTTTTTAAGTCATAAAGTTAGAATATGTTTAAATATTCTTTGCGTTTTACATTAGTGATACTGAAACCACAATTTATACATGTTATGGTATTATTTATGAATTCTTTTTTAATATTCAGAGACTGATACATTAATCAAAAATTAAGTTTATTATACAAAGAGACAAAGAATAATCTAATGCATTAAAATATTAGCACCTACTTTTGATCAGATTTAATCATTATAAAGATTACTAAAGCCAAATAATAATTATAAAGTGATATGAAATACAATTGACTTAGGTATAAGGAAAAACTACAATTCAAAACTTTAGGCAACAAGACTGTACTAATACTGTATAACTCATATAGACAATTTTGTCCTAGGACGCTAGGCACGAGCCTGGGATTGTTTTTCACATTACTTTAGGCTACACCTAGGGGTTGCGGCATTATCTTTGAGTTAAAACCCATTGGTAATTATCGGGATTTGAACCTGGGACCTCGGGAACCGAAGTCCCGCGCTCTAACCACTAGACTAGCTCAATCCCCCTAATGACAGACTTACACATGTTTTTGTTACATTTACTATAACTTCGTATTAAACTATATGATATTTCTCTAAGAGAAACACTTGACTAAATCGTTAGTGATTGTGTACACGAAATAAAATCCACTATGCCGCATCTGTAATTTGTAAAATATATTAAGATATAGTCCAGTTTATACTATTATAATTCTAGTAAAAACAATATTTTATTTACAACGACTTAAGGCCATAAAACAATGATCTATTAAAGATTTAATATCATAAAAGATATTTAAAGATATATTTCGGATCATTGTATAAATAATAATAACTATTATTATTATTTATCTAATATTTCGTAGGTTGAAATGATTGAAAGTATACATCAACCCACAAGTTTCTACATCAGCTCCTGTCCGAAACACACATGTTGTGCGAATATTGTTCTCTAAGATTGAGAAAAAGACCAGAGTGTTTGTATGTGATCAATGGCGGACATTTATATATCTCGGACTGCGTTTAATATCTTTCAGAAGTTGTTAGTCCTGTCCAAACAAAACAATTCTAAATTATGTCATCACCTGACTTGCCAATGCAAGTTTAAACCGTCGTGGTTAAACGTTATCTAAAATCTGATTATTTTTAACTCTACCAGAATCAGCATAATTCTATCCGTGTATTTTATACGAATTTTTAATGGGTCTGGCCATTGTAGAAAAATGTACATCAAATTTCGCTATTCCACACTACTAACATGCAATTAAAACATAAATTGTGACAGTAGACGCTCAGTAAGTAAGGACAGCGTAAAAATTGTTGGGGTTTAAAATCCAAAATGGTTGATCAATATTTGATGTTGATCAAATTACATTTACAAGATTGATTATACCTACTCAAAATATACACAATACAGTAGACGAATACCAGGACAATATGCCATGAAGCCAACTGTAATAGCTACGTATCTATGGGGAAATTTACTTGAAGAAGAAAATTACATGAACAGAAATGTAAACTCAACCTCGGTAAGAAAAATTATGTTCCTTATCACAAGAGGTTGGCTTTAAAGGAAGTTGCTGTCTTGCTGATATTTATCGTAACGTATTGCCTTTAAGATCCTTTTCCCCAAAACGTAATGCTTATTTTATTTTGACTTAAGATGAGATATATTAATAAGGTCAATTATTCAATATTTTTCTTATTAAATATCATTCCACACTGAGATATTGATAGATCTTGCCATAATAGAAGTATTTGTTAAGTGTTGGTTAAGTCCTTGACTCTCCTTTATTTTTGCAGTTTTCTAAGTTTAGAAAATATGCAATCTATTGCATATAAGTACTAATGATATAAGAATTAATTATGTCCCCATAACTAAAAAGATATGTAATCATATTCATTCGATGTATGCAGAAAGTAAATCAGTTTTATGCCTGTTAACAGTCAATAAACACTATGAAATAACTTGAGCTAAAAAGGATTTAGTTCCATAGATCTCTCTATATATGTAGCGATCTACGATTAGTTCAGATGTATAAACTTTTACTTGCAAGTGTAGTTTACAAAAATATCCAACTAAATGCCTGGATGTCAATACGTTTTGACGGTTTAAGAAATATGTAGTTTATTCTCTAAGCAAAGTTTGGCAAATATCAGAAAAGCTAAGTGAATAGCTTAGATAATGGCAGAGATATATTAAGTTAAAATGTGTAATTAATATACACATTTACTATATTAACCATTTTAAATAAAATATTTAATCTTCAAGATTGACCTTTGTTTACCATGATTTCAACAGGAAGTATTATGAAAGGAATCAAAAGGGACAAGAAATTAAATCCGACATAAATAAAACTTATGAGAAACAAAATTAGAATAACAAATATGTTTTAATAAGTCCATACCTTAGCTTAATTATTAGTGATTTTACTAAGATAAATATCAACAAAACTACCCTCAAAATGAGTTATATAATTCATATTTTGACAGACTAATTACTAACTCCAATTAGACTAATTGCCCATAAATTAACCGCATAGAATGGGAGTAATGTATGTCAAGTAGACAAGCTGCTTGGAAAGCAGGGGTGGAACGATTGGTTAATCCTCTTAGAGACATGTTTAGTTCGTGTACCTGGTACAGTCCCTTCCCGAAAACTATTGACCAAAAGATTTAAAGAGTGTAACATGCATATATAAATAATTTAATATAACAAATTCAACGGACAATTACTACAACTTCGTGTAAACAAACTATACTGTATTACTATACTGTATTATGTAGACTTACTCTACCTAGAAACTAACATATTATGGTGTGGCATTGAATTGTTTGTTTATTGGTAAACATATGTTTTTAGGCATAACCACACAGTGTGGCACATGAAGTAGAGATGCATGCAGTTTTTTACTCTGCATTGCATAAAAAAAATAACATCTGCTATAAGAGTTTAAAAATAAAACTAATGATGGTTAAAAAAAATAAATGACTCCGAAACTATATCGTAAAAGATATATAGATTTTAATGATTTGGATCACCATTTAATAAACTATAATATCATTTACTTTCAATAAAGCGGGGAGCGAGCTGGCGTAGTGGTTAGAGCGCGGGACTTCGGTCCCTGAGGTCCCGGGTTCGATCCCCGCCAAGTCACCAATGGATTTTATCTAAGTGATAATGCCGCAACCCCTAGGTCTAGCCTGAAGTAATGTGAAAAACAATCCCAGACTCGTGCCTAGCGTCCTTAGGGGAAAAAAAATGGGTTTCATTATAAGGATATAATTGCTTATTTTCAATCTGATAACAATTTTACCTACAATTCTTTTACCTGAATTTCTGGTATGTATATCAACATATTTCGATACGATTACGGAAATTTCATTTCACTAAAAAAGAGGTATCTATGTAAAAATAATGTAACAACAAAGATCTGCCCGTGACAACAACTATGTTGCCATTTTGTTCTCTAGGACTGTTAGAAAGGACAGTGTAAATGTGAAAGACCAATGTTCACACATTTATCAGCCCCCAGCTGTGTTTAAAGCGTTATCTCGTGTGTTAACGTTGTTGTGAACCACAAACTCCACAGATTTGTAACGGATTTTTTACAGAGTACAGAAATCAAAATTATAGATTTTATAGTAAAATATTTTACAAGAATTCCTTAGGCTAATGAATATCTAATAAATGATTATGAGCCGTTCCAAATGATAGATTGGTGTACAAAATTACAGTTTGCAAGTTATTTGCTATTTAAATATCTTTTCATTTTCAGTATCCTTTAGTGAATTTTGAAGATGTACTCGAATAAAGAACATTATTTATCTGTGGATAGTTAGTTGATGCCAAAAATAAATTTATCGTTTGTCAATAATACAAAACGTTTCTGATGGTGAAGAAGACTTAAAATCGCAATAAAGGTAAGTGTTTTTTTTGTTTTTTTTTTAAATTAATAAAGCTAACATATATGAGGGTATATTTAACGTTTCCGCTCTACCCGAAAAATTAACCGTCAGTGTGAGCAGCTATTCACCCAATATAAATGTATTCAATTATATTATAATACTTTGTGGTCCGGATTTTATCCTATACTAACTACTACAGTTTTTAAATTGTTCTATCACACTTTTTGCAGGTATAACGAGCAGGTATGGATTTATGGTGGTCTACATAGTATTTCATATCGACATAAACTGCATACAAATTTATTAATTCCAAGTAATTAGACATAAGTGATGAAATATCTCCTGAATAGAAAATAAGCTATTTCTACAATAACACTAGTTATGTGTAACGAAAGAATTTCGTAAGTGGATTAAAAATTGACGGAGTTAATGTTATTACCCACTACTGTTAACATGTGAAGCCATTTTAAAAGTCATATTTATTCGTGAGCGACTAACACTGGAAAAATTTTAAGAGGGATCGTAAATTAAAACAGTAGTACTAGGAAACATTGGAGAACATCGAAAAATAACCTAAAAAGAGTGAAAATTACAAAAAAAGTATATGATTAGATTCAAAACAAATGTAATGAAACTTAAGCCTTCACATTGTTTAGGTATAGATGAAACACTATATTAATTGGCATGGTTTGCTTTAAATAGCGATTGTTGCATTTAATTTGTTAGCTGTCTAAACATCATGTTGTTCTCAGGTGCAACATGAAGTACACTCTGGGACTGAGACAATAGAACACAAGTGACATACCATGTACAGTAGACCGCTGAAACATCGGTATTGTCCATGTACCCATGGGTGGTGTTGTTCATGTGTGTGTGTGTGTGTGTTGTATTGACCTAGCTGAAACATTACCACAATTACAAACATTTCACATTGTATATATTTAAGCTTACCCTGATTTATGATTGATTAATTCTCTGAAAATTCCTTAGATAAAGAGGATTTATCAAAGGAAGATTTTTCTTCTACAACCATCGTCGTACGAATAATTAATACAATTCCTCTGAAATAAGTGATGATAAACTTCGATCTGGAATAACTAAATAAAATCTAAAATTTACATAATCTGATTTCATATTTTTGCTTCCTGTACTCTACTCACTCATGATTTTAATCCAGTTCTTTTTATAAGTTTGAAGCAAACAAATAAGGGAAACATAAACTGGTTCAAACTTCAAATAGTTTTTCTTACTTAGGATTCTAAAAGTAGCAATTTATACACTATGAATATTTTAGTTGCTTTTACTGTGTCATTACACCATTGAAGTATTATTAGATAGTCTATTTTGCTTTAGGGAGTTAAACTAATAAAGCCTTGTATTACTACTTTCAAACAATACTCATTTTCACTTACTTACTTTTAACAAAGAACAAGTATTTTTTACAAAAGAAGAATTAGAGTAAAACGTTTGTCAGGATGAATGAAAACTGCCATCTGTTTGGACAGAAAGAAAAATAGCAACTGTGAAGTTTTAATGAGTGTAATTTCTTAAGTTATTTGTCTCTACTCCATAAGTGCTGAGTGTTCTTTTCTGTTAGCTTGCTTTACTTGTTACTTGACCAAAAAAGGGTTAAATTGGGCTACAATATATTACACACTGTTACATATTAACTTTAACAACATACCTCTTGTCAATGAATTTATAAAGAAAAAATAAAAAAGTACCAGGAATTAAAACATGTAATTTTGCTCTACAGTTTGTGCTATTTTATATTTTCAATAATTCACTAATTTAGAGTTAAATTAAAATACAAAGAATAAACTCATGTTATCCTTCATAGTTTTGAAGTGAAATTATAAATTATAAATGTAACGTTATATAATGTTAAGCTCTTATAAAGTTCCGTATTCCAAAAAGTTTAAGATACAAACATATAAATTTGGTAAGCCAAATATATAAGCATTGTCAACAAAGCAAAGAATTGTTTCTAGATTTTACAGAAAACATTTTGATTAGAGTCTTAATTAAAATTAAAAGTTCAAGTGTTCAAAGAATGTATCTATCTTTGTTGCCCACAATGGTAGGGAAGTTAGGAAACTTCGTAGACCTGAAATGTTGTACTTATGAAATTCCACCCCAAAACAACAAGAGATCAAAAGAAGCTTTGTAACAGTCGTTAGGAGTTTTGTGATTTCTTTGAAAGAAATCTTCACTCTCAGAAGTGAATTCCATAGTGATTCTTTAACTACTTTTAAAGAGTGATAAGATATTTTAAAAATCACCTGATCCAGAACAAATAACAACCGTGCTTTTCTGCGTAGCTTTAGAGGATCTAAACTAAAATTACTTCAATGTAATTCTATACAAAAATTAAAAAGACAATTGAAATAAAATGATAATATTTAAAGTATAGATTCTAAAATTTGTAACTTTTTAATATTATAGTGTAGTTAATGTTGAAAATATTTTGTATCTCATGTAAGCCGTAAATCTTCCAAACTAAGGTTATGCATCTAATATTTCAAATTGATAAAATAGTTTTCTTCTAATTAAAGGATCATAAGAATGGAGTCTTAAAACTCCTTTACATTTGCTGGCTGAACAAATACACAATGCTTAAAGAATACCCCTGCCACAGCGAACCTGCAGACTAAACGAATTTCCATTTGCCTAATTAGATCTACACTAAAATGTCTCCTGAAAATATCACCTTTATTCTATATTTAAATAGCATTAGTTCAACGAGTTCTTAGGTTTGCTGCAACAAACAAGGTGTAAAAAGGTGTTTTTTTTTTAATTTTAAAAGTTTAGTATTATATGAATGCATTTTCCAAATGTGATCAAAATATGCTCATCGACATGCAAACTAAAACAGTTTACAACTTTCTCCATAAGAATAACATGGGAATTTAAAATTTAAAATTTAAAATTTTTTTGAATTTTTTCCGTAGCCTTTAGGCGCATAATAACGCTTCAATATACTAATTTTTTTTCTTAAGCTCTACAAAATGGTTTTGGCTCTACAAATACGTTGCTAAATTTTAGGTTTTTAGGGTCAAGAATGGGAAAACCCAATTTTTACCCCATTAAAACCCCCTATAAACCGCTGTTCCTACAGTTTGATCATGCTGTTTCGCGATCTCGTTTGAATAATATATTAATTGGAATGGATGGTGTTTTCGGCCTCTAGGGATCTCAAAATAAAAAGTAATTCGGTCCCGGGTCCAGGTCTTACCATGAGTACTACGGTAATAGCTTATTCCCTATATGGGAAATTCGCTAAAATTAAATTACCTAGCCACATGTGATCAAATGAAAATAAATGAATTGGTCAGTGTATTACCTTAAGAGCAGTCCCCTCTTTCGATAATTCAATTAGCAAGTATAATCTAATAACAAAACAGTTTACAGTTTGACTTTGATTAGAGCTAAGAGCCGACATTTTATCGTATATACAATACAATATAAACCGGTTTATCTTTACCGTAATAATAGTATATAATCTGTATCAAACTTATAAAATGAAAATTTAAGTACACATAATTTTATAGTAACTTCTATTAAGAAAACTGTCTGAACCAGTGAAACTGAAATTTATATACAACCAACCAATATTTACATTTTAGCGAGTTATAAGCCATTTGAAACACACTCACATCCTGATTGTTGGTGCAATGAATACATTGCAGATACAGCCAGGTATAACAGGGGTGCAATGTCAGCATATCGGACAAACATCATCAATATCACTCTGTCATCAACTGTCATCAGGTAATGAGAGGTGGGTGCATCAGTGCAGAACACAACGTTCTATATGACAAAATATGGTGCTACCAAGATTTCTAGAAACAAACATGGATGGTAACGATGGTGTTCTTCAATACATTCCTACTCTTATTAAAATAACGTACAACTAACAGAGCTTAAAAACTGGTTGAAAGGTATTCAGTCATAGCCTTGGATGACTGCGGAAAATCGATCGCACCCACACTAAATCGAAAAACCGAATGATTTCAAAAGGAATAACAAAGCCTGGCAGCTAACCAGACAATTTAAACTGATTCATTAGTTGGGATTTTTGCAGTATTTCTACAACATGGTTTTAAGTTACATGGTAGATGTTGCAACTGTCTTGTCTCTGTCTGACAGGTAACAACGACAGATAGTGTTTGTACAACAAGATGTATGACTGTACACTACATGCTGGATGTTGCAACTGTCTTGCCACTGTCTGACTGGTAACAACGGCAGATGACACAGCTGCTAGTGTAGTGTTTGTACAACAAGATGTATGCCTGTAAATAACATGGTATATGTTGCAACGGTCTTGTCACTGTGTGACAGGTAACAACGACAGATGACTCAGCTGCTAGTGTAGTGTTTGTACAACAAGATGTATGACTGTACATTACATGGTAGATGTTGCAACTGTCTTGTCACTGTGTGACAGGTAACAACGACAGATGACTCAGCTGCTAGTGTAGTGTTTGTACAACAAGATGTACGACTTGTACGTCACATGGTAGAGGTTACTACTGTCTTGTCACTGTGTGACAGGTAACAACGACAGATGACACAGCTGCTACTGTAGTGTTTGTACAACAAGATGTATGACTGTACATTACATGGTAGATGTTGCAACTGTCTTGTCACTATGTGACAGGTAACAACGCCTGATGACACAGCTGCTAGTGTAGTGTTTGTACAACAAGATGTATGCCTGTACATTACATAATATATGTTGCAACTGTCTTGTCACTGTCTGACTGGTAACAACGGCAGATGACACAGCTGCTAGTGTAGTGTTTGTACAACAAGATGTATGCCTGTAAATAACATGGTATATGTTGCAACGGTCTTGTCACTGTGTGACAGGTAACAACGACAGATGACTCAGCTGCTAGTGTAGTGTTTGTACAACAAGATGTATGACTGTACATTACATGGTAGATGTTGCAACTGTCTTGTCACTGTGTGACAGGTAACAACGACAGATGACTCAGCTGCTAGTGTAGTGTTTGTACAACAAGATGTACGACTTGTACGTCACATGGTAGAGGTTACTACTGTCTTGTTACTGTGTGACAGGTAACAACGACAGATGACACAGCTGCTATTGTAGTGTTTGTACAACAAGATGTACTACTGTACGTTACATGGTAGATGTTACTACTGTCTTGTTACTGAGTGACAGGTAACAACGACATGACACAGGTGCTAGTGTAGTGTTTGTACAACAAGTGGTACGACTTGTACGTCACATGGTAGAGGTTACTACTGTCTTGTCACTGAGTGACAGGTAACAACGACAGATGACTCAGCTGCTATTGTAGTGTTTGTACAACAAGATTTACGACTGTACGTTACATGGTAGATGTTACTACTGTCTTGTTACTGAGTGACAGGTAACAACGACTGATGACACAGCTGCTAGTGTAGTGTTTGTACAACAAGATGTACTACTGTACGTTACATGGTAGATGTTACTACTGTCTTGTTACTGAGTGACAGGTAACAACGACTGATGACACAGCTGCTAGTGTAGTGTTTGTACAACAAGATGTACTACTGTACGTTACATGGTAGATGTTACTACTGTCTTGTTACTGAGTGACAGGTAACAACGACATGACACAGGTGCTAGTGTAGTGTTTGTACAACAAGATGTATGACTGTACGTTACATGGTAGATGTTGCAACTGTCTTGTTACTATGTGACAGGTAACAACGACTGATGACACAGCTGCTAGTGTAGTGTTTGTACAACAAGATGTATGATTGTACGTTACATGGTAGATGTTGCAACTGTCTTGTTACTGAGTGACAGGTAACAACGACAGATGACACAGCTGCTAGTGTAGTGTTTGTACAACAAGATTTATGACTGTACGTTACATGGTAGATGTTGCAACTGTCTTATCTCTGTATGACAGGTAACAACGACAGATGACACAGCTGCTAGTGTAGTGTTTGTACAACAAGATGTATGACTGTACGTTACATGGTAGATGTTGCAACTGTCTTGTTACTGAGTGACAGGTAACAACGACAGATGACACAGCTGCTAGTGTAGTGTTTGTACAACAAGATGTACGACTGTATGTTACATGGTAGATGTTACTACTGTCTTGTTGCTGAGTGACAGGTAACAATGACAGATGACACAGCTGCTAGTGTAGTGTTTGTACAACAAGATTTATGACTGTACGTTACATGGTAGATGTTACTACTGTCTTGTTACTGAGTGACAGGTAACAACGACTGATGACACAGGTGCTAGTGTAGTGTTTGTACAACAAGATGTACGACTGTACGTTACATGGTAGATGTTACTACTGTCTTGTTACTGAGTGACAGGTAATAACGACAGATGATACAGCTGCTAGTGTAGTGTTTGTACAACAAGATGTATGACTGTACATTAAATGGTAGATGTTGCAACTGTCTTGTCACTGTCTGACAGGTAACAACGACAGATGACACAGGTGCTAGTGTAGTGTTTGTACAACAAGATGTACGACTGTACGTTACATGGTAGATGTTGCCACTGTCTTGTCACTGTGTGACAGGTAACAACGACAGATGACACAGCTGCTAGTGTAGTGTTTGTACAACAAGATGTACGACTGTACGTTACATGGTAGATGTTGCCACTGTCTTGTCACTGTGTGACAGGTAACAACGACAGATGACACAGCTGGTAGTGTAGTGTTTGTACAACAAGATGTATGACTGTACGTTACATGGTAGATGTTGCAACGGTCTTGTCACTGTGTGACAGGTAACAACGACAGATGACACAGCTGCTAGTGTAGTGCTTGTACAACAAGATGTATGACTGTACATTACATGGTAGATTTTGCAACTGTCTTGTCACTCTCTGACAGGTAACAAAAACTGATGACACAGCTGATAGTGTAGTGTTTGTACAACAATATGTATGACTTTACGTTACATGTTAAATGGTGAAATTGGCAGGTTTTAAGTACAATAAAAAATTTGGCCTTAAATATGATAACCAGGAAAAATCTGGGAATCGTACAATACTATATTTTGCATGGGAGCGAAAAATTTAAAGTCCAATAATAACAAATGGAATCTACCCCCAATGACTATTTTAAATCATCTTACTTTGTCGTGTCACGTAATTCAGGAACATTGTCTTGGAATGAACAATATGGTGTTGAAGGTTTTTTTTTTGAAATTGCAGTAAAATATTAAATTTACTTACTTTTTTACCAGAATGCTATTCGATTTTGAGTCCTCTTGCTCCTCTTGCTTATTTTGAGTTCTCCTTACTCTTATAAACGTCTCAGTAGAACTACATGATGTCAGCGTTTTACAAGTCAAGCGTTTTGCCAATCCTTTGCATAGTAACTTGCTCACTTCATATGCATCTAAAATATACATTTTATTATGTCTATAATTGCTATACATCACACATTTGAAAAATCTTCCCTGATGCAACAATAAAAGTAGACTTATTATATATCATAGCTAGGCCCTCATGTGACTTTCACCCGAGCTAAAACTTAATAGTTTTGAAAGAAAATGAGTGAGGTTTAATATTAATTTAGACCCGTAGAGTAACTATATTTTTCATCATACTACTCCATTCTTTGAGATAAAAATCTACAAAATATACGTTTTGTACATGGTTTGCGTTCAAAAGCTCCAGAATGTGTTTCTGTTTTATTTTATTTTAATTTTTTACTAACATGCTTTACTGATGTTTCCATACACAATCTGTTAAGTAAATCAATATCTAGTCAATAAAATGTTTTACATAAAAAAAACCTTTTAGTGAAAAATATAATGCGATACGATGAAGAACACATTGGTATAAACACGCCATGGTATTATTTGTAGTTGAAAATTAGGAATTTCTCTTTGGAAAATATATTAGACAAATTTCAATTCTTTTAAAATCTAGGCTTACAGTTAGTTCTAGACTTAAAAAAACCCATATCCATGCAGCAAATACCATTATTTATATTATACATTGTGAACAACCTCTTTGCCACTATTGGTATCTAAAAATATTAAATTTAAAGAAAATATTAAGAAGAGAATTTAAAATATATTGTATGACTTCCACTCTTTAAATTACCTAAACTTTCCAAAAATATTTTCTGAGATACCAATGGTGGTACAGTTAAGTGTTCCACCCTGTATATTCAAAATTGTATATTACAAAAATGTTCTTCTGAAGCAATATAATCTGTTTAGTATTTCCCTCCTTTTACAGTATACAGGGTGTTTCTTTTTTTAACTTGCATCTTTATTTATGTAAAAACCGCAATAGATAGAAATATTCAGTTTGCGGGAATCATATATTGACGTAGGGGGCACAATTTTAAATAAATAAATAAATAAATAAATAAATAAATAAATAAATAAATAAATAAATAAATAAATAAATAAATAAATAAATAAATAAATAAATAAATAAATAAATAAATAAATAAATAAATAAATAAATAAATAAATAAATAAATAAATAAATAAATAAAATAAATAAATAAATAAATAAATAAATAAAAATGCCTTTATTTACGAGCGAGTTTCATGATACATGTTTTTCAAACTAACTCAAGTCACTAAATCTAAACTATCCTAATATATTTTCTTTGAATTCAACGTTACTTTCACATTCCCCCCTTCCCCCCCTGCCCACAACTTATTTTTTTTAATAGCAAGGTACCCCTTGTGACATATCAAATAAAAGAGCATAAAAAAAGAAAATGTTTGATGAAAAAAATTGAAAATCGGTTCAAAAACTTGTGAGATATTTCCGCCCCCCCCCTCCCCAGAACTTAATTTTTTTAAATCGCAACGTACCCCTTGTGACATATCTTATGAAAGAGCATGAAAAAAGAAAATGTTTGGTGAACACAAATTAAAAATCGGCTCATGAATTTGTGAGATAATCCCCCCCCCCTTTTCCCCTACCCATAACTTCGTTTTTAATTGCAAGGTAACTCCCTTGGGACATAAAAATTTTTCTTTTTTCATGCTTTTTCATTTGATATGTCACAAGGGGTACCTTTCGATTTAAAAAAAATTGAGTTCCGTGGAGGGGGGGGGGAAATATCTCGCAAATTTATGCACCGATTTTAATTTTTTTTTTCATCAAACATTTTCTCTTTTCATGCTCTTTTATTTGATATGTCACAAGGGGTACCTTGCTATTTAAAAAAATTAAGTTGGGGAAAGGGGGGGAAAGGGGGGGGAATGTGAATGTAACGTTGAATTCAAAACAAATGGGCCCTCTACGTCAATAGATGATTCCCGCAAACTGCATATTTCTATCTATTGCGGTTTTTACATAAATAAAGATGCAAGTTTAAAAAAAAAACACCCTGTATATTATGGTAATACCTAGACCTGGGACCAATTAAAAATTTTTTGTCAGAAGCAAACATGAAATTTTTTTAGAAACGTTCAAACAATTTGCGACAGTGTAATATTCACTTCACGACATGGAGTGCGCATTTCATTCAGACATTTCTTGAATCGAAATATTCAAAACGCGTTGTCTAAAAACGTGATCTAAAACGTATGCCACGTACAAAAGGGTAGAGAAAGGAGGCAGTGAGTACAAACAGCTCAATAAAGTTAAGAGATGGAAATTGGATAAATAGATTTGTCTACCTTCCTTAGTTTGACCTTTCTAACGTGATATTCCTTGTTTGTAGTTGATGCTCTAGAGTATTGAATTCAAAAGAGTTTACTATTAAAAATATGACGTTTGACATTCCTTGTGCTTAGTAAATAATCTTAACCGTTCAACTTTTTTTGTAAAGTAAGATGCATTTTGATTATGTATGAAAAATGTAACTATACTTTACAAGGAATTTGGGTAGTAGAGTGGTAATTCTGCTTCAAATAAGGAAGTTGCTGTTAAGATTCTGAGCCCTTTAGTAATTCATTTGTTATTGGGCTAGCAAATAATCTTAACGTTTACAAAATTCACGTTAAAGGAACATTAAAAGCTCTTCATAAGAAAACAAACGTAAAAATTGTGTAGACATAGACGAATATAAAATAGGAAATAATATGAACATTCTCATGTATAATATATAGCATACATTGTATACAAAGTAGTGGATTTTGCATGTAGTTGAAATTGTTACAAAACATGTTCCCAATATTTTTTTTTAAGTTATCAACTGGAGTTCCCTGAAGTTTTCAAGCGTCAACGGGAATTAAATTGAGAATGAAATACAATTTTTTTGTCAAGTGCAATAAAAATGTATATGAAAATGGACATTATTCACAATACATTATACATCATAACATCGTTTAAGCGTGTAGTCGTAAGAATTGTGATTGTCAAAGTGGGAAATGCGCACTCCATAGTCATGCAGATAAAACAGTAACAAATCATGTTAAAGCGTTGTCCTGGCGTATCATTATACGCCATTATGTCGTTTGAAATGTCACATTCGACACGGTTACAGCACGATTTAAATACAACAAGGTAATGTAGATAAAACAGTAACAAATCATGTTAAAGCGTTGTCCTGGCGTATCATTATACGCCATTATCTCGTTTGAAATGTCACATTCGACACGGTTACAGCACGATTTAAATACAACAAGGTAATGTAGATAAAACAGTAACAAATCATGTTAAAGCGTTGTCCTGGCGTATCATTATACGCCATTATGTCGTTTGAAATGTCGCATTCGACACGGTTACTGCACGATTTAAATACAACAAGGTCATGTAGATAAAACAGTAACAAATCATGTTAAAAAGTTGTCCTGGCGTATCATTATACACCATTATGTCGTTTGAAATGTCACATTCGACACGGTTACTGCACGATTTAAATACAACAAGGTAATGTAGATAAAACAGTAACAAATCATGTTAAAACGTTGTCCCAGTGTGTGTAATGATATTTCCGGCATAGTGTCAATGCAAAAATTAATTCTTTCGAAAACATTTTCAGGACAATTTTGTTTCATTAACGGGAAATGATATCTGTGAACTCAAAGATAAACAAATTGATTTTAATTTATTTATTTTCCTATAAAAAAATATGAAAATATTCCAAATACAAATTATCTTTAGGTAATTATGACAAAAAACTAAAACAAAATAAAAACTGTGAATTCAACCACCACAAACATACAATAACATACTAGACACACAAAGTTTAAAACGTTGATATTTCCTCTGTATTATAACGCTGAGTTTTTTTCCAACAATATACTGGGGTTCTTAACTGTATCTTAAGTTAAAGTCAGGTCTGGTTTCTTACTGATATAAGCTAATCTAATTTATGTCCGCCCTAAAAGCAAAAATGCCTTTTTATAATGGAACTTTATGAAGTTTGCGTTCTTAACCAGAAATATATATCTGCCTTTCATACCATACAAAGATTATATTTTCAGCGTAGTTCCTACTTGACATCAACTCCTCTGCTGTGCTCGTCTCTTCCAATTTTCCACCTGGCTTCAACCTCACGACGTGTTTTCCGTTGTTCTTGTTAACTTGAAAATCTCTGTGTATTCATTACATGTATATGTAACTCGTATGTGTCTTTGGTAATCCTAGTAACGTTTCTTTGGAAAAAGCTATGTTGGTAATATAAATGTAAACATTATTAAGGAATAAATTATCATAAACAATTGATACCATGCAATTAACATAAAAAAATGTTTTTGGTTTGATTTGGAAATACAATATCAATTACCAAAGCAGAATGCATAGATTAGTATATACATTTTATAAAAGGGATATATCCAATTAATCACTATTATACTGATCTGTTATGCCACTATCTATTATACTGTTCATAGACTTAAAAATATAACTAAGCAAGGCCAGTTTGGGTTGCATTTCACAATGTAACTACAAAACCAGGCCATATACTATTTATTTTAATTTTTTCAACTTAGTCTACATAAGGTGACAAAAAACCTTCCCATGCTCTATATTATTTAGATTTTTACCTATTCAAATATTCAAGTAGGCTGCATTAAATTGAAAGGTATTTTGCAAGACAACATTTGCTCGTTAATTCCTTGCAAAAGTTGGAGTTTGAATGTGAAACCAGCCGAGGATATCAGTTTAATGCAAACCAATCACAAACAACCTAAACGAACGATTTATCATTTTCTCATTTAAGTTTACAATGATGAATGATCGATGATACAGGTTTAATCGTTCGCTCTTCTCGTTTTAACGGTTGTGTTTCAATTATTCCCTTGAGCTTATTAATCCAATGTACTTATTAATAATGGATAAGTAGTTAATTTTGACGTATACAAAGGCATAACTAAAATAATTAATAAATGAGATAAATATTTATTTTGTCGAATAAATGGGACTGTGGATTTGGTTTGTGATCTAGTAAACTCACTATATTAATGGTTTTTTTTTATTCAAAGGTAGTTAATACTTTTTAACCATGGTAGCTTTGGAATGACTACATTTTCTCCGTGACGATGACTGATAGTTGAGAATAGTAAATTTGGATTGAATAATGGTAGCAGCATGGCTAATTATGATTAGCAATATTTGCATATGCTAAAAAAATAAAAATAACTAAATTATTATAGGGTTGCTTTTTGCTCAATTCCCGTAACCATTTTAAATAAATTAAATAGCTTCAACAATATAATTTTATGAACGTAAACTATATGTATTTGTGATCCTTAAAACACCTATGGCAATATGATTTTGTCAAAACGCAATACACTTTTAATCTATAGTTTTAGACAATAGATGGTTTAAGTAATTTACAGGTAAAATACCTTGGGTAGTAAAAATCAGAGTCCTCAATTATTATTATACTGTTGTGTAGAATTCGAACAAATAACTGAAATTAAAAGTTCATGAATATTTCAAGAGAAATTGTCGCTAGAACAAAATGAATTTTACCCATATTGAATCCATATTTCTCATACGCAAAACCTTTATTGTAATTGATCACTTATGAATATAATTTAATGTATTTATGCTAAACAAAATCCTTTTCAGTGGGAAACAATGACTCACGTGTTCATTGTTGCGTAACATTTTAATTGTTTCATTGTGAACAAAGTACAAACATTGAACAATAATTAACAGTCTAACGAGTAGGTGATAAGAACAGTACAATTGTGTGGACCTTTAAATGGAAATTTTGTTTTTATTTATTCATTTTACAATACGTCAACGATAGAAATATTGCAAATTGAAAAAAGGTAATTAAAAATATGTACACCAAACAAAGAATTTACGTTTGATATTTGTGATAATCTTATAAATTATGTAACTTGGCCTTGACAAGTATTAAACAGAATTTATTGTAATTGTCTAAATCGGTTCAATACTCCAATTTCAATTCTGTTTAACGAAAATTAAACTTTTTGTAAAACGTAAAAGTAACGATAGTATTGTGTTAAGTTTAGTGTCTAATATCATTACAACTGTCACAACAATATTTAATCAGTAAACTGTCATTTAAGTAATTATTCTTTTATGATATTGTAAGGTAATTTTATAAGTAAGTATAAATGTATTCAAACGAAGATTTAGATTTAGTTCAGTCATTCGTTTAATGTTGTTTTTATCTATGTAAAATGTTGAATTTGTTGAAGGAAATCGATTTTAGAAAGGTTAAAACGTACTTTTTTTATAGCTACATAGCTCTGAAAAATAAATTCGTGTCAAGATTAAAGTAATGTTTGACGAGTCTTTTAAACAAACCAACCACCAACTTACTTACAAGATTAAGCTTAGTTCAGTCAAAAACATTTATGTTGGAACAGCTATTGATCCAATACTGATACAGTGGTTGGAGTGCAGTACCTCTTTACTAGAAGATAACGGTTTAAATACAGCCAAACACCAATATCTTTTCGCTATAAACATAGTGGCCACAACCTAACCTAACCTAACCAAACATAGTGGCCACAACCTAACCTAACCTAACCAAACATAGTTGTCACAACATAGTGTTATAGAGAACGCTTTAAGCTGAGGAACAGTGTGTATAAATAAGTAAACAAAGACTAGGTGTTCGATTCATTTAGCAATATCTACGAATACCTTTTCTTAGTAAAACTAATAGGACTTTTCTTTAAATATTGAGATAATAGTTTAGTTTTAGTATCTTTGAGGAAGGACAAACAGGTTAAATACATACTTAAATTGTGTTCTTAATAAAGCAAATGCATTGTTATTTATATTGCTCAAGATACTGTATTATTTTTGTTACAACTCATTTAAACTTATTAAGCGACCAAGTTTTAGAGAATACTTTTAGCGAATAAGAAATCTACAGTGTAGTTCAAATAGTGTATGGTTTACTTCGTTCAAATCTTGCTCTAAAGAAACTTTGGCAATAGACCAAAAATTGAAAGGATGAATGCAAATGTCAAGAGAAGTTGTGTACTAAATCAAATATCCACAAAAACATTCTAATCTCTTTCTTATATTATCGTGACGTCGTATTGAACTTTATTATTTTTAAGGAATATTTGGTAAAATTACAAAATGTAAAAACAACTTTACACTATAAAACCCTCAAAAACCTTTTGAGTTGTAAATATAAAAGAGACATTACCAAAAAGGTTTCCCAAATCCATTCTTCAGTATTATGAATATAACAAATGTTCATAGACTCATGATATAATAATGATTAATAATATAATTAAAAACACCCCCACCGCATTAAGCCTGCAGTCTAAGCGAATTTCCCGAAATTTTTTCCCGGATTTTTACTTAAAAATTTCTTTAAACTTGTCAGATTCATTCTCTATGTAAATATCATTAGGTTTAACGAGTATTTAGGTTTGCTGATAAGGGGGAGGTAATAAAGAGTTTTATTTATTGCAATGTTAATATAGCTAAGTATGAAATAAATAAATATGCTAAGCTTGATCACAATGTATTCATAAACAAGTAATTTATAATAGTTTACTTATTCTCTATAAGAATATCATGGAGAATTTAAATTTACAATATAATACAGCTTTCTCCATAACCTCTAACCAAAACACTTTAAAATACGAAATTTGTTTGAGCTGTACAAAATCTTGGAAAGAAATTGAGAAATTAATTGTTTTGAGGGCTACAAATAAAACTAAAAACATCTTATACCATATAAAAACCCCCCATAAAACCCCGTTCCCATGGTTAAATCATGCTCGTCTAATTAAACGTAGGTGTACACGTTTATATCAAATAATATTTAAATTGGATCGTTTGATGATAAGCCCTGGACTCGGTAAAAATTAAATATTTCGTTTTTGATATCCGTTTAAATCCATACACTGATATCATGATCACCAAGGATTTGTATACTGAATACTCAACAAACATATTTCAATCTTAAAGGTTAATTGCGTCAACGTTAACCCATGATGCGTTAATTAAAAACCATGGTGCTCATTTTAACAAGCAAAAATCAACAGTTGTTTTGTAATGTAACAACGTTAGCCAAGCTGCATTATCCAGGACAGTGGAGGGACATTTTAACGAGCTGCTTTTGACGGTTTCTTCTATAATCTCGTGTTTTACATAATATAAGTTGAATTATTTGTTTGACCTGGCTCGTAGTAAAATGTTGTAAACAAAAATATATAATATGTTGTAAAATGGTGAAATATATAATACTAACATTGTTTTTTTTCATTAGAATTTGTTTTTGCTAACTTTTATTTTATGTAATAATTGTATAATGAACTATGTTTATGTTTTATATTGTTTTGTATTGTTTAAGCATTTATTATTTGTTTCAGTTTTTCTAAGTATAATATGTTATACTGTGGTCCATTAACTTTGTCGTAGAGCCAACAAAGTTAATCATTTCAGGCTATATGATTGTTACATGCATTGAAAAACTCCATCCACTATAAATGATACATTTAATTACTAATACAGAATATTAAAATTAATTATATGTATCGTTTTTGTATTTAGTAGTTTACGAATCATGTCGACGTTGACTGTAATATTAATATGTAAAGTTTAATAGCTTAAACTTAGGTGCATCGTTGTATATGACCGCTTAAGAAAAAAATATTGCAAGGTGAAAAATGCTCATGGAAGGAAATTTTGATAAATTGCTGAATAACGTCACATTTGATATTGGTCTAGAGTAAATATTAAGATATTTATCTCAAGATTAAAATATTTCCATTCATTATTTACTTTTCCTTTACCTATCTCGACCTTAAACAAACCGCACTACTTAATCAGTTACGTAGTAGATAAACTAATATTTTATTAGGATTTCAACATATTATAGTACTTGTAAACTAAAAAGTTTTGATGAGAACATGAGCTAAATAAATATGTAATATTAACAGTTGCGCCTAAAAAGGAATTTAGGGGAGGGATATATATTATGTTAAGAAAAACATTTTTCTTAAGATTTCTTATATGAATAAAAGAGACACAACATAACATTTACTTCTTAGTTCACAAAAATATAAGTAGTTAGATAGTTTATTCTGAATAAATATATAAGAGTTTAAGTTATTGAAATGAATTCTCAAACATGCTGGAACAATTAGTTCGGTCTGGTAATCAGAAATAATCAAAGTCCAAAGTTTTGTTCTGTCTTCATTCCTGTTCCAATTTTCCACCTGGGTTAAAACTCGCGAATCTAATTTATGTAACTGAGACAAAATTAAAATAAGAATCAGTCTCAACTATATTTATTCTGTCATGCGTTTATTTCAGCCAAATGAGTTAACGTTAATTTATCGGCTATTACTGAATTGTACCATTAAATATATTTTTTAATTGAATAGCAATAACTACAATAACCGATAATGGAATGTGCACCCATCACCTGTCAAAATTCATTAGTTATTTAATAACTAAAGAATTTGATAATCGTTTAGTAACTTTTAGTTATTGCCTGCATACTCAACATCTGATCGTGGTCAGTAGCAAATCTACACAGTTCATCTCTATTCATCCTACAATCAAACTCATGTGTTAAAATTACGCACCTAGGTGGCGTCCCTATCTCAATAATTGATTATTGATAACATTGATAACTGAAATATTCATTTTCCAAGCTGTTTCAGACACTGGATTTTGTAACTATTTTGTTAACAACATATTTTCTTTCTACAAAGTAACAGTTCTAACAGTAACAGTTGCCAGCGATAGCTAGTATTGCACACAACCAGATAATCTTAAAAGCTTTCCACTTCAGTTTCCCCATTGTAAAGAGGTTAGTGCCTGTTTATGGTTGCTCGGGCAACCAGATATTTCCATCGTAGATTAAATCAATGTACTTAATATAATGTCTATATTAAAATGATGCACAAACCACTAGTCTAAAAAAGTAAATGGTACAAACAAATTGCTCTTAACTAAATCAAAAACTTAAAACTGTGCATAGTGTGATGATTTGATAAACAAATTGATTAATAAAAGCTTTTACCAAATATAAAATATCCAATGTTATTGTAAAATATATTAATTCGTTTTTTCCCTTCATTCTTGCAATAAAGGTATGGGGATTCAAACTCTCTACATTTCATCAGCAGGCGTTTCATCTTTATATCACTCACCCTTACACAAGACATTGTCAATTGCCTATTTACACACAGTATTTACACTTGTCAGAACTATTACAGACTGGACGAATATATCATTTATTTTAGTGCTAGTGAAATTAAGATAGAAGACCCCCGAAGACACCACACAAGCTGACGAAATGTATATTCGATTATTTAGCTCAAAAACACAAAACATTTAGCTCATGAACGAAGGCATCATAAAAATATAATATGGTTATTGTAACTGGGATAGCAAAAATAATTTCATAAAGGAATTTAACTTTTCGAAATATGGACAGAATCCCAAAGCATTTAACCAACCCTCTGGTATCACAGTGTGGCCTTTTAGTGACAACCGTTACACTGGTAACATGTACGTCCCGTCTGTTTCATAATTCATGTGTTCCACTTAAAAAAGTAAGTAATGAAATATCAAACTCCTATCAGCATTAGAGAATTACTATAAAATCAACCATAATGCATCGCGCTATAGGCTTTACGTATTAGTATTTTTGTCTTACTTAGTCAACACTAGCTATTAAATATTCTATGTTTCAGCTAACGTTTATGCTTTCCAACTCAATACTAAAATGTACAAATGCAGATTATGTTGATTCGCTTAGCTAAATTGTGCTCGACAATATGAAGCAATTGATGCTATTGCTACACTAAGGTATGCTGTCATATTCTTTTGGATCTATTAACATCAAAAGTAGGAATTTGAAAGTAAGTATTAAGATTTGTTTAGTAAGATCTTTTTAAATTTAATCATAGAGTTGTTGTATTTTTCAAACACACATCAGCACCAGCACTTATACACTTTAATGGCTGTCTTGGTTACATTTTCTTCCCGTTGCAAAGCACGGGTATAGCTGCTTGTAGGACTTCTGTCCAGGTAATTCAGGATAAAATACTGCGAATTAGAATTTTTTAAAGCTATGATTCTGTGTACGAGAGTCCATAATAAATTTAAGGAAACCAAACCAACCTAGAAAACAAAATGCGTTCACCTCTCCGAAATTAATATTTTATTTGCATATTAGAGAATTCCCTTTAAATGCATACCACAGTGATGGTTTGGATTGGTTTACAGATTAACACTTAATATGCTAGTTGAAAACGCCCAATGTTTTATGGTCCGTGGACGATTCGTTAATATATTCGTTCATTACAGAAGTTTAAGCGAGGCCTTGTTTTTAGAGACGGATGAGATGGAGATTTCCATAATCCCCGAATCCCGGCACTCGACGCGCGAATCTTCAACTTTTTCTCTAGTAAATTCTCTAAACTAAGTAATTTTTTATAAGCATTATTATAAAGTTTGAAATCGGTTAAAAATAGTGTAAGATCACAAGTTTAGGCTAAAAGAAACTATTTTATCATCAGGAAGCAAGCTTGTCTTTTTCTTGTTCACCCGTAATTGTGTAAAAATTGCTTAAATGCTTAAATGTATGATACATGTTAATGCTAATACAACATTATAATATACTTTCGAGCTATGTTTGTATTTTAATAGGTTCCAACCTATAAATATATAAAAATATCTTTATTTAAAAACATTTGCTGTAATGTAATATCCATTTTATTCAGTTATGTGTCTTCAGCTTTTAGTCGGGTTAATTTCGTGGTCACGATTGATATTAAATCGATACATCACTTCACTGTCTATGGTATTAAACAATTCTAAAAACATGAACCACATGAAAATCTGCAGTTAATATAATTTTATTAAGCCTGTTACTCGGAAATAGAGTACTTCTCAAATGGTCTTAAATATTTCCAATATTGTAAGACAATTACCAATATTGTACTGACAATTGTTTCTTATGTAAAATATTCTTACGAAAACATATAATGGATGTACGAGAAACCAAGGGTTATAATTGTTCCTAAAAAAGCCCTTAACAGATACTAATAGCATTGGAAAACTTAAATAACATATTTATGAATGTACTGCCATGCACTGTATTATAAATTACATTTGTACTTTGCTGATACTTGCTGTAATCAACTAACCTAATACACCGTAATAAACACAGTTTATTATAATATATATTTATAAAATACTTTACTTTATTCACAATTAACTATGGTATGACAGTTTACAAAATTTTTACCTATATTTTTCAATTGTACCTAGTACTGACAAGCTTAACCCAACTTTATAAAACATATGTTAATATTCTAAACAGAATCAGAAAAAAACTATTCTCAAAAGAACAGTAGAATTGATTGTTTCATAAACGTACAGTTCAATCAGAATCTACAAGTATAAAGGATGTCATTTCCACAAATCATGGACTAATAAGTTTCTAGATTGTGCACAACATCTCCTGCGAGACACATTACTGTGCTTGTAGTTGCATGGATTGCACAATGTTCACAACATGTGTTGTTGTTGTTGTTGTTGTTGCAAATGATTCTCCGGGGGAGAGTTGGGTATAACTTGTTTTCCTGATAACAAACAACAACGTTTGTTGTGTCTTAGAATATTATCAACAGTTATTTCTTTGTTATCACCCAAACTGCTTATAGCTAGGAAATAATTCAATACCTGATTTCATTATTTATCTTGGTACTTATTGAAGATTTTTGGTTTTAAGGCCTATTGTGTAAAACTGTACTGCATAAACACTCCTTTAACTGTAACTGAAATAAGTGCTGTTTTAGTATAATCTCTAAGTATAAGGAGTAACGGATAAGAAAAGTTAGTTGAAAACTTATAATACTTAAAAAATGGTTAAAAACTTTGTAATCGAGCTACTTTATACTATCAGATGGTGGTGGTTAACTACAGATAACCTAACTGTAACTGCAATGTTAGAAATTTTAATTCGTATTTAATATTAAATCATAAAAGTCAAATCATACCGTTTTACGATAAACTCCACAACCTCCATATTTTAAATAATCGTTCAAGCGATCTTGTATAACCTATTATTATATAAAACCAATGGGTAGAAAAGATTTTTTGCAACCAAAGGTTCTAGTAAATCATAGTGAGTATTGAAATTTAATAACACCCACGTAAATTAATTGGAACTGTATAACTCTGAGAAATTAGAAGGGTGTATCATTGTCAGACTTTGTATTTGCAGTACCTTGTTATTTTGCTACTTCAAAAATATCCATTGTTAGTTACAAGGCAAGCGGTGTATATTGCACTGAAAATCTACACACGATTTCCAATTGATTGTCATCGATTTATTAAACAATTTTCTCAAAATTATCTGTGTAGCTACAGGTAGGAATTTTAATAGCTTCCACATTTCAGTCTTTAAAAATATAAACTCAACAATAAAGCGTAAACAAAATATTATGACTGGCTGGGTTTTTGTCATGAAAACTTAATCAAAATGCTATAGCAATATAATCGCTATTATAATGTCAAATCAAATCATTTTATTGGGCCAAAGTAACAATGATACAGTTTGCATGAGTCATGTCACAACAATATAAGTATACTATACTATACATCAATTACTAATTCTAATATTTACTACAATAATGACAAATTAGAGCTTAGAGCACATTTAAGGAATTCTTGGACGCTATAACAGGTTATACTTAGCAATTTATGTTTTAATTGTTTTTTTGGATTTTGAAAGGCTTGGTTCCAACTAACTAAGTAATAGTATCAGATTAGGTTTAACTAAGTAGGTACTTAGTATCAGAGTAGGTACTTAGTAACTAAGTAGGTTTAACTAAGTATCAGAGAGGAGCGAGCTGGCGTAGTAGTTAGAGCACGGGACTTTAGTCCCTGAGATCCCGGGTTCGATCCCCGTCAAATCACCAATGGATTTTATCTAAGTGATAATGCCACAATCCCTAGGTCTAGCTTGAAGTAATGTGAAAAACAATCCAATGCTCGTGCCTAGCGTCCTAGGGGGAAAAAACTATGTATTAGAAAGCCACCCAAATCCCAATATTTCAAAAGGAAAAATAATCTAATTTAGTTTTTTACCCTCCAGCAGTAGCGAAGCGTGTGGTTTTCTACTAGAGAGTAAATATACGGCGTCAAATTTACGAAGTCATTGCTCAGTTTTATCAGCCATGACATTTTGGATAAGTAGGCCTCTGTCGAGTGATTGGCGCGTATAAAACTGCTCTCAACCTAATTCCTTCAGTTTACTTTGGCGCCAACTTTATGGTATATTCCAAAGAGAACGTAATTTAGGCCTATTTTCTTTATGGTTCTCGTATTATTAATCTTAGACGATGCCGAATAAAATGAAATTATAGTGAAATATTGTAATATGTTATGTTAAATTTTACCTTTTAAAATTTACGTGATTCCTTACTCCGATAACTTATTCATCACACGGAAATCGGTTTTGATAGTTTATAAAGTTAAGGGGTTAGGATCATATAACTGTTTTATAGTTCAATGTTTGGATTCGTTTTTGCGATAGCTCAAAAGTAATGCTTACTAGGGTCAATTATTTTCAACTCAAATATTCATTTCTAAGAGACTGATTCATATCGATTATGACCCTTTACGAAAACTTGCCAATTACAGATCATTAAATTAATGTTATCAATACATCACATAAAAACACGAAATGGTAGTGTTCGATCACTAAAGTGTGTTGGTGTAAATGCAGAATACAGGACTTTAGTGTCCAAAGTCACGGGTTCAAATCCTGCCAATCACCAACGTATTTTATCCAAGTGATAACGCCCCGACACCATCTAGGCCTAGCCTGGAGTAATGTGGAAAACGATTCCAAGCCAAAACCTACGAAAATTATGTCATATTGCTATTTAAAAAATGATTGAAAAATCGTCACTGTAATCAGAATAAACTCACTGTACTTAAAATAAGTACAGGTACAAAACTCGACACAAAAAGCGGTGTCAGTAGCTAACGATACGAGTTTGCCACGTAAAGCAGAACCGAAAGACAATATTGTTACAAAAAACCACAATTGAATAATACGTCACGTTTAGTACACAAACTGGACCACAAACAACATCATGACACGTTTGTTTATATGGTTGAGGTAACCATTGAAACACATGTTGGGTTTTATTACAACAATTTAGCATTCAGCCAATAAACCTTGTTCTGACCTAACTAGTTAATCCGTGTTGGTTTGTTTACTACAATTTAAAATTATCGTAGTTTTACTAATTAATAAAAACAGTTACTTTTGGTAGTGTATCACAAATATATTAGATAAAATTGAGTAACATATTGACTGTTTTTCTTGCATTAGAATGTTTGAAGGTGATTTTTTTTGCTTTGTTAATATTACCTCACTATTTTGAAATTCTAGTTTAGCATGAATGATTACAAACAGATAAATTAATGTTTTGTATGTGGTCCAAAATGCATATCATTCCAATGGTCTGCATAGTATTTTCAGTGATGAAGTAACTAACAATTTTTACATATTTTTCTTAATGATTATACTTGTATGAAATATAATTTAGAATTAGATCTTATAATGCCATGAAGGGTAATACACTTTGTTGATAAATTAATGACGTGAAAAACAATTAAATTACGTTCTAACTGATAAGTTTTGATGCTTTACAAACCTTACAAATTTATTTTTAAAAATATTAATAAAAAATGTACAATTACATAAAGTTGTTCCAAACAATATCCAACTATTCCTTAGCATTTGCAATAAGAGTATGTTAAGTAAAAGACCAACACAAACCACATCCATTCTTCACTGGTAATACGACACAATTTATGTGTTCAATCGTATCATAGAGAGTATATAGGATCGTAAATTTGGATATTTCTCCAGATCCTACAATCCTTACAAATCATGAGATTCTGCCATAAATAACTCTGTCACTGGTCTGATTTGAATATAGAGTCGATATATTATGTGGGGTTAAATTTTCATGTTGATATTATAAACTTTAGTTATCTGGTGAATGTAATATTAACATTGGAATAATATAAAATACCTCCAACGCAGCAAACCTGCAGACTAAGCGATCTTTTACTTGTTTGGTTAAAGTTTTACTCAAGTTTTCTATGAATTAGACATATTTATTGCCAAGTTAAATAACATTATATTTAACTATTTCTCAGGTTTGCTACTACGGGGAAGTTAAAAAGTGTTTTTGGCCAAACGTTAATAGCATAGGATAAAATAAATACATTTGCCAAATTTGATCAACATATATAATAAACAAGTAAACTACAACAGTTTTCATTTTCTCCATGAGAATAAAATTGGAATTTTAAAAACATACTTTTCTAACATTTTCTCTGTAATCGTTAGACATACAACAACGCTTCAATACTAATTTTGTTTAAGCTTTACAAAATGATTTGGAAAGAAATTGCAAAATGTTATGTTTTGACACGAGCACCTGGGCTGAAAATCAATTTAGAGTGGTAAATCATATTCATTTTTTGTGTTATTTGAGTGTTCTAACCATTTAAGTGAGTAATTAGGTCACCAAATTGGCAAAACAACGAAGAAGTCTTGTAAAATTAGAGTAAAGACCGTTACAGCTTTATATACTTGGCAATCTCCCCTGAATCGGTAAACTAAATAAGAGCTTTCAGGCTTGAAACTACTTGCAAACTTTCAAAGTGATTAACCGTGGCATTAGATTACTGTTTCGGTCGTCTAATCTGGTGTAGAAATAGTCAACTTTACAGTATTCTATCAGTTTATGTTGTATGATTAAATGCCATTAAGTAATAGGCCTAGAGCTTACTTTATTATTATAAACACCCTAGAATATTTAGGCGATTCTTATAAAAAAAAAAAAAAAAAAACAACTGCTTAAATTAAACTTCCAATCATCTAATCAGTTTACATACAAGCCCATTACTTGTTTTGCACTTTCAACAAAGTATGGTGTAATTATTTTGTGACCTGACAATTATTCAAACATTTTGTGTCCTAGGATATAGATATACTGTCCTAGGATGCTATGTTCTACATTAAACCTTTTACATAAAACGGATTGTTTCAAGTAAGGTTTACAAGGTCGTGGCACTATCACATTGCTACCATTGGTAATTGGCCTGTTTGATCTTAGATTTCGGGGACTTAAGCCCCCACGCTTTATCACTAGATCATATCAATCCCACATTTAAACCACAAAAAAAAAATTAAAACCAGTAACACTTATTTAATTGATACGATTCATATTATTTTTTTATTTCAAGGATTGTGAAATTAGTTTTATATCAACGAGAAATTGTGGCAAAATCAAAATATTGAAAAATACACCAAAACTAGTGTCATATTGTACGTTAGAGTTAGAAGTAAATTTGTTATCAAAGGTTGATCTTGCTATGCTTACAAAACAAATGGCTTCGAAGTTAAAGAGTTATAAAAATGTAATAAGTCCATGAGGAATTACAATTCCAAAGTCTCGTTGCAAGATCTTAAGTTGCTTCTGGGGATCATTAAGCGCAGCAAGTTATGACTCAGCCACAATTGTTTTTAAAATCTATAGAAGATATTTTTTGGTTGAAGAAGAACAATAGTTTGTTTTTAAATCCGATTGCAAAGTTTTTAATTTAAAACTTATTTGTAATAATATTGATATATTTGAACCTGGTTACGTGTGTATTGAAGTAGGTTTATACAGGTGAAATAAATTGGGGAAGAACTAATTTAAAATATAAAAAATAATCGTTACACAGTTGTAATTTTAAACTTAAAGAGCACTGTTATTATTTTTAGGTTGTTTGTATATGCTCTGCTTAGCGGTTAGTATATTTTGATTTAAAACTTTTTGTATTGCTCTATTTGTTTGACTAATTTGAAGAATTGAGAATTTAGGAAGAACTCTAGCACTTCCCACAGTCCCTCTTTAAATAATAATTTTATTACATTTTGTATTGAAAAAGTTTTTTTTTCGTATAAAAAAATATTACACATTCATCTAATAAAAATTATTTCTATAAAAATGTATTTTTCAATTGGAAAAGTCACTTTGTAAAAAAAAATTAATATACGCATAACCAATGTTTTAGGCCAAATTGTAAAGTCCCACAGTAAATTAACAGCTTTTGCAGATTCATTGATATAAAAAAATATATTATAATACTACCAAAGCCAATCCTCAAAGCACACTGCTGGAATGATAATGCACATTTTAACACATTGCTTGTGAGAAATAACTGAACTTATTTTAATGCAGGCATCATAAATTCTTCTCGTTAAAAACAATGGTTTTTAAGATAAAGACAATAAAGCTAGTTGCACAGAAAGTAGCAATTGGAGACGATCAACTAAAACAACACAAGTCGGAGAACGTTGCTTCTCCCGAGGGTTCGATAAATTACTGTCTTTGTGATTGAGTTACTTAATTACTTAAACGCTTCCTTTCTTCTCATCCAGTGTTTTTACCAGTTACCAACAATATCCACATCAGAATCTTTGTTTTTGCAGTATAACATTGAGGTCAGTTAAAAAGTAATAAGGATGCAGTTTTTTTAAAGGTTTATGCATTTTAATTTGGGGTTATAGTATGACTTCACTTAAGTTATTTACAATTTTTAAGTTATAGGCCAAACTACAACACTATAAAATCGACATGAGCTATATTATAGATATTTTTGTAACTTTAAGCAAAAATAAGCGAAGAATCATGTTACCATAATTTCACTACGCTTAGGGATAAAGTTTTTTTATTATATATATATTTTACATTTCATGCTGCAAAAAACTAATCAAAAATATAACGAGCTTAAAATACTTTCACCACGGTATTACCATGTATCTGTCCGTATTCCTTTTCATTCCAACGTATTGGGGATAGAAAAAAAAAATTGTAATGAATGTAAAAAAAAAAAAACAGTGTACAACTGTAAATACCCCTGCCACAGCAAACATGCAGACTAAGCGAATTTCCATCTGCCTGGCTAAAATTCCACTAAATTATTCCCTTAAAATTGTCAGATTTATTTCCTATTTAAATATCATTAATTTTGATGAGTACTTAGGTTTGCTGCTACAGGGAAGAAAATGGGGAGTTTTTATTAAAATATTGATATTTGATGAAGTAAACGATATCTCAAAATTTCATTAAAATATGTCCATAGACAATCAAGCTACAACAGTTTATCTATTCTCCATAAGAATAACATGGTAATTTTAAATTTACACTTTTTTGCATTTTTCTTTAACCGTGAGACAAACAAAAATGCTTTAATATACTACATTATTTGCTTTTTTGAGCTCTATACAATGGTTTGGAAAGAAATTGCAAAATGTTTTGTTTACAGGGTGAAAAATGGGGAAACCCAATTTTTACCACATAAAACCCCCCATAAATTCCTGTTCCCATAGTCCAATCATGCGGTTTCGCAAACTCGTTCGAATAAATGTAAGTTTACACGTTTATACCAAATTACATCAAAATCGAATAATTTTTGCTTGAATTATCGTGCTAACGGACACATATATAAATAAATATTTTACATATACATATAAATTTGAACGGATGGTGTTTTTGGTCTCTGGGGACCTTAAAACGAAAAAGTAAATCGGTCCCGGGTACAGGTCTTACTACGAGACCTAAGGTAATAGCTTATTCCCAATAAGGGCAATTCGTTAAAAATATTGGAATTATTGATCAAAATATTTCTAAATATCGTAAAAAATATTAATTTATAAATTTTAAAACCCAAACAAAAGTTTCAAATAAAGTTTGTAAAACATCCAGTTAAAAATTACCGTTAACCCTCCCTTTTCTTATTAACTTCACAAGAATGTAAACAATTTTAAAAACTATTATCTTAAAAAAGGTCTAATTAAAAATCTGCGAAGTGTGAAAGCAATAAACCTACTACGAGATAAATAGGATAGTGTGAAGAGCAAAAGGAATCGGAACGGCTCGAATATTAAGTGAGACAAATAAAACAGACCGTGTTAGTTTCATTTGTGAAGTTGCTAGGCTATCTCTGAGTTAAATACGACAATTACAATTTCTATGAAGATTGGAGAAGACTTAAGTTTTAAGACATAAGAAGAAAATAAGTAACAAACTTATAAGTATTTTAACTTTAACCATGTATTTTTTTTATTTCGTCATAATCTATAATTAAGTAAAATGTAAATGTGAATACACGCTTTGCGAAGTGAAAATGAAAGCACAGATTTGAACAAGCCATTTTAATGCAATTCATCTTACACTGATTCAGTTAAAAATATTCAAGCAAGTTACTGGTGAAGCACACAAAAACAGGTGGCGCAGTTTTCGGTACCGACGGTGTAATCAATAACTTAGGTCTTGTCCTAAAAACAGCTCTGCTTGTGACACAAACATGGAACCCCGTCCTTCATTATAAAGTCAAAATAGAACTAGATACTGACAGTATAACGTTTATGGACTTAAATTTATTAATTCTTAAATTGATAAGATGCAGCGGTTTGAATTGAAAAAACATCTAAATAAAATGTACAATTCAATTAGATTTTTTCATGCTCAGTCTCAAAATTGTATTAGCAATGGATTAACCAAGATTGATTTAAAATTTAAAAATTTTGCTTTCTAAGTTTGCGTACCAGTAGTTGTATGAAAATCAGATTATGTACAAGTACAACAAAACTAAAGTAAATGGCCTACAAAGAAGCAGGCACTCATCATACAAACTGTAAAACCTTTAAACACTTATTTATGAAAGCAAGTAAGATTAAATGATAAAATGACAATTTAAATACTATTTGAACAATTAAAAAAGATTCTGTGGGTAGCATTTAACTAAACGTTAAGATACTCTCTCATCTTGAAATATTTCAAAAGGCATAATCGCCTACTAGAACCAGAGACTTATACGAAGTACATATTTTTATTTAGCTCATTTCTATTTTTAAGTTCCTTGAAGTGGATTGACTAAATCACTTCTGTAATCATTCACTAGTATCTGTAGACTTTGGAATTAACAATAAGAGTTCATGTGTAAAATACATCTGCACTCTGAAGTTCGTCCTGTTAATATGGTAGTAATATTTCATCTATGGCTTGGCACTGGTGTTACTTTTCCTACTAGCTACGTACAGTCCTCAAATAAACCACTGGACAAATTTAAACCTTTGCAAATCTGCAAATACAATATTTCTTCTATTTTAAATTAACAAAAATAAATCAGTCAGTAGCAATGTCAATGAAGTAGAACGAAGCTATGAACGAAGCTATGTAGCATTGGCCTGATGTGTGGGGGAAGGAATCGCCAAGTCAGCGGGTTTTGAGTATCCTTGATCTTTACGCTGCTAACATGTAGCCTAGCCTTTTTGCTGCCACTGTTAAAAGGCAATGTAATCCATAAGTAAGTCTAAATGTGATATTGATATATATTTATCTCAAGTTTTCTTTCTTCTAATCGTTGTAGCGTTACTAAAAGTTTATTTTATGGTGAATTTATACAAACTTCTTTATTTTTAAGGTGAGGGATTTCATTGGTAGAGGGATATTTAAGAAAAATATTTAATGGAGCTCTAATTCAAATATTTTTGCTCTTAATATGGCAGCAACTTGTTAACAAAATTGCGATGATCACTGACACTAATTTAGAGAAAAGTGCGTAGTTTTATATTTACAAACGTCTAAGGTGGGATGTGTGTGGTGTAGGCGTTTATCTTAAATTTATTATTAAAGATTAAGGTTTACAGTACATTTGCTTTGGTCTTTGGATTTTCATAGTTACTGTGAAATGTACTGGGAATTGTTTTAATTACTGTGCCAGCAAAATTTAAAAATAAAACAAGGCAGAAACAAAAATGAGCATAGTTTGCACTACACATGTTCACACGACCTTTCGCATTGGAGTTTTACATAAAAAAAAATAAAAATATATTCAAAAAATTCTATAAAATTCAATAAAACCACATATTAATTTTGTAATGAGCTTACTTCGTACTTGTAACATCAGAGTACACTGTAAAACTACTATATTGAATAAGCCTAGTGAGTCATATTAACTTTGTGTGCCGTGATAAATAGTATAGAGGAACGATTAAAGGAACAATCTGGTTATACCACTTCAATCAATCCACCACATCAATCTGGTTCTGTATTTTGAACACCAATATAAACTTAACGTTGTTGGAATTTCTTCACATATCAGCAACAGGGATAAATTATATGCTATAAAAGAATATCTAGTTGTATCAACGTAGTTTAATTACAAAATATTTATTTTGACAAGCAGCTTTGGTAAGTACAAACCAGCTTTCCCACAAATTATCACCTCTGATACATTTCCTGAGGGAAGCCTCCAACACTAGATCGATGTAATTCAGCGAGAGTGTAATTAATTACCGACTGACAGGAAAGGTGTCATTAGTGGTGGTAATTAACCTTTTTACTTCTTCTCTTTGTCTCATGGGCAAACTTTGTCACTGTTTTATTATTTTGTGGATAATGTGCGGAAAAGGCAGCTTTATTTTATGGATAGATGATATTGTTTTAGTTAAGAATGGACAGATACAGGGTATTTCAATATTGGTACGAAACTAAAGTGTTATATTTTTCTTTACTATGAAAGCTGTTATTCCCATTGATAAAATGAGTATGCTTACATGTTTTATTATTCGGTCCACAAAACGTCGTAACTACTTTATTAGTCGCTTAACATATCTGAAAACTTTACCTTTTTAGCCAGAGCCACACTACTAATCTAATATAATAACTGTTTAAGATTTTCCTTTATTTTTAAGTTTGAGTGCGCTAAATCTAGATGTATGCCTTCATTTTATTCTAGGGCAGGTATAACCGTGTTTCTTTACTTATTATTGACCACAACGGTGGCAATAGTTTATAAATAGGTATTTTTTTGTTAAGTTAGTATGTGTAGAATGAAAAAAGAATTTGCTGGACTCCATATTTAGCTCACCATACTAAGTCAGCAGAATTGGTTATATTTTTGCAAAAACCATAAGATATACAGTTACTATTAATTAATTAATATTAGAGACTACAGCTTGCCCCTGACCGAAAACTTGACAAAAAGTATGTATTGTGCAAACTTCTCTATTTTCACCCCACGCTGTAAATAAAACAAGTGATTGGAATTTCTTTCATTTGTTTTGATTTTCAGTTTATATTTTGATGTTATTTTGTCACAGACCCATGTTATTTTTTTTTTAATTTCATTTAGATTTTGGGTGCTAATTTTTAAGCCTATTTTAATTTATAATGAGATTCTGCACATCTACAAGCGCATATCTTTCCAACAGTATGCGTAGATTTTCCCTGCGATGCACAGGAGCTGAGAAAAAAGGTCTTCAACAAACATATAATTACATACAATTGATACATAATCTGTTACAAAAGATGTTGATAGGAGGTTGAAATAATATAATATGTAGTTACTTTTGGCAAATTTTGCCAATCACAAAATTATTCAAAGTATCTAACAAGTAAGTCTTAGTATGTTTCTAAATCTAAATAATCTAATAAAATTTAATAAACTATGGTACATTTCAACCTCCATGAGAAAAAAAAAAACATAATGGAGAAAATAAAACTAAAAATTCCTTTCTTAGAAGTGAATATTTCTGTGAATCCTTGGATTAAAAGGATTATGCAGATCCAAATTAAAAGTTCCTCTTATGCTGCAATTGCTTTCTAGGCTTAAAAACGAGCTCTATCGGTATTTGAAAATGTAGTTTTTATTAAACACGAACATTAAAATTGAGTTAAATATGCGGAAATGTACAAGGTGACTATGCGAAGTTTTGTAGAGTGATAATTATTAGAATTATATTGACTCAAATTTTCACCAACAACGTTGAGAGTGAGTACAATACAATAAACATCAATTAAATATACAGCTTTTGATAAATGCTTATACCATTTCTAGTTTGATCAACATGAATAACCAAATGCGAAATTGTATATCTAAAAGCTACATTCTTTTATGATGCTATAAAACGTAAACCACATGTTCATCATATATGATTACTGCTTCATTGATCATGTTGTGCTCATATTTAATTACCCAACCAGATGAGTTAGAGTCATGCTCTACCAACCAATGCTCTACCAACCTTTTTTAATAAAATGTTTAATTTAGTTATCGTATGATTATAATTAAAAAAAACTTATTCTTCAAGGTTAAAATAATTATATCAATGGTTCAACTGGAATAAAATAAGACATTTCTGTACCACTTTCACCTTATAATTCTATTGAGAGAAGGTGTAATTACTAAGGAAAAAGTTCCAGCCTTATATTTTGCTTCATTACCGTCTTCTTATTATGTAAGGCATGACGTTGTGAAATCAGACCATATTCATGTGCTTTCACATGTATCCACGTCATTCTTGTGTCAGCAGAATATTACTGTGGTTGTAAAGAGTTTTTCCAGCATATAAGTAGAACGAAAACCACCATAAAATGCACTTTTTATGCTTGAATAAACAACGAGGGATTATTTTAAATGTTCCAATTTTATCAAATTTACTATTCTATAAAATAGAACTACAATAATAATAATAATAATATTTTGCTATCGTAAAACAATTAGCATTGACAAAGTCATAAGATACAAAGTCAGAAACTCACTTGTCAACATGAAATATTGACAATATAATTATCTAAATAATTAAGAAACAGTTTATTCTAAATATTGATCTTATATTTTACCTTATTTTTTAGGATTGTAAGTAATGGATTTGTTTTAGTATTCTGATTGTTGAATTTTTATTTTTGTTTGTGTTTTCTACGCTAATGGCATTTTTAAGTTTTGAATGGGAACGGTCCAAACCATGGTCTTATAACTACCCAACGTCGACCTGTTCATCAATGAATGCATAGAATCACTGTCATCATGTAGACAAATGTCATCTGAGTCTGGAAATGAATTGGCTACGAAATTTAGGGTCTGTAGAGCAGGGTATGGGTGTTGTAGAACAGGGTGTGGGAAAGTATGGTGCTTGTGGAAGTATGGTACTTTACACCAAGGAAAGTATGGTGTTTTAAGAGAGGGTATGGGGTTTTAGTAAGGTTTTGGGGCTGTAATTAGAATATGAGGGTTGTTGGGCTTGAGTTTGGGCGTTTGAGATGAGAGTACGAAGAAGTAGTGGAGAATTTGAAGGTTGTGAGGAGGGTTTGTGGACATAGGGAGAGATTTGAATCTGTAGGAGAGATTTTGGTGTAGAGGTATGATTTAAGAGATAGGTGTTGCAAACTACGCACATTAATATTGGATTTTATAACATCTAGCCTATATAGTAAAGGGGTAAGTTTTCATGAAAACGACCCACAAGATTCAGATGTTGGGTTTTGAGGCATTAGAGGTTTGTATTGTACAGGAGGGTTTGAAGTAGAGCAGGAGTTAAGGGGTGGAGGCTGCAAACGACAACTCGTTGACATCGAACAACTAGGGTGGAACTACTGTAGACAACTTCCTTGCCACCACAAATCTTGATCATAGTTTCTGCAGCTTTAGGGTTTTGAACCCATCTCACTTACCTGGCTTTGATTTAAATTTGCGTTTATCAAGCTTTTACCTGGAATTTTATAAACCTAAAGTGAAAAACTGTGGTTAGAACTAGGCAAGAAGTGTCAAATAATGAAATTGTATAACGTATACACTCAGTATTTTAGGAACAAATGTTACAAACTAATTTATAAGTTAAAACAAAACTAATAACCATAAAGGATGCTATAATAATCGCAAAATTAAAATTAACGGAATAACAACATATGACAGGATGTGAATTTAAATGAAATATTCAGAAGTTATTTCAAACTGAATATAATTACATTGGAAACAGTTGAATAATAATCTGTCAATCACTAGCAGCCTCTCGCAAAATGTCATTATATTGTACTTGATTTTAAATAATTAATATTTTAAGTGGCATTTTTTTAACTAAATAAGCAACTACGAATAGAAATTAATGGTAATAACTGTATTCTGAATATTGTCTTTTAGATAGTACATTACTTTTAGTCATGAATTTAATCCTTATAAATGATTTTAAACTAAGTGACAGTTTAACTTATTAAATTAGTTCAAGTTATATAAAGAGTGAGTGTGTATGCAATTCAATTAACTCTAAAAATAAACTATTTAATTTTGAATACAATTTAATCCCTATTTCAGAAAAGTGTGACAAATTTCGCAATTAGGCCAAATTAAGTTCACAATGACAGCCTAATTAAATTCCCCATTGGGATGGATAGTGTTTGTCATGGGAATTTCCAATTTGTAGGCCACAGTTTGTCTAAAATGATTATATAGCTAAACTATGTTTTGCATAGAAATTAGAATACAGTTAACAACTGTTCAACTTAAATATATGTACCTATTTTAAGTTTTAACTAATGATATGAGGCTACTCGTAAATGTTAGACCATGTCACTCACTCTAAATCAACGACACTGATTAAATTTCTCTGACGGAGTTCAAATTAATCATCTATTTAATATGCTGCTTTCCTAGTTGAAACGGTTCTGTGACAGACATATTTCATGAATGGAAATTTCCTTCAACGTATTGTCATTCCTTTTTAATATTATAATTTAATTGTATTTTAGCACATATCGAAGTGTATTGAAGATTAACAAAAACCTTAATGGATTACTTTGTACGAATACCATTGTTATAAACTTAATACAACATGTTTACCCTAATGGACTAACTCCATTAGCTGCATTTTCCCTTATTTAAAAGTAAAACAATATTTTCATTCGCAACTAGAAATAAAGTACACAGGTTTCCAAGCTAAAAAAAAACATTTTATTTATTGGAAGACGACCTCCTAAAAAAACAACCAAATAGGATAATCTGGTTACATGGTTATAAATTCTGGTTATAGGTTCAAGTTATACAAATTTGTTGTATGAAAATCGTCAGCTAATAGGGTTGAGTATGTCACGTTTTTAAATTAGAAAAAAATAGCTTTGGTTATGTACTAGCTCTTGTTCTGGTCATATATACTGAAATTATGATTATTCGATTATGTACAACTATAAACTGGATGTATAAAAGTATATAAACAAAACAAATTTTTTGTGTTTGCAATACAGCATTTTTGTGGTTAAACATTTTTGGAAATTCTCAGTGAAAGAATGTCGGGAGTCATTCTGAATAACAAATATGTGTGCCGTGAGTAACCACGGAATTTAATTTGAACCTATCTGAGATATTTTAGCTCAGTACAATTATTCCAGTTATGTTTGTGACAGGATCGATAGAGATTATTGTAAACACTTTTCAAGAATTGTTGAGCAAATAATAAACTTCGTTTAATCTAAGATCGAATATTAGCCGATTAACCTGAAAAGGTATACATACAAATTGGTATTTAGTATCTGTCTTGCATACACAGAAACATCTCTACTGAAATATATACACTTCTTAATTTTTTTAAATACCAGTACACATACCCATATCTCAAACATATAAGAATTATATCCAGTCGTTCCTTGTTGTTTCAAAAATCTTTGATGCAAATACTCTATACTGCCAATCCATGCTGTCCAACTCCTACTCAATAAAACAACTTACATAAATATTTGTTAGTAAATCGATAAGAGATAATAAAAATTTTTCAACAATACAAAAATACATAATTCTTAAACATAAAATGAAATACTGTAAACTGTGTAGTAAAATGTAACTGTAATGAAAAAATATAACCTGTTTTCGTGAAAAAATCATACTAAAATTTAGAGTGCTCTACCAACCAATGCTCTACCAACCTTTTTTAATAAAATGTTTAATTTAGTTATCGTATGATTATAATTAAAAAAAACTTATTCTTCAAGGTTAAAATAATTATATCAATGGTTCAACTGGAATAAAATAAGACATTTCTGTACCACTTTCACCTTATAATTCTATTGAGAGAAGGTGTAATTACTAAGGAAAAAGTTCCAGCCTTATATTTTGCTTCATTACCGTCTTCTTATTATGTAAGGCATGACGTTGTGAAATCAGACCATATTCATGTGCTTTCACATGTATCCACGTCATTCTTGTGTCAGCAGAATATTACTGTGGTTGTAAAGAGTTTTTCCAGCATATAAGTAGAACGAAAACCACCATAAAATGCACTTTTTATGCTTGAATAAACAACGAGGGATTATTTTAAATGTTCCAATTTTATCAAATTTACTATTCTATAAAATAGAACTACAATAATAATAATAATAATATTTTGCTATCGTAAAACAATTAGCATTGACAAAGTCATAAGATACAAAGTCAGAAACTCACTTGTCAACATGAAATATTGACAATATAATTATCTAAATAATTAAGAAACAGTTTATTCTAAATATTGATCTTATATTTTACCTTATTTTTTAGGATTGTAAGTAATGGATTTGTTTTAGTATTCTGATTGTTGAATTTTTATTTTTGTTTGTGTTTTCTACGCTAATGGCATTTTTAAGTTTTGAATGGGAACGGTCCAAACCATGGTCTTATAACTACCCAACGTCGACCTGTTCATCAATGAATGCATAGAATCACTGTCATCATGTAGACAAATGTCATCTGAGTCTGGAAATGAATTGGCTACGAAATTTAGGGTCTGTAGAGCAGGGTATGGGTGTTGTAGAACAGGGTGTGGGAAAGTATGGTGCTTGTGGAAGTATGGTACTTTACACCAAGGAAAGTATGGTGTTTTAAGAGAGGGTATGGGGTTTTAGTAAGGTTTTGGGGCTGTAATTAGAATATGAGGGTTGTTGGGCTTGAGTTTGGGCGTTTGAGATGAGAGTACGAAGAAGTAGTGGAGAATTTGAAGGTTGTGAGGAGGGTTTGTGGACATAGGGAGAGATTTGAATCTGTAGGAGAGATTTTGGTGTAGAGGTATGATTTAAGAGATAGGTGTTGCAAACTACGCACATTAATATTGGATTTTATAACATCTAGCCTATATAGTAAAGGGGTAAGTTTTCATGAAAACGACCCACAAGATTCAGATGTTGGGTTTTGAGGCATTAGAGGTTTGTATTGTACAGGAGGGTTTGAAGTAGAGCAGGAGTTAAGGGGTGGAGGCTGCAAACGACAACTCGTTGACATCGAACAACTAGGGTGGAACTACTGTAGACAACTTCCTTGCCACCACAAATCTTGATCATAGTTTCTGCAGCTTTAGGGTTTTGAACCCATCTCACTTACCTGGCTTTGATTTAAATTTGCGTTTATCAAGCTTTTACCTGGAATTTTATAAACCTAAAGTGAAAAACTGTGGTTAGAACTAGGCAAGAAGTGTCAAATAATGAAATTGTATAACGTATACACTCAGTATTTTAGGAACAAATGTTACAAACTAATTTATAAGTTAAAACAAAACTAATAACCATAAAGGATGCTATAATAATCGCAAAATTAAAATTAACGGAATAACAACATATGACAGGATGTGAATTTAAATGAAATATTCAGAAGTTATTTCAAACTGAATATAATTACATTGGAAACAGTTGAATAATAATCTGTCAATCACTAGCAGCCTCTCGCAAAATGTCATTATATTGTACTTGATTTTAAATAATTAATATTTTAAGTGGCATTTTTTTAACTAAATAAGCAACTACGAATAGAAATTAATGGTAATAACTGTATTCTGAATATTGTCTTTTAGATAGTACATTACTTTTAGTCATGAATTTAATCCTTATAAATGATTTTAAACTAAGTGACAGTTTAACTTATTAAATTAGTTCAAGTTATATAAAGAGTGAGTGTGTATGCAATTCAATTAACTCTAAAAATAAACTATTTAATTTTGAATACAATTTAATCCCTATTTCAGAAAAGTGTGACAAATTTCGCAATTAGGCCAAATTAAGTTCACAATGACAGCCTAATTAAATTCCCCATTGGGATGGATAGTGTTTGTCATGGGAATTTCCAATTTGTAGGCCACAGTTTGTCTAAAATGATTATATAGCTAAACTATGTTTTGCATAGAAATTAGAATACAGTTAACAACTGTTCAACTTAAATATATGTACCTATTTTAAGTTTTAACTAATGATATGAGGCTACTCGTAAATGTTAGACCATGTCACTCACTCTAAATCAACGACACTGATTAAATTTCTCTGACGGAGTTCAAATTAATCATCTATTTAATATGCTGCTTTCCTAGTTGAAACGGTTCTGTGACAGACATATTTCATGAATGGAAATTTCCTTCAACGTATTGTCATTCCTTTTTAATATTATAATTTAATTGTATTTTAGCACATATCGAAGTGTATTGAAGATTAACAAAAACCTTAATGGATTACTTTGTACGAATACCATTGTTATAAACTTAATACAACATGTTTACCCTAATGGACTAACTCCATTAGCTGCATTTTCCCTTATTTAAAAGTAAAACAATATTTTCATTCGCAACTAGAAATAAAGTACACAGGTTTCCAAGCTAAAAAAAAACATTTTATTTATTGGAAGACGACCTCCTAAAAAAACAACCAAATAGGATAATCTGGTTACATGGTTATAAATTCTGGTTATAGGTTCAAGTTATACAAATTTGTTGTATGAAAATCGTCAGCTAATAGGGTTGAGTATGTCACGTTTTTAAATTAGAAAAAAATAGCTTTGGTTATGTACTAGCTCTTGTTCTGGTCATATATACTGAAATTATGATTATTCGATTATGTACAACTATAAACTGGATGTATAAAAGTATATAAACAAAACAAATTTTTTGTGTTTGCAATACAGCATTTTTGTGGTTAAACATTTTTGGAAATTCTCAGTGAAAGAATGTCGGGAGTCATTCTGAATAACAAATATGTGTGCCGTGAGTAACCACGGAATTTAATTTGAACCTATCTGAGATATTTTAGCTCAGTACAATTATTCCAGTTATGTTTGTGACAGGATCGATAGAGATTATTGTAAACACTTTTCAAGAATTGTTGAGCAAATAATAAACTTCGTTTAATCTAAGATCGAATATTAGCCGATTAACCTGAAAAGGTATACATACAAATTGGTATTTAGTATCTGTCTTGCATACACAGAAACATCTCTACTGAAATATATACACTTCTTAATTTTTTTAAATACCAGTACACATACCCATATCTCAAACATATAAGAATTATATCCAGTCGTTCCTTGTTGTTTCAAAAATCTTTGATGCAAATACTCTATACTGCCAATCCATGCTGTCCAACTCCTACTCAATAAAACAACTTACATAAATATTTGTTAGTAAATCGATAAGAGATAATAAAAATTTTTCAACAATACAAAAATACATAATTCTTAAACATAAAATGAAATACTGTAAACTGTGTAGTAAAATGTAACTGTAATGAAAAAATATAACCTGTTTTCGTGAAAAAATCATACTAAAATTTAGAGTTATAATAATAATACATTTGTTATAAAACAATTACTAAAGCTTCAAAATTAGGAAATTATGTTTTCAAACTTTGAAGAGTCTTTAAAAAGCCACGTACCATGCCTTACTGTCAGACGAAGAATTTATTATCAACACTCCAAAATTTTTAGAAACCTAATGAATTTCACTGTATTGTTTCATGATTCAACGTAAAACTGTAAATATATATTTAGAAGTGAGGCATCACAGAGCTTAAGTTTGCCAAACTAAGCTAGTAATAACAAAGTTAATCAGCAACATGTTTGGCAATTAGCTTGCAATGTTACATCCACTTTGGCTCCGTGAATGTGCTTAGGAGCAGTTACTGTCTTGATTGTATAGATAACAGCTCGCGACAGCTTAAGTTTGCCAAACTAAGCTAGTAATAACAAAGTTAATCAGCAACATGTTCGGCAATTAGCATGCAATGTTACATCCACTTTGGCTCCGTGAATGTGCTTAGGAGCAGTTACTGTCTTGATTGTATAGATAACAGCTCGCGACAGCTTAATTTTGCCAAACTAAGCTAGTAATAACAAAGTTAATCAGCAACATGTTTGGCAATTAGCTTGCAATGTTACATCCACTTTGGCTCCGTGAATGTGCTTAGGAGCAGTTACTGTCTTGATTGTATAGATAACAGCTCGCGACAGCTTAAGTTTGCCAAACTAAGCTAGTAATAACAAAGTTAATCAGCAACATGTTCGGCAATTAGCTTGCAATGTTACATCCACTTTAGCTCCGTGAATGTGCTTAGGAACAGTTACTGTCTTGATTGTATAGATAACAACTCGCGACAGCTTAAGTTTGCCAAACTAAGCTTGTAATAACAAAGTTAATCATCAACATGTTCGGCAATTAGCTTGTAATGTTACATCCACTTTGGCTCCATGAATGTGCTTAGGAGCAGTTACTGTCTTGATTGTATAGATAACAGCTCGTGACAGCTTAAGTTTGCCAAACTAAGCTAGTAATAACAAAGTTAATCAGCAACATGTTCGGCAATTAGCTTGCAATGTTACATCCACTTTGGCTCCGTGAATAGGAGCAGTTACTGTCTTGATTGTATAGATAACAACTCGCGACAGCTTAAGTTTCAGAGGAAGCAGATTAACCGGTTAGTTACGTTGAATTTACCAAATGCTTGAATTAAAATGTATGGGATTTGGTGGTGCTTTAATATTTTTTTCAAGTATTTCAATGCAAGGTGTTATTCTCCATCAAACATTTTGATCCTTTACTCGTCATTTTCACTTTATAGTTTTATTATTATCTTAACCACAAATAACCAAAAAATGTATGGCTTCTTGCAATAAAGGTTATTAACCATTTCAATGTGCAGATATTTTAAACAGCTTAGATTACTTTATTTCAGATAACAATTTATCAATTAAAAAATAAACAAATTAAAAATATATTTTGGATCAGGGCTTATGTTTAAGAGCTAAAACAAAAATCCTTTCTACTCTTCATGTATCTTTTTTAAACACGTGCATAAAAATAAGTTGTGGATTAAAATGTAATGTTTGTTTTGATAGCAAGAACAATTTTATAGAGAAATAATATTCAAATTCATTGTTAAGCCCCTGAGCTGTAGATATTATTGTAAGACTAGATTACTTACGTCAATAGCTCATTGAATTTCATTTCATGTTTCAGTACATGTTTCGACAAATTTGTCGAAACATGAAATGAAATTCAATGAGCTATTGACGTAAGTAATCTAGTCTTACAAAAATAATATTCGTCACCAGCATGGCAACCCAAAAGGCCCATGTTAGTTTTTTATTTATTTTTGTTCTTATTGTTGAGCCTATTTTAATTTATAAAGGGGAGTACATCTACGAGAAACTATATTTCTATCAGTATTCGTAGATTTTACCTGCAATGCACATGAGTTGAGAAAAAAGGTTTTTAAGAAACATGCTTGCCTATTAATAAATGATATTTTTATAAAATTTGACAAAAGCTAGTTCATAATGTTCTTTAACATGTTATGTTTTCCATCTCCGAAGCCAAAAACCTAAGTACTCGTTAAACTTAATGGGGAATATAACTGGTCTAAAGTAACCTTCTGTTACAGTGGAGGAGCCATGCAGCGCGCACTGTCACCGGAGGGGCCCTCCTGACCGCAACAAGCTATCAGCGGCCCTGGCTCCCTGCAAGTGTAGAATATAACTGGTCTAAAGTAACCCCCTGTTGCAGTGGAGGAGCCATGCAGCGCGCACTGTCACCGGAGGGGCCCTCCTGACCGCAACAAGCTATCAGCGGCCCTGGCTCCCTGCAAGTGTAGAATATAACTGGTCTAAAGTAACCTTCTGTTGCAGTGGAGGAGCCATGCAGCGCGCACTGTCACCGGAGGGGCCCTCCTGACCGCAACAAGCTATCAGCAGCCCTGGCTCCCTGCAAGTGTAGAATATAACTGGTCTAAAGTAACCTTCTGTTGCAGTGGAGGAGCCATGCAGCGCGCACTGTCACCGGAGGGGCCCTCCTGACCGCAACAAGCTATCAGCGGCCCTGGCTCCCTGCAAGTGTAGAATATAACTGGTCTAAAGTAACCTTCTGTTGCAGTGGAGGAGCCATGCAGCGCGCACTGTCACCGGAGGGGCCCTCCTGACCGCAACAAGCTATCAGCGGCCCTGGCTCCCTGCAAGTGTAGAATATAACTGGTCTAAAGTAACCTTCTGTTGCAGTGGAGGAGCCATGCAGCGCGCACTGTCACCGGCGGGGCCCTCCTGACCGCAACAAGCTATCAGCGGCCCTGGCTCCCTGCAAGTGTAGAATATAACTGGTCTAAAGTAACCTTCTGTTGCAGTGGAGGAGCCATGCAGCGCGCACTGTCACCGGAGGGGCCCTCCTGACCGCAACAAGCTATCAGCGGCCCTGGCTCACTGCAAGTGTAGAATATAACTGGTCTAAAGTAAGCTTCTGTTGCAGTGGAGGAGCCATGCAGCGCGCACTGTCACCGGAGGGGCCCTCCTGACCGCAACAAGCTATCAGCGGCCCTGGCTCCCTGCAAGTGTAGAATATAACTGGTCTAAAGTAACCTTCTGTTACAGTGGAGGAGCCATGCAGCGCGCATTGTCACCGGAGGGGCCCTCCTGACCGCAACAAGCTATCAGCGGCCCTGGCTCCCTGCAAGTGTAGAATATAACTGGTCTAAAGTAACCTTGTGTTGCAGTGGAGGAGCCATGCAGTGCGCACTGTCACCGGCGGGGCCCTCCTGACCGCAACAAGGTATCAGCGGCCCTGGCTCCCTGCAAGTGTAGAATATAACTGGTCTAAAGTAACCTTCTGTTGCAGTGGAGGAGCCATGCAGCGCGCACTGTCACCGGCGGGGCCCTCCTGACCGCAACAAGGTATCAGCGGCCCTGGCTCCCTGCAAGTGTAGAATATAACTGGTCTAAAGTAACCCCCTGTTGCAGTGGAGGAGCCATGCAGTGCGCACTGTCACCGGCGGGGCCCTCCTGACCGCAACAAGCTATCAGCGGCCCTGGCTCCCTGCAAGTGTAGAATATAACTGGTCTAAAGTAACCTTCTGTTGCAGTGGAGGAGCCATGCAGCGCGCACTGTCACCGGAGGGGCCCTCCTGACCGCAACAAGCTATCAGCGGCCCTGGCTCCCTGCAAGTGTAGAATATAACTGGTCTAAAGTAACCTTCTGTTGCAGTGGAGGAGCCATGCAGCGCGCACTGTCACCGGAGGGGCCCTCCTGACCGCAACAAGCTATCAGCGGCCCTGGCTCCCTGCAAGTGTAGAATATAACTGGTCTAAAGTAACCTTCTGTTGCAGTGGAGGAGCCATGCAGCGCGCACTGTCACCGGAGGGGCCCTCCTGACCGCAACAAGCTATCAGCAGCCCTGGCTCCCTGCAAGTGTAGAATATAACTGGTCTAAAGTAACCTTCTGTTGCAGTGGAGGAGCCATGCAGCGCGCACTGTCACCGGAGGGGCCCTCCTGACCGCAACAAGCTATCAGCGGCCCTGGCTCCCTGCAAGTGTAGAATATAACTGGTCTAAAGTAACCTTCTGTTGCAGTGGAGGAGCCATGCAGCGCGCACTGTCACCGGAGGGGCCCTCCTGACCGCAACAAGCTATCAGCGGCCCTGGCTCCCTGCAAGTGTAGAATATAACTGGTCTAAAGTAACCTTCTGTTGCAGTGGAGGAGCCATGCAGCGCGCACTGTCACCGGAGGGGCCCTCCTGACCGCAACAAGCTATCAGCGGCCCTGGCTCCCTGCAAGTGTAGAATATAACTGGTCTAAAGTAACCTTCTGTTGCAGTGGAGGAGCCATGCAGCGCGCACTGTCACCGGAGGGGCCCTCCTGACCGCAACAAGCTATCAGCGGCCCTGGCTCCCTGCAAGTGTAGAATATAACTGGTCTAAAGTAACCTTCTGTTGCAGTGGAGGAGCCATGCAGCGCGCACTGTCACCGGAGGGGCCCTCCTGACCGCAACAAGCTATCAGCAGCCCTGGCTCCCTGCAAGTGTAGAATATAACTGGTCTAAAGTAACCTTCTGTTACAGTGGAGGAGCCATGCAGCGCGCACTGTCACCGGAGGGGCCCTCCTGACCGCAACAAGCTATCAGCGGCCTTGGCTCCCTGCAAGTGTAGAATATAACTGGTCTAAAGTAACCTTCTGTTACAGTGGAGGAGCCATGCAGCGCGCACTGTCACCGGAGGGGCCCTCCTGACCGCAACAAGCTATCAGCGGCCTTGGCTCCCTGCAAGTGTAGAAGGTTGTCACGTGGGATGACCGGGAGAAGAAGCAGCTCCATCGGCTGTCGGTCGCTGCTCCATCGTCGCTCCTCGGTGGGCCTGTGGTACATCACATGCCAGGATCCTGTCAGGGTAAGTTCAATGATTGATCGATTGATTTATTTTGATTTATATGAAAGGACTATAGGATCAGGTACGTCAGCTATAGCCAAATGTGGGCTCCTCACTTGCCATGACCTGGTTAAATCTATGCCCGTATTTTTTAATGACTTACCATTATATTCTATGACGTCGGCTTTGGTCTGGAAAAATTTGATGTAATACTTCGAGCTAGGCCCTATGGTTCAGGCCTATAATTTAGATATAATCCAATGCCAATTGGAGGGGTTTTAATTCAGCACCTCAGAGGTTGAAGACCGCTGAACAACTATACCATCTAGGTCTCAAATGCTATTCCCGTACCCCTTACTCATTTAATACACGTTACTGAGTTCGTCACCGTACTGTGTTGATCCAGCATTACCACTCTAGTTTACGACTTACTAAAATGTACACTTAAGTACCTCTTATATCTTGTGAGACAGTTCAACAACTACAATCTGACAAAAAACTATAACTCTTGAATTGTTTATATCAAATACCCATTCAATTATTTTTCCACGCAATTTAGTCCACGCACAGGCCGCTGCACGTGTTGACATTTCGTGCTGTTTTTGTTACTGGTATTTTTTTTATTTGTGCTATAGGTGTCAGTATATGAGTTGTTTAAGTCAAAACGTAAAAAATGTACGGAGGAAAAAATGAGTTGTAAGGAATCTTTTCAGGATTAAATATTAACTCTTATTAACGGATTATTAGGAAACGTCTCCTAGAGTACTCTACCATACCCTATCTCGACGGATATGTGTGTATATTTTTCCGTAGTCATGCCATTATGTACGTTAGGCTATGGATTATCAGTTAATCAATTTTTAATGTAGTCAATCTACTTTTAACAAAGGTAAAGGCAACAGAAATATCACATAAATCATTTTTACAAAAAGTTTACAGCTAAAATTAGGTTTGCACGCAAAAAATGTTTACACGCAAAAATTATTACCTTGTTAGTAATTAAATATGCCTATTAATATCAACTAAAGACTTTTTTAAAGGTGTTTTCGTCTACAAAATGTATTTTGTTATTAATATATACAAAATACTGGTTTACATTATAAACTAAGTTTAGAAGAACATTCAATACTATTATTCCTAAAACATTTAAAGGGAAAACATTAGCATTGAAATACTACAGGATCAATAGACCCAACTGGCCTTAGAGACTCAACTCCCTAAAGGAAATCTAGTTTTCCATTTGCACTTATTCACTTTGGTAAAGAAAAATGGACCGGCTGCACGCAAAGAAGGTGATAACAGTAAAAAGCCTTATATACACCGATGCTAAACAACATGTTGCTTGTGTCCAATTTAACGTTGTTTACAGTTATAGCTTACGATTGGTGGTAGATAGGGGTTTTAAAAGATACAGAGGGTAGGTAAAATTAGGCTATTTCTGTGAAACGCACGCTTATATATAACTAAAGCTATTTTCTAATGTAATTAATAGATGGCACTATTTGTCATTGAGATAATGCGTTAATTCGTTTCATAAACTACATTAAAGTACCGGGAGACCGAGCCATTGCTTGGTATAGTAGTTTATTTTGTTTGTAAAAGCATATATAATGGAAACTGACGTTTTATTTGCAGCTAATTTTGGCTTTTATTTAAGTTTCTTAGGAATTTCAATTTATTACGATGTAGATTTTAACCTGGCAATCCCAAAAACAGTAATTTATTTTACAGTTGATGAAAGATTACTCGCTTAGCCTTTAAACAAACATTCTTTTGCCAGTTTGTTTATTTTTTAAATTATAATTTACATAAAATAAATATTATATTATTAAATATTTATTTCACTGTCAAACCAAAGTTCATTAATTGCCTCAGTGATTCGGGGATTAAGTCTAGTTTTGGTAGGGGAGAGCTAAGTAAAATAATCCAGTATTTGATCTCAAATATTTCCCTCTTATATACAATAATCTTCAGTGTAATCTTTGCTCAATAGCAGCAACTGACGTCTTCCCCTTTGCACTCTATATTTTAATTTGATAGTATATTGTGTACGGCTTATTACAAACACATAATACAAGTCTTTAGTTTACCTTTTCATTGTAATTTTTTTCGACACTTAGCAACCCATAAAGCCAATATAAATTTTTTTTATTACTTTATAGTGAAATATGATCTTTTCGGAGGCAGTGGCTGTCGAAAATCACGTTTTTAAGCCATATAGAAATGATTTACATTTGAAGGAAATCGTCGAGGCCGTTTTCGAGATCATTGTGCAAGAAAGCAAACATACAAGCAAACATTGCTCATTTTAAAGGATTTATGTTGGAGTTTCCGCAAGAGTAGAACGTAGTTAAGAGAAAAAAGTCAAACAATATTGGGTAAACACTATTTAAATTGGTTCTCAGCGTGGTTTTGAAAGCGGAATCAGGTCACTGACTGACGCGGTAGATGTTGAAATTGCATGAGTCTTTATTGAGTTAGTCCTGTGCAACTCAAACTGCATTATTGACTGCTATACCTTTGGATACTTTGTTAAACTCTAACGCAAATAACTTTAACATCACATTCCTCTATTTTCATTTTGTATTCCTAATACTGGTACGTATTAAAGGATAATTACTATAGTGACTTAGCGCAGAAAATATGTTCTAGATTTTAGGAATATAGTCTTGCAAATGACAATTTATCTCTTTGTTCTGAAACAGTGGTTTAGAGCTCCTCAAGTTGTAGATTAGCTATAAAACAAGCTATACAACTCTCTTTGAGTATAACTAAGTTTGTATTGAATCCACAAATATATAAGTAACTTAATTTTATTTTATAGTGGTTTTGTATTAGGGATCTATGTGAAAAAGGCACCTAAATAAAGTTTGTTGATCTTTGTCCTTAATAGATCAATAAAAGACAATCAAATACACCTACGTACCAAATTTCATCAACATTTGTCTAATATAAATAGGCTACAGTATTTTTCACGTTTTGAATGAATGAATGAATGAATTTAGTTTATTCCATAAAAAAACATAGGCTACAAGCTGTGATTATAAACTAAATAAAGTATAATAGACAGAGACTTTTGTCACTAAAATATATTACACGAGTTTTAATAAAGCCAAAAATGATAACAATAAAATAAAGGAACCAGCAGACATAGGCAGTGCTACCTGTGCGTCTGCTAAGTTGCTGTCAAATAGAAAAAAGAAAAATTATTGAATTTTGGAATGGCAATTAAAAAAAAAGACAATAGGTCGTTTGTTTTAAAACAAAAAGGGCCAGTTGGATTACTAACGCATAGATTTGTCCAATTTTTAAAATATTTACGAATGAAATTGAAATTGTAAATATTCCAACTGACTATTCTGGACCAAACTGTATTTTTTTTAAGCTATGTACTAAGTTTACTTAATTATTGTAAAATTTCTTAATTACCAATACACCTTCGACATCATTTAAAACAAAAAAAGAGGCATAATAAAGTGAAAGCTATTGTATTTTGCCTCATCAGGGTAGTGACAACAAAAAAGGACAAGTTTGACAGGTAAATCGATGGTACAAGTGTCTTTACTTCAGACAGCCCTGCTAACGCCAGACACCACGTCTTATGGTTGAAATAATGGTACTTTCCTTTTAAAGGGAACATTCATTGTTACTCATGATTTTCTTCAATCCAATATATGGATATTAACGAATTTTAACATAGCAGGTGACAACTAAGATAGTAAATATTGTTCAGTATCAATGATTAATAGTATGTTTTGTATCTACGGCCGAAAACGAGGGTTTTCTTAGCCTTGAGATCTTTTTTTTAGTTAGAGACACAAAGTCGAGATTTTAAAGCGATCGAGAGCTGCAAAACCTTTTCGGCCCGTGGTACGAATGCTATTTTTCACCACACCATTGAAATTGAGAAAATATATACAGTAAATTCACAGAACAACAACTTTAAAGGTTATGTGAAGAATTTGAGTAATCAGCAAAAATAATAAATAGTTGCTAGGCAGCGGTGACAATAAAACCAGTCGAATGCAATGCATAATATGGATACTGCTTGTGTATTTAATATAAATAGTCGAAAACTTAAAACGATCCAGTGCTTCAAAAACATTTCGGTCCGAGGTACGAACGCTATTTTTTACCACACTATACCCTATTCACAAACACTATACACTATTCACCACAATAATAATGCATACTGATAGTCAACACAACTACAACTTTAAGGTTATGTGAAGAAATAATTTGAGGAATCAGCAAAAATAATAATAAATAGTTGCTAGGCTGCGGTGACAATAAAACAATTCTACTGCAATGCTATGGATACTGATCGTGTATTTATTATGCATTCATGTTTTAAAAAAGTAAGCGGGCAGCTGATTTTGCGGCCCTAGGGATGTAAAAACCTTCTCGGTCCCCAAATGACGATGACAGCTGGCATGACTAGCAAAACGTAACTTGAGTGTTGTTTCAACAAGCAATGATTAAAGTATGCCTTACAATTACACCCTACTAAGCGATATTTGCATCGTATATAGATCTTCAAATTTTTAAATAGTCATTTTGGCAACTGTAGAATGTTGATTAAACAAAAGTCACAGACAAATAAAAATGCTAATTAGGTCACAGATTCATTCCATGTTTTACAAATGTTTGATGTGTAAGAGACATACTAAGGACGACGGTGACGTTCAATCAATACCAAGGGTGCTCCAACACGTCCCAGTGATATCTGGGAATGTTAATGAGAACTTTAATTGGATTTGTCTGACTTGCATTGAACATCAATTGATTACTTAGAACAAAGAACACCAATAAATGCTGCGGGCTTGTGGTTTTAAATTACATTTTAGGGTATCGTTTACTGTTACGAAATATAAATTCAGTATGATGCAAAGTTAATTTAACTTTTAATTGAATTATTAAATGTTAATTGTGTTTATTCTCCGGTTAAAAGAAGTACATGGTGTTACAAGAATAATAAGGTTTAATTAGGTTTATTGACTTAAAATACGACTAAAGACCGCTAGCGTAGATCGTGTTGATAGTATATTTTTTAACATTTCCACTCGTAGTATGAAAGCTAAGCCAATACTACTTATACGTTTAAAAAATCTTCATTTTTGTTTGTACTACTAGATAAACATAACACATGTAAGAGTGGAATGTATGGCTTTGAATTATATAGTTAAATGCCAATTACTAAGATTATTAGCTGTACAGTCATCAAAACACTTTTATTTTAACACACAAAAGCTAAACAATTTACCGTTAGTAAATGGTAGCACAAAATATGCTGTCAACAGTAAAAAAAAAAAAAAAAAAAAAACACCTATACAAAATATGTTTAACACAAAATGAACTATATTAGCATGATTTTGAATGTACTATAACCTAAGCATTCTACAATACATCTATTAGTATAAACTATATAAGTAATATGAAGTGGCCATTAGCAACATTGCATGTACAACAATTTAGCTTTGAATTAATATATTTCCCTACAACAATGAAAGTAGGCCACTCGAAGTCATTATTTACAAGAAGAGTTGAAGTAACGGTATCGATTGTGTGGGCAATCTATTTGATTGTACCCGGTTTACTGAAATGTGTTTTGTTGTAATTTCATTCGTTATTCGTAACTATTGATGGTTAAGGAAAGAAGTATAGTAATCAAAGATAAACTCCTTTGTCTGTAGGTGGTAACCATGACCAACTAATGACATTATTTGTATACTGTGTGTAGTTAGGAGAGTGAACTGGTCTGTTAGAGTAGAGGCTTCGGTACTCATCTTCATGAATTTGTATCCCACCAATTAACAAACGCATTCAGTAATAAAGCCGCAACGCTCTAGGTCTAGTCTGAGCTATGTGTAAAACGGTCCCGGTAGAACCCGCGTCCTTGGTATGAATGTAGGGATTTAAATAACTAATAAACGTAACTGTACGATAAAAAAAAACGAAAAGGCTTACCAACATCACTAACAAAACTGTAAATGCATAGCACGATAATAGGTCAATGGATGTGGATTTGATATGTTTCCTACCATAGGGAAAAATAATAAAACTATTTTATTTGATTAAATGATTTTTTCAGTGTCAATTCAGTTTTAACTATGTCTGTATAGTTAGAAGAATATGATTTTAACGTACTTTAAAATCGTGTAGAAACATGCAACTATTAAAACGTACTGTACTTTATATTTACGGAATTTTAATTTAAATCTCTAATAACCTATTTTAAGGTTGATGGCTTAGGACATTATTCTGCTCTTGGAATTGGAACACCTACAACATGTACAGCATTTTTTGTGTAACGTGAAAGGTAAACGTGTCCTAGTCAAAACCTCCGTTGAAAAAATAGATACAGTATCAAATTACAAAATCCAAAACAGCAAACAAAATACTGGAAGTTGTTCTCGTAATGGGCGTAATTTAATATTCTTTATCGATTTATTTTAATTGGGGACTTACTGCACACAATAGTACTTTGCGTGGACTTATAATTATTACGTAGTTCGTAATATGGACTAAGTCAATTAGTCCATTATGTTTTGCTCAGTTTTATTGCTACAGTAGATCACATTGGGGTCCTCAACCTGGTTCAAGAAGGAAATTGATTTACAACTTTAGAAGTAACGGTTTTGTTTGTTTCAGTTGTGAATGTTAACTATTACATAACTTAGATTTTAAACTATGCTTAAGTTACTCGGAGCACTAAATTACAGAGTTTACAAATTAGAAACTTTACTCTGCGCTCTAGATTTAAGATTGAATTTTTATTGTTCTTGCGGTTATTTAAGCTTCACAAAACAGACAGGGAAATAAGTTACTTCCCTTAAGTTCTTATTTTCTTGCCTGTGACAAAGGTACTATAAAAATATAATACTCTAAAGAGATAAACAAAATATGCACCTGAATGAGGAGAGAAATACAGAATATAATTTCAGCTAGTTTCAAGCCTTAATTGCTTTACAAACAGTGTATGTTGCCATTTGCTAACAGTTTGGTTATCAACCATTTTTTTTTGTAAACAGCCATTGGTGAATGAGGCCAATACAGTATTCGTTCCAATTGTAATGGCTAATTTCCTCCATTGTATAAAAACTCGTATAAGCTATTACATAAACGATTGAGATATTTTGGAAAACTATAAAATATTGCAAAACATTAATTATATTATTTCATCAAATTCCCTCTAAAATTAGTCTTTACTACGAATAAATAATAGCATTGACTTTATATCTACACGTGTAGATATAAAGTAAATGATAATAGTAAATTTACTTTTTAAATTTAATAGACATAAGTGTGTTTGCTGGCTGAACACTAAAAGGCAAAAAAGAAACAAAAACTGATTAAATGCCAAAGCAGTTTGTGGATTGGAGATTATAACTTTGTCGAACTCATCAGGAACTTTACAGCCACAACGCTTCCCTCTCATATTCAGCAGTCAATAACCACAAAACGGTCACTCTGCTGCATCGGTTCACACGGTCGTAATTCCGTTTAAGATTTTACTTTTTGGTCTGTCTTGAAGCGAGATAAACTTTTTTAATTAGTTCCAGTATTATTGTCTTGAAATCTTGCAAACAATTTGGATACATCATTAAAACAATTATCACTCATCTAATCAATACAAAAGTTTAAAATGTTAGTTGGTAAAAAAAAGTGAATGTATAGTGAAGTAATTGTGCATACTTCCCAACGAAACAAGTAACATATAACAAGCAATAAGGCTTGTTGAAAGGACGGGACTATTTGGGTCCGAGATTGGGTCACGTACGACGACTAGAACCAGACAATTGTACGACTCAGGACATTGTAAATGAGGTGGGTAAAGCATGCAATGTGTGACCAAGTACATCTGTGTATCCTGCTTACACCCAGTGAGGTATTTTACTTATTTTACTCACGTCTCGTGGTTTAGCTGAGGTAAAGCGCTCTTCTGTTTTGACGTCACTATTTGGATTATTGCATTTTTAACGTACTTCCTTTACGTCCTAGAAAAACCTTGTGACGCTATACAGATTTTCTGTGCAAAAAGATTATTTGATTTAGGCTGAATCATCGAACACATTACACATGACGTTACATCGTTTCACACATTACTTCAGGCTAGGCTTAGAAGGTCGTATAATTATGAATGAAATGAATAAATAAATTAAATGGGTTGCGACCTTATCGTATAGCCTACCATTAATCATTTCTGGGATTTAACATGAAACCTTGCGAACCAAAGCCCTGTGCACCACATACTATCTTGCTACCTTATTTTCAAATAATATCGTTGTAATTGTTAAGATTTTGGGACAAAGCCATTAACACGTGGTTTTAATATTTATATTATCAATAAGCTACATGAAACTTTGTAAACAATAAGGCTTTATCCTTTTAAGATTTAACAACACATATTATATACCAAAATATTTGTCTACGTGTGTAGATTTGCAAACTGAACTTACATTTTTGAAAAATTCCCTTGGGCTTTGCCCCAGAGGCTTTTAAAGTTCCCACGCTATCCTTATGGAGAACATATTTGTTTACATAATGCTCAGCTGGATATTTTAATTGCTGTTAATATTTTAGTTGCAATTTACGGAAACGTCTGCTACAAAAACCGACTGACTTGGTTGAAATGAAATATTTTTACTATTTGAATTTGGGTTGGCGTAAACATTACAATGAAAAAAGGGAAAAAACCTGGACAATTTGATATAGGCCTACTAAAAAGAAAACTGAATTAACACTGTGATGAATTTCTCGAGCAATCATTGTAAGAGACGATTTGCAAACTATGGAACATAGGAAAGTCACAAAACACCACCTTTTAGAAGAAATAGAAATAATGGTTTTTATTTGAATTTATTTACCGATATTTTGCATAGGCTACACTTTGCCTTTATATTTCAAGTTTATAGATTTGATAAAAATGTTCATGTTTAAAAAATATAACATTTGAATACAAATCATATTATGTATTAATGTGTGGCGTCAACTTAGCCACATCTGTGATGCCTTTGGTCTATACTTATTTAATATCTATTATGTAACAGCTGTTGCTAGTTTTGTTAAACATTTAGTTTTGACTATGATATAATTTAGCTCACTTCTTCATTCGTTTGTTAATAAAACTTTATCAAATATTCGTTCATATATTGGTGATATTATTTCATACATTTTAAAGATGACTATCAATGTATTATGTATCGTCTAGTATATTTAAATGGCCAGTCAAAAGAATTTCACAAATAGAAATGCAAAGTTACCGACTGCTAAAATAGGAAAGTTCAACAACAGCTTCAACAGTGGAATGGTTAGGTTTTAAACAGAACTAAAATAACATTTGTTGAGTATCTTTTAAATCATCCTACCTTAAAAAGGATCCGTACATGACAAAAAATTAATTTGCATTTCTACTTAACTCTGAATATTAATTACTCTATGTTAAACGTAATGACGAGCTTATTTAAGATCTCTTTACAGTTTAAATAACTCTTTTGTCTGTGACCTATTTAGCAAAACTACTATTTATGTTTTTATTTAATGTTTTAAACCAGCCTATAATACAGGCTGTAATGTACGCTGTTGATTGCCTAAGTGGTTAACTGATTAATTGACTACAATCTTTACAGAATTTACAGAAAACGTTCCACAAAATTATTAATCTTTTAATTTATATTTTTGAGAATCTTTATTTTTTTGGGTACGCTTTTTCTATATATTCTGTAAAAGATTGTAGTCAATTATCAGTTAACCGAATAAGCAATCTACAGCGTGTAGCAATAGACACCGAACAGGATATTGAAATACTATAGCAGCGCAATTCTTGAAGCTTTAATTAGGATAATAGCATAAATAATACATGATTACAGCCTTATCGATAGTGTAGTCTTTGCCTGAAACTGTCTTGGCAGTGTAAGGACTGTTTGATTGTTATTCATTTAATTTGATTGATTGATTTATTGATTACATCCTTTACCTAAGACCATCAATACTTAAAATACAAGTCTTTAAACCTCTTATACAGTATTTATGTATGTAAATAATTTATTCAAAATTTGTGACATGAGAATGAGTTTGAATTTAGCTTATTTCAGTTCAAATTGATGATGGGTAAAATCTTGTTTGTGGCTTTGAACATATTTAGGTATTATAATAAGCAATCTTTGTAACATTTTAACATCATCTTATTTTTCATAGAGTAAAACCCATTATGATACGACTTTGAACTGTTCAAAGTTTCTATTTCCATAAAACACAGTACTAAGAGCACAATCCTAGTTAAGGAACTAAAATAAGTTTTACTTTCATTGTAATTTTACTTTACAACTTAACAAATTTCATACTGTGAACCTAAAGCTAAATAAATAATATTTACTCTAGTCAATTGTATTATACAATTACTATTACTATTGCAGTGTTAATCTTATACGCGTGGATACATAAATATTTAAAACCCATTTATGACTCTTTTTGCTAAGTATCTTCTCCAAGTATTGCTTAGTCAAATTATTTTTTATTGCAAAACCCATTAAATAAGATATTGAATGCAAATTTAGAATTAGAAACTACTCATATAAAGAAAAAGCTAAAGAACTAAATAGACCAAGCTGTACTGCTTTTTAAAACAAATAGAAGATAAAAATTGCCTAGTTGATTCTTTTTTAGCATGTGATTGAAGGGAAACAGCCCGAGGTGCTCAGAAAACTTTGAATCGGTCTAGTGTCAAGTCAATTGTCAAGAATTGGAACTAGCACAAGGAGTTGAAGTGTTTCTCAAGCTTTTCTCTCTATTCTGAAGCCATTCAGCTATAACAGAAGATTGCAAATATTTGAATATTGTTACGACAGATTGTAAAATAATCGTGTAACAAATACGCCTTATTACTGGCGCGTCCATATTAAACTCGGTTTACCAATAATATCAATGTTTAATTGACTTTAAGTGGTAAAATCTGTATAAAAATTATTTTAGTACTAAATATTAAAACAATATTTATTGTTTTGTAAAAGTGCTTAATATAAATTGAAATAAACTCATTTTTGGGGGAATTGAAGGTTACACTTAGCAGTATTTTACATCACTTAGATTTAGGCGATAATAATGCAAAAGATTGTCAATACTTAAATTGTTATGAAAAAACCATGGGTATCTTAAGAATGTTTTCCCAAGTTTGATGTTTCCATAATTTTAACTAGTGAAAAATTTTAGATTATGTTAAATCTGAGTGGTGTAAAATGCCATCAGGCATAGCCTTTAGTTAAAAAAATTATATTTCGTACCTAGGACCGAAAATTAGGTTTTTCCGGATCGAGATAGTTTTATGGTATAAACGCTATTTTCACCACACTATACCCTATTACCACTATCCACCACAATAATAATGCACACTAAGAGTCAACACAATTAAAACTAAGGTTATGGGAAGAAAAGTCAGAAAAATACAGAGTTGCTAGGCAGCGGTGAACAATTAGTCTATTGCAATGCTATGGAAACTGATTGTGTATTTAATATACAGCTGATTTTGGCCCGGATGTTATAACCTGCTTGGTCCCCAATGATGAACAGGCATAGACAGCAATACGTAGCTTTCGGCCTCCAATAAACGCTTGTAAAACGGCTAAAACCATCGTAGCGTGGTGAAAAAATTGTTCCTATACTCTCTCAACCTGGACCAATCAAATTAAAAATCTTACATACTAAACGACTTTTGCTAAACTTATGACAGCCAGCCAGACCATACTACTGGACCGAATTACACTTGGTTTCTAGCAAATGAAAGACATTTTCCTGTAGATGTGCAGAATCCCTTTATAAAATAAAATAGGCTCAAAAATAAGCAGAACAAATGGATTTAAAATTTGAAAAAATTAGCATGGGCCTTATGGGTTGCCATGTTGGTGACGAAATAACAACAAGATATTGCCACGATTATAATTGTGACCAGGGGCGTAACCGGGATCGTTTTAAATAATAAGAATACTTTAATGAGAGGTAAAAGAATGTTTAATCATTATTCAAATAAAGTGGATGGACAATATGACAAAGATAATAATAAAGATGTATAATAAAATGATTACAGGCTCCTTTTACATAAGTAGGCCTAAGCAAATGAAATTTATATAAAAACTCTAATAATTATAATACTTGTTGACACGTACAAATATTCAAACAGGAATTTAATAGTAACTATATTTATTCACACAAATTATAAATGAAATCAATTATTGTAAAAATGATTACGATTAACATCAATCAATCACTGACTTTAAAACGTTAAGTTAGCCTGGACAATCACAAAATTTTTAAGTTTAAATATTAATATAGAGTGTAGTCGCCTTACCAAAACATCGTTGACAGGCGAAGTACCCCCTCGAACAGTCTGGGGCCAAGTGTCTTCCTTTCGGTCAACTCAAACCTCAGTCCTTCCAAAGTACAAATGCTAAGTCTACGGTTTTTGTGGGTCGATCGATTGAGCAAGGTACGTGTCGTCAAGAATTATGTCTACTAAATGCCAATGTTCTGACACTGGTATATGAATTGTGAAATCCATTTACCAGGTCTTTTACTTTTGAAATATAATCCCAAAATTTAGAAAATAATTTTTGGTGACTACCCATCACAATATAAACAGAAAATCCAAACAAATTAAAGAAATTCCAATAACATATTATATTTCCAGCGTGGGTTAGAGTTAGAGAAGTTTGTACACATATACTTTTGGTCCAGCTTTCGACCATGGGCTCGTATAAACTATTTAAACTAATAATATTGACACTTATAAAAACTATTCTCGTAGTCTAAGAGATGATAGAATAAGATTCCACTACAAATCACAAAAGGCTTCTAATCAACAGGAAAATAAAAATTTGCAGACCGATCACGCTTCTGCAGTAACGAAGTCAATCATTCAACCCGCGTATTTCACTCATATTCTTTACTTCCTTGGAAAATAGATTACGTCTTTGTTCTCACACAAACCAGGCTCATTGAAATTTCAATATTGTAATATTAAAATGTCAATGAGTCTGGTTTTAAAACTTGAATTCAAACACATAATACACAATACTCTTAACTATAAATTACTTTAAACGATTGCAGCAATTGTTTTGAAGTAGTTTATTGTGTGGCCTAAACTTATGAAACAATAAATATTTGGATATAAATCTGCTGATGATACTTTGTTCGTTCTTACAGATATTTTTACAAAGAAATCAAGTTTTAGGATTTAATATTTAGCGAGAGCACATAATTAATTGTAGTCAATCACGTTAGAAGACAATAATTACTATTAATTGTCAATCAGTAGATAAAACTTTCTTGATGTTAAGTTTATCGTCGATTTTGTCGTAGTAATCTATGTAGATATTACCACTAGCTATTTGATCATGCATCCACAGCCACTAACCACATTTTCCATTGAAATTGCCTTGAAAAGTCAGTTTATATTTTTTTATAAGATGGTATGTGTAGCTTTGTTACTATAGCAGCTGTTTCATTAGTCAGGATCATTTATTTGCCAAATTATAAGGGACAGCTGGGTCTAGTTTTTAACCATTAAAAACTAGTGACTTTTCTCTGGATTGAACCAGTGACCTTTGGATTGTTAGACGAACACTATAACTACTCAACTACCCAGCCAGTTAGTTTATCAAACACCGGTTGCCAAAATAACAATAATTGACGTAGGTCTGAAAAGTTTTGTTTTCTCAAATAATATAGCTGATAAACAACCGGTGAACTATTGAAAGCTTTGATCTTTTGTAAAATATTGGGGGAAAGTTCATAAATGAACTTTAAGATCCATATAAAGAAATTTAAATAAGCTCTCACTTTAAGGTTACCAAGTATCATGTTTCCAAATCTGCTCAACGGGTATATTGTCAAAAAAACTCCATACTCAAACTACGGTAATTAAAGCCTACAGCTGTTTTGAGAGAGGATTAAAACTTTTTCTTCAGTGACTGGAAACTCGGAGACAACACCAGTTTCCTCTTATGTTCAACACCCAATGAGCGCAATGCTGCATCAGTTCCCACGGCCACTATAGTGTATACACATTACCCTTATATTTCAAATTTATTGATTTGATTTTCAACAGAAATTGTCATGATAATATGTAAAGATAATTTAAATATTAATTAAATATAAAACTCATAATATACTGATTGCAATATTATGTACCATCTAGTATAGTTTAACAGGAAAAAAACATGAGAAAGAATTCATTGAAAACTTATAAATGAAACGTTATTAAAAAATAGCATTAACGTTGGATCAACGGTTAGTTTAAAACAAGACTAAGATATCATTTAGGGAGTGGGTGCCCATAATAAAGGATCTGTACATGCAAAAAAATTATTTGCATTTTCTTCTTAACTCTGAATTTTAAATAAGGCCCTTATAAATTACTCCAGGTTTAACATAATTATTAACCTGTTAAACATCTCTTAATAATTTAAATATAACTTGTTTAGACATATTTCGTAAAACTAGTATTTACTTTGTCCAACACACTTCAACAAAGGTTTTATCTTTTGGTTGATTTAAAGTTTCACAAACTTTAATCGACATAAATTGATTAAAGTATTATTGAGTTGAAATTTCACTCGCGGATGAGTGCAAATTTGACGCCTATTGGGTCTGATTGGAGTGTCCAATCGAAATCGATAACTAATTATCATCTGTTATATGTATTTACCGTCTTGTGAGTAAACAATTACAGTGTAAATATGTTATTACAAGTGTTATTTCAAGTATTCTTGTAATTTCAGATAGATTGTTTATAACAAGCAATAAGCTACATGTAAGGGTGGTCCAATGCACAGGGTTTGGAGCACATATAAGAGCCAGACAATTGGGTAGACCCAGGGTACAACGACATTGCCAATAAATTGGGTCTATACCATATACTCCCTCTATATATTCAACCCGAAGAAAAGATACGATAACAAAGTTTTAATAGTTAAAGATATTCACGAAATGTTTTTATCATTCAAACGGGAGAGGATGGAATAATTTGAGCTTAAACCCGAAGAATAGATACAATAAAAACAAATATTACTAAATGTCCTAGTAAATACATTGAAATACAGGTTTAAATGGTTGAAAATAACTGTAAATTTTATTTATTATTTAAAAGGGATGGGTTAGAATAGTTTTGGGAAATTTTTATGAAAGCACTAGCAGAGTACCCGTCCTTCGTACGGGGTCGGAATATAAGTGTAAAATGCTTAGATACTCAAGCTTTGCGTTTGCAATAAGGGAGGACACAGTTTGATAAAATTTGCTTTTTTAAATTTACAGTATTCTATAGTATTACACATTTACCAAAGCCATAATGTTCTACCACTTCACCTAAACAATAGAGAAAAATAAATGATCAACAATTCGCAAAATATCACAAATTATTCATGAAATGAAAAACATATAACTGTAAACAATCCTACTTTGACAGTTCTCATTGCGTATCACAGTTGTTTGTTGCTGCTTAGTTCAAATTAGCTGTTTACATAAATGCAAAACAATATAGTGCTGCATCCTGTTGGTAAATCTTATAACTTTTTAATGCTTTTCCAAATCATAGAACCAACTTTTTTAGTTGAAACAGCTGACTAAATTCTTTAATTCCCTTTAAATATGAATACTCATAAGGTTAACATGGGGAATTACAGAGCCACTGGGGCGGAGCCCGAAAGGATTTTTGAGATAAGAATATGCCTATATGTTAATCGGGAATGTAAGCTATCATCATGCCAAATTTCAGCCCAATCCGTCCAGTGGTTTATGCGTGATTGAACTTCAAACACACAAACAAACAAACAAACAAACACACAAACTTTCACATTTATAATATTAGTAAGATGGTTTGTAGGTAGGGTTGGGGAGTTAAGTTTTTTATTGTATGGGTTGTAAAAATTATTGTTAAAATCTAAGGCTTGCGATGTATTTGTCTAATTGATTTTAAAAATGTTCAATAATGATCCAAAAGCTATATCTCTAAAAGAGAAATTAATGTTATTAGGTTACACGATTTTGGAATGAAACCGAAAATTGTGGACACATGTTCGGTAAGAATGACGGATCGAATATAACATAAACGATTATGACTCAATAAATATTTTAAGTTCGTAATGTTTAAGCATGTAAAATTAAGTCCTCACAGTAGAACTAGTCCTGGGTTCACTATGTCTTTTAAACTACGTATTCCCAGAAGCCAATGACTCATGTCGTTTTATTAACATATTGAGAAAAAACCCACTTTTGTACTAACAATTAAAAAAAGAACTATTCAAACTTGCCTGTTAAAAAAATAGAAAGAAAGCTCGAAACAGAAAAAAATCTACTTCGTCTTATCACACGCCAATTGTATACCAAATAGATTATACTTAAAATAGTAATATAACTGATAATATATAATATAAAAGATTCTATCTTTAACTATATCAATCATCAAACCTCGCCCATTAGTTACGACAAAACCTTATTAAAATAAACATACAGCAATCAAACGAATTGCTTGTCAAATCGTTATTTTACTATATCTCATTTTGTATAATGACTTTGAGGGACTGGCCTACATTAACGGTTATACAGTAGAAACTAATAGGTATTTAAACAAAGGAGTTATCATAAAGTACACAAAGGTGTATTTTATTCTCATATTCAATGTTTAAAAAATACTGATACACTATCATATACATAGAGAACAATGTATTTATTTTTATTGTGCATGTAAAATAAACCCTAATCACGTGATATTTTTATGTTCCACAGATAGTACATTAGGTGGTACGTATATCAAGCTAACTATTGCAAATAAAAAAGTATACTTTTAAACATTTTATACAGGTGTTATATTTATTTAAACGAACAATGAAACAGCTGTTTAAAAGGTGTTTTTGGACTCCATTGGACTCACATATGTAGTATATATACTATCTTATAAAAGGCTCATATTTCAATTTTTACAAACAATACATTATTCACCTAATATTTAAACACACAAAAAATGTAAATGACACTCTTACAACCGCAGACATGGAAACATGTAATCAATCACATCGAAGAACTGAAGAATTAATGCAATTTACAATAGATTGTCTAGTCGGGCAGCTGATTTATGTTAGCAATGGTGCCAACGTGCTTAATGAAATGTCCCGGCATTTCAATTATATGTATTGAAGACCGTATCTTCTAAATTCCGTGTTAAAGGGTAATATATTAAATATTTTGAAACAGTGATTATGTTAAATAATAAGATTTAATAATAAAGCATATAGATGTAGTAAACGATAAAAACTATGTTAACATAACAAATCTTGTATTTTAAATTTACTTTTACTAAATTAAACTCAAATTGTGATCGAAAATACATTGTAAAACGATGTTTAACGATTTTCGAAATTTTATTCACAACAGAATCGTTGTAATTGTATATTAAATTACATTTTTCTTTTCAAACCTTATTTTCAACAAAGGACTCTAAAAAGTGGGATATCAACAGTTTAGATCAGGTTTAGATATCATTAGGGCATAGAATCTTCAGAGCAATGCCAACATTGTGTCATCACAAAGGCCTTATCTATGGAGAGGCTTATCTAGATCGTATCCCATGCTGGTCCTTCAAAGAATAAGGCATCAACGAGTTACTCAATTTATCCTTGCTTGGGAATATTTCTCTATTGTAATATGTGGATAAATGTATATAAATAGCCCAAGAACTATATTTAGCACGTAAACATATACCAATTTGCTTACTTCTTCCTTAAATTATCAAAAATTAATTCCTCGGTCACAAAAAAAGTTTGATTTATACTTTGGCATATTTAAACTGAAAAAAAAACTTAGGTATAATGTTACAGTTTGTTTGTGTGTTTTCATACATACATGAGTTTGAATTTTGCCCGTAATTTTCTTACCCCATTGAATCCGACTTCAAAATCGATTTTCAAATAAAAACAAAGAGAAAATGTGTCCACATTCTTATACAGAAAGAAATATAAAAAAACTGCACAATACTTGCAATGGATTAAATTCCTTTAATAAATAAATCATATATACAAGCAAAGACTACAGTTAAACACAGATATGTAAAATTACTATTACAGTCCGCTCAAAATTATTAGGCAATTATACTATAGTATTATCTAAACTACTTTAACTAATTTAATTCGTGTCGACCTAATTATTCCTTTAACACCATGTATTTTTAACTGGGAAATACATAACATTATCATTGTTTAAAATTTTGGTTCAATTAACTGAATCAGTTAAATTAACTTTACTTTATAAATAATTTAATACAATTTCGTTACAATAAACGATACCCTATAATGTAATTTAAAACCACCAGCCTGCAGCATTTATTGGTGTTCTTTGTTCTAAGTAATCAATTGACAGTCAATGCAAGTCAGACAAATCCAATTAAAGTTCTCATTAACATTCCCAGATATCACTGGGACGTGTTGGAGCACCCTTGGTATTGATTGAACGTCACCGTCGTCCTTAGTATGTCTCTTACACATAAAACATTTGTAATTTATGTAAAATTGATGGAACTTTATTATTTTAGTGTTATTATTCTGGTTAACAATTATTCTGGTTATTTGTTTTATGTATAAGAACTTGATAAAATTTTAGTTTCAGTAATGAAATGTTAAAGAGATATCTGCATACTCGTATGTATGTGATACACACACATACATATTTATTTAAATGCCTTATAAAATGTATTAGAATACGTCAACTAAAACCTTTCAATATATATATATATATATATATATATATATATATAGTGTATACGTCAAAAAGACGTTAAATGTTATGTATATAAAAAAATTTTACAATAGTTATATTTTTTCAGGCAGTGACCATCTTTTCAAGAACCATAAAAGATAATAAAATGTGTTTGATACATTTAACTTAGTGGCTAAAAATTAATTGTTCTACTTCACTTTCTTTTACTATCAGCTGATTGGTTAATTATATTGTTTACTGTTGTAAGTCAGTTATATGATTTAATGTTATTTTCGTGTTTGTACTTTTTACATTGTTTAAATATAAGCCTAATTCCTTTAAGTTAAAAGTTGATTGAATACTAACAACAATGTTATCCACTACGTTTTAAAAAATTTTGAAATGTTGAAAACAATAAGAACCTTCAAGCATTCAAATTTCAAATTTGTAAATTTCAAATTTACAAAGCATGTGTAAATCATACTCCCTTAGTAGAATTCTCATCCTATTGTATTGTTACTTCTGTTCGGTACACTTCTAGTTTTTAGTTTATCATGCTTTTATTGTCATTTCAGTCATTTTAAAGTTAGCTTAACCAAATAAAACGATTAATCCATATACAATAACTCACCCCCTTGTTATATGACCAAGCGGTACAGCACAAGTCATGAAATTAACCCTTAAATAATGAAAACCTAATTTAGTCGACACTAGCGATCAGTGTCACGGAACATGAACTAGACACGAAACAAAATTCACAATATCCAAAATTTACATTTGAAGTGAAATAATGAAATAAATGAAAAGTGTGCTTGTGTGGGTTAGTCTATGGTTAAAGTACATTTTTCATTCTCAATAATATCATCGTTTTCACTTATAGCTCTATTATATCCGTTACATCTAACTTATAGCCATTTTTTAAACACATAGCTTTATTGTTTGGTTCGATATGAAGGCTTCTGATTGGACGCTGATGAAGGACTCTTCAGGGACCAACTACCGCTGATTACAACTTTACTCAGCAAATCAACAACTCTAAGTGACTGCAGTTTCCCCTTCTTCTACCGCGATAAAGGAACATGTTTGTTGTATTTGTCTTGCACATACGTATTTATAAGCAAAATAATCTTACACTGCCTATATGCAGAGAATACATTAATATTTATTTATCTTATGATTTTAATTTTTTTATTCATAATTAGAGTTTTTGTCATACTATTTCTCAAGTTACCTAGGGCTAAGACCTCACCTAAGATTACGTTTTATAGATTGTTTATTACTATTCCCCTCTAACAATGAAAACAATTACCATTTTTCTATCAGTGTTCTTGTATCACGGAATAAAATCGCGAGAATTGTAAATACAAAAACAACTTCCTCGATAATTGTTTTCTATACTTTGAAATGGTGACCATACAAAGTATGTTTAAGCCAAGTATGAATGGAGATGAGTGTAGGATGAGTGGCGCGATCTTGTAGTCTTGTTAGTGACTAAGGCCGACACGTTCCTTAGACACAGCTTTATATTAGTTGAATTATTTTCACACATGAATATTATTTTATTTTAGAGCTTATTTCGTTGCTATGGCTATTGCACTCTAATTTATGTACTTATAATTAACTAGCTGTACCCGCGGGCTTTGCCCCGTTTAACTTCATAAGTGAGCTCGTTCACATGGCTCAATTACGTCCTGGTTGAAGTTCGTTCGCTACGCTCACTCACTTTTAGGTTGGAGGTCGTTCGCTGCGCTCACTTGCCTTCAGGTTAGCTCGTTCGCTACGCTAACTCGCCTCCAGGTTGAAGTTCGTTCGCTACGCTCACTCACCTTTTGGTTGCAAATTAGCTGTTGTCATAAATGTAAAAGAAATAATAGTGCTGCACCCTGTTGGTAATCCTTGTAACTTGAATGCTATTGGTCATCATAGAACAGAACCAACTTGTTTAATTGAAACAGCTGTTAAGATTCATTAATTCCATTTAAATATGAGTACTCATAAGGTTAACATGGGAAACTCCAGAGCCACTGGGGTGGAGCCCGAGAGTCCGATTAGGATAAAAACAGCTTAGTTTTTCTATAGAATCAGTGTACCAAATTTCAGCCTCCTAGGTAAATGGGAAGTAAGAGAATTAGTGATGAGTGAGTGAGTCAGTCAGTCAGTGAGGGCTTTGCCTTTTATATATATAGATTTAATTGTATTTTATTATATCGAAGTGTATTGTAGTTTATCATAAGCTTAATGTATTAAGTTGTACAGATACAATTATTATAAAATTAATGCAAAATGTTTATCCTAACAATGGCTAACACAATTAGCTGTTTTAAAAGTAAAACTTGACCTTGTCCATTCGCAGTATGAGGACTAAAAAATTCCTATCAAATGATTGTTTTAAGGGATGGTCTTACAGTAGTAGATGGCTGTAAAGAAACAACGCGTTTTTACAACTATAGATTTATGACGAAGAAGTGAAAATATGTTTTATGTTAGAGATAATTATATTTTGTGTAATGCAGGTAATGTGGTTCCTTTTATATAAATAGATTATTGTGTATAATTTATTTTAAGTCCAAACATTTACTGAAACACCAATTAAACTTTTCTTTGGACTAGTAATGTCATAAGTTTTTTATAGTTCCAAATAAGATAGTGGAAGAATCATAATATGTCCTGCAAACATTTTCTAAAATTAATTGACATACTAGTAGGTCCGGACACTTTAAATATTATATTAGTAACTTTACAACGTATAGATACGCTTAGCTGGATAATTTATTGTACAGAGCACATAGTATTAGTTAATATATTAATAAATAATTAATTGGTAAAACCATAATATCCTGCAAGTTGCATTCTCAATTTATTATTGTAGTGTTGAAAAGCACAAATAGTCTTGTTTGAACGTGATAAATATTAGTTTATGCTTGTCAACCAAAATAGAAATATACTTCATTTATCTAAACAATCGAAAACATAAGTACCCTTTTAACTCATTTTAATTAAAGGGTACTAATGTTTTTATAATTATTTCAATTATTTTGTTTATCTAGTAGTAGCCCTAATCACAATAATACATATTCATTTATCTAATATTCTTTGGAAACATATTTACAAAAAGTAAGTAAGTAAAACTAACAAATAATAATAAAATTACTATAGCTAAACATTAGAAAGTACCTAGAACTTACACTATTATTTAAAAATTGAGTACTCATACCGTTAGAAATCAACATTGATCAAGCCTTGGATAGAATATGCAAATTTGGACTGTTCTGCGTTGGTCGGTTGCCTAAGCAGTTCACCAAAACGCCGCTAGAGTGAATCACCTACCTGAAATAAATGCAACATTAGATGTTTCAGAAATAAAACTGCGTTACCCACATGTCTACATTGCAACATTTAAACATTTCAATTATTGTGGACCATACTGGAAAAAAATTGTATTGTTAGTTTTTTATGTAAACAATTTATAAATTAAGTTAACCAAATGATAGATGCATAAGTAGTTGTATTGTGTTTAAAAAATATTACAACTACAGTATTACGTTTTTTAATATTGATTTTATTTTAAGTGTGAAACTATAATTAACAATTAAACTATAATTAAAAGTAAACTTATAATAACAAATTCATGACAATCAAAATATATTTAAAAAATATACATCGAACTACATCTATAAACAATTAAAAGATTTTTTGCAAACAACCATTACAAACACACACACACACACACATATATATATATATATTCCTTTTATTTTAGTCTGGTAATCATGAACTGAACTCCTTTGAAACCGACGATGTTAGTTATTAATGTTTAATACATTTTAAAAAGCAATAAGGTGTATTTTCAACAAAATATACGAAGTTAAAACCCACTAATTCCGTCTTAACAATATAAAAACGAAATATTCTCACAAGAGTCAGGAAGATCTTGTTAAGATAGAGACGTTTTTCATTGACAGGTTTACTTTTGTGTACAGAAATAGTCTGTTTCGAAGAGTTAACCGATGTTCTGGTTTGTATTTAAATGATCTCAATTTCTTTAGATGAAAGCTAAAAAAGGATACATGCCATTTATTTATATTATAAAGGTAATACCTTGGTAATAGGCTTGGATTACACTAACATGCAATTTCGTTTGTAGGTTTTGTTCAATTGATTGTTCCGATATTTTTTATCAAATGATGTCATTAATATTCAAATTTATTTACATTGCTTAAAAAATAATCATTGTATCCTGTAAAAAATTCCTACGAAGTTTTTATTTATGGTTTATTATTATTTTGGCAATTTTGAATGCATTCGCAAAAAGCAGTAATCATTTATTCATTAAGTGAGTGGGAGTGAGTTGTAAACTATTTGTAAAGAACCCTTTTAGGAAATTAGTTTGGTAAAATATAACCAATTATAACCATGGACATTGTTGAGAACTTGGATAAAGATTCATGAATTGTATTAATTTAGAGTACAATCTAACATAAATAGTAGTGTAATACTTATTAAAATATCAATACAATTTCTAGATGGTAGATTTAGTTCTGACGGTACTGTTTGCAAACCAATTAATTATTTATATTTTGAAATACCAAAGAACCTTATTAATCACCAAGCCTAACGCAATAGAAGTAGTTAAAGTTCGAGTAACCACACTATCAAAATACCCCCGCCGCAACAAACCTGCCGTCTAAGCGAATTTCCATTTGGCCGAATTGATTTTCAATTGATCTATTTAAATAACATTAGGTTTAACGAGTACCTAGGTTTGCTGCTACAAGGAAACAAATAAAGTAGTGTGTTTTTAGTAAAATATTTATAGCTTACTATAAAATAAATAAATTTGCTAAGTTTGATCAAAATATATCCATAAACAAGCAAACTACAACATTTTACAATATTCTCCATAAGAATAACATAGGAATTTTAAATTTACCATTTTTTTAGTTTTCTACGTAACCAATAACCGTACAAAAACACTTTGAAATACTGAATTGTTTTTTTAAGCTCTTTAAGAGGGTTTAGAGAAAAATTGGAAAATTTTGTGTTTTGAGGGTAAGAAGTGAGAAAACCCAATTTTTACCCCATAAAACCCCCCATAAAACCCTGTTCCCATGGTCCGATCATGCTGGATCGCGAACTCATTCAAGTTATCCCGCCTAACACCTTCAAACCAAATTTCACCAAAATCGGATAAAAATTACTCAAGTTATCGTGTTCACGGACACACAGATATATATATATATAAATCTAAATATATATACATATATAAAAATTTAAACGAATGGTGTTTTTGGCATCTGGGGAAATTAAAATGAAAAAGTAAATCAGTCCCGGGCCTAAGTCTTACCATGAGACCTACGGTAATAGCTACTTCCCTATAGGGAAATTCGCTAAAAAGAAACTATAAAATAAAATACAAAACTAATTAGGTCAACTAATAACATAACCATTTGATATTTTTATTTTGGTTTAACGAGTAATGCCACCTAGTTTAAAGTATAGTAAAATTATGTTTTTTGCAATAATTATTGATTAAAATATTGAAATAATCCAGTGAATAAGTATTGACACCTTAATGAATTTCAAAATATATACTGACATGGGTGAATTTCGAAGTAGCTAAGAAAATATCCAAGAAACCTATAAAATTATGCAAATGCCGTTAGATGGAACAAACAAACACGGGCGCCTTATTAAAACTTTCATATTTTGGTGGCAAATCTTCTTCAATAAGGTGCAAATAAAAACTCAAAGACTAACCTTTTAATTAACTTTGATAGCACGAATATATATATAAATATTATCTTCAGTAAACTTTATAATATTTCCTTTACTTAAAATACCAACCAGTTCGTGTAGCTATTACTTTCATAAACTACGGGGTGACGGTAGTAGCATTAAATCCACTTATTTACATTTTTAAAGGAGTGTCAAAAATTTATATGAATAAATAAAGTAATTTAAATTTTCTGATGCTAGAAAACACCTAAAAACTGGGTGAATGAAATAGTAGTCTGATCATATATGAAATAAATAAATACCGCTAGTTAAATAGAATAAAATTAGAATTATCTCTTTCGATTGTCTTAAAATAATCGAATTTACACGTAATCATCAGATACAATGTTTAGCCACATTGGTTGTAACAACATTGGTAGTAACAACATTGGCTGTAACAACATTGGTTAAAACAACATTGGTTGAAACAACATTGGTTGTAACAACATTGGTTGTAACAACATTGGTTCTAACAAAATTGGTTAAAACAACATTGGTTGTAACAACATTGGTTGTAACATCATTGGTTGTAACAACATTGGTAGTAACAACATTGGTTGTAACAACATTGGTTGTAACAACATTGGTTGTAACAACATTGGTTCTAACAAAATTGGTTAAAACAACATTGGTTGTAACAACATTGGTTGTAACATCATTGGTTGTAACAACATTGGTAGTAACAACATTGGTTGTAACAACATTGGTAGTAACAACATTGGTAGTAACAACATTGGTTGTAACAGAATTGGTTTTAACAACATAGGTAGTAACAACATTGGTAGTAACAACATTGGTTTTAATGGATGTCCAACAGTAATGAACCAACGATGAATGGACTAATAGATGAGCCTTTACCTCAATTATGTATTGTGGACCGTCTAGAAAGCCCTAACTGTTACCTGTGGTGAGCTATTTAGACATAGCCAAACCTTATGTTTTTGCGCACTCTAAAATGCATTATATCCATGCATATGGAATGTACCATAGTGAAGACTAAAATGAGAAATTAATTAAATATTGAAATAAATAATGTACTGAATTAATTTATAGAAAATCTGTGGGTTTTAGTGTCCCATCAATATCTAATTTAGTTATTACTGTATATTTACATACAAAATCAATGATCCTGTCGATTTATTTGATTTTGTTTTACAAAGTTTTGAATAATATCTTTTCCGTTAGGAGATTTACATTAAGAATTTTAGAATCGTCGTGGCACCTTTGAAGCTAAGATGGAATAAGTTTCCGTATATTGGAAATCTCCCAATTCCATTCAAAATACAGTCATCATGAAGAAATAAGCTCCATGGTCTATTCATAGTTGTATATTTATTAACCAATGATATACATCTGATTATGTAAAAACACACTTCGTAGCCAACTATTTTCTTTCAATTTATATTAACATTAAACTAACTAGGTGGCGTTCACAGAGGCATCCACAAAATTGAGCGGAGTCATCGAGGGTTCATGTTATATTGATTTTGTCATACTGCAGTAAAAACAGTCGTATATGCGTTGCAGGTCTAAAGTAGAATTTTTACTCTCTAGGGAGTAAAAATAGTTTTTAGCCTCTATGGAGTAAACATCAGCTGTTGTCAACTCAGTTGTAAATTTGAATTGTAAACGATTGCATGTATCTAAAATATGTATCGATTCGTGCTTCGTAATCATTTTAACGTAAAAAGTCTACAGTCTCTTCCCATAGCATTTTAGTATTGCAGATACATTCATCCATTCCCACACTTAACACTAATCACCTTTACTACTTCCTTCACCACCCCCTACGTCGTAGACCTGTTCCCTCTCTTCCCATAGCATTTTAGGATTGCAGATACATTAATCTAATTGCCAAAGACAGTTCCCACACTCTGCATTGCTAGCCTTACTAATTGCTTCACCATTTCCTACGTCATAGACCTGTTTCCTTCCTTTCTCATTACATTTAAGATTACAGACACATTTATCTAACTGCCCAAACGGTTCCCCCACTCTGCACTGCCAGCCTTTAATACTTCCTTCACCACGTCCTCCGTCGTGGGTCCTGTTTCCTTCCCTTCTCATCGCATTTTAGGATTGAAGATACATTAATCTAACTGCCACAGACGATTCTCACACTATGCTCATACTTTACTATTTCCTAAGCCACTTCCTACGTCGTGGACCTTTTTTCATCACTTGCCATATCATTTTAGTATTTTAGATACGTTAATCTAATTGCCACAAACATTTCCCACACTCCACACTGCTACCCTTTACTACTTCTTTCTCCATTTCCTATGTGGTGGGCATGCTTCCATCCCTTCTCATGGCATTTCAGCTTTGCAGATACAAATGGTTTCCAGTTCCCACATTCCACACTGCTCACCTTACTACTTCCTTCACCACTTCCCACGTCACGGACCTGTTTTCATCCCTTCCCATAGCATTTTAGGATTGCAGATACCTTCATCTAATCGTCACAAACAGTTCCCACAGTCCGGACTGCTTGCCTTTACTACTTCCTTCACCACTTCCTACGTCACGGACCTGTTTCCCTCCCTTCCCATAATATCATAGGATTGCAAATACCTTAATCTAATGGTCATAAACAGATCCCACGCCCCGGACAGCTCGCCTCTACTACTTCCTTTACCACTTCCTACGTCTTGGACCTGTTTCCTTCCCTTCCAATAGCATTTTAGGATTGCAGATGCCTCAATCTAATCGTCATAAACAGTTCCCACACTCCGGACAGCTCGCCTTGACTACTTCCTTCACTACTTCCTACGTCGTGGACCTGTTTTCGTCCCTTTCCATAGAATTTTAGGAATGCAGATACCTTAATCTAATCGTCATAAACAGTTTCCACACTCCATACTGCTACCTTTACTACTTCCTGCACCACTTCCTACGTCACGGACCCAAGCTAGTGTCGTCATTTGATTATATGTATTATCCATACCGTTTCTGTCCTAATATCTGTGGAATAATGCTATCAGCTTTTTCCTTATTTACTGCATTCAAAAGTCAACAGCTGATCATATGTCTTTGTTTATGTGTCAAATACTGCTTCCATAAGGATTACATTGAAACTTTGAGACCCAGTGGGGCGGATTCCTGAGAGACTATTTTAACGCCATATAGATGTTGGCACTCACCGATATGGTCTTTATCACCATGCAAAATTTCAAAACGATTGATTCAGCTGTCTAGGAGGAGTTTGCGTATTACGAAATGCACAAGAGTCGACGTATAAGAGCTTCGCTCGCTCCGCTCAATGAGTATCTTTTAAAACGTAAACGTAGTCTAGTAAAAAACTTGCCATATTTGTTAAGAACAAAAATTTGCATAGTAAAACACCCTTGATAAATTCAAACATACCACTAAAACTTGTAAAATTATAAAGTTTGAATTTATTAATTACCGTACAGTTTTTTTTTTATTTTTAATCTTACTCGAGGTTTTTGGTGAAAAAATATTTTATTTGTTTTATTTTCATTGAAGTAGGCATGAAATTACAAATTTAAATATGTGTTTTTAAAATTAAATGATTCTGGCGTGTTAAGTCGACTTGCGAGTCTAAAGCCGGGTTTTCCTAGGCGCGTAGTCGGCCAGCGGAGAGAGGAACGCGGAGAGCGGACTCAGCTTGTCTTAGGTAATTTAATGTTACTGTTTTCCTAGCAGCGGAGCGGAATGCCATGTTAATTTCAATTCCGCTCTCCGTTGTCCGCTCTCCGCTGGCCGACTCCGCGTCTAGGAAAACCCGGCTTTAAACCGGCGTAATTGAAACTTCGCAGCTATGTATTATGCTTAGTATGATGACTGTTATTTTATAAGAAAATATTTGAAAGTACCACTTTGAATTCAAATATAACGACAGGTCTACTTATTTTGCTTACTATTGTGACTGTATTTCGGAAATCTATTTTGAAAGTTATTAAAGCTATTTGCCAGCTTATGATAAAATTAAACTAGAAACGTAACAGAAATCTGATAAATTTATTAAAAGAATAACTAATTTGACACCTAATGAAATTCACCTTGGTACATCTTATGACTAATATATATAAACAGTTTTAATCATTTTCCTCCTTTTTCCCTTAATATAGTAATGCGCACGTAATTGTAATTTGATGTTCTAGTTTTTTGAATATCTTTAATGAAAGCAACCTGCATTACATGGCTTGATAGTTTTCAGCTTTTAAATTTGAACTTACAACTGTACTGCTAAATAATAAAAAAAATACTGAGACTTAAAAGTTGTAAGCTTAATGTGTAATTTAATTCCTCATAAATCTGTGCTATTAAACTTGGAAAAATGAACAGAGAAAATTTTGAAAATAGAAAAGTATTTATCTGATGTTCTTAAATGAAGGTTGGGGATCCTAAATCCAATAGATGAAATAAATACCCTAACCCAGCATGTTTTAGAGCAGTCGGCTTTTCTACAGTATAACAAAAAGTGTTTATTTTAGCGCATATATTTTGCACAGGTAATAAGTGTAAAAAAACGGGTTTATAGTAAAGCAACTGTATGAAGTCGTTGATTATAACCAAGATAAACTTTGATGCAAGTAGGAAGCGTTGGCTACAATCTATACCCAGTTCTAATGGTAACTTGACAGTAATGGGTTAATAAATAGACTTCCTCAACGATGAATGGTGGACCATTGTTACAATCTCCATCTATCCAGACTTGCATTGAAATTAATGGAAACTATCACCTTCAGTTAGCTTTTGTTTCGATAACTCTCACATTAGGAATAGAAGTAATATATTGAAATATTTAAATTTAATCCAATCTTAACATGAACAGATGTGCTACATAACACATTTTGAATCAAGCACTTAAACCATCTGAGGATATGAAAATTATGATTACTTGGATGGACACATTATCAAACAGCTGGTATAATATATTCATTTAGTTATAGATTTCAAAATAATAACATAATTCAATTTTGAAAGCCAGTGAGGCGAAGCCCAAGGTGAATTTGGAAATTAAATTAGGCCTAGATCCATTTGTGGTAAATATTCTCTATTTATGAAAAATTTCAACGCAATTATTCCAGTAATTATCTCTAAATCTGAAAATTACTCAACAAAGAAAAAACAGACAACAGAAATTATAACATTGTATATTTCTAAATAAAAATTTAAAAGCACATACAAATAAAACTGTATTGATTATAAAACCTACATTACAACGTAAATATTAGAGGTTTAAGTTAATGCTTAATGGTCAGTAAACATGAATTATGCTAACGCACAGCTAAATCAGCTTAGGTCTATATCTTTCCACATTAATTTTGCTAAACAATAAAAACAAACTAATTGAAACAACGGCGTAAATGGTAAAGAAACACTATCGCGTGCAGTGGCCAAATTTAGAACTAATTGAGAGCAAGAGAATGTAGTTTTTTGTGTAACTAGTGTGCACTTCTAGTGTAAATTGTGTCACTTTGCTGTAATAATTACGCACGACGCGAGAGTGGAAAGTTTTTCGAGTGCGGTAAAGACCCTTTGCACTCGCGTTACACATTATATTTTGCCTACAGTTACTATAAAGCATATACAAAATAAGTCTTCTTAAATACTTTACAACACGTTTTAGGTTAGGTTAAATCCAAACGTTGGACGAAATAGGATACGCTGGACCAGCTGATCGAAGTCTCAATACCTTTAATTGTTGCCAAACTATTTTCAAGCATACACGGATAACGTGCCTAATAAAAGCACCCTCTTTTGTTTTGTTTGGTTGGAAAACTGGAATGAGGAAAAAAAGAGTGCGGCAACAGTAAACAGAGTGCGGCAAAAATAAAAAGAGTGTGGCAATAGTTATTTGTGTAACTAGTGGTGAAAGTGGCACTTTGCTGCACACGAGAGCAATGTTTACGCACGAGCCGCAGGCGAGTGCGGAATGGTCTCGAGTGCAGCAAAGGCCTTTTTCACTCGTGTTACACATTATATTTTTCCTACAGTCACTATAAAACATAAATAATTAGTCTTTCAAACACTATACAACACGTTTTTAGGTTCAGCTAGCAACACAATTACACAAATGGTGCCCTGGAGAAAGTAGTACCCGTGGTCCGTATCACTCCGCTATTTTTCCTCGGCAAGAAATGTGCTCCGTCTTTTGAGAATATAGTTCCGTATGTTTTTGTAATTTGAAGTGGTTTCCGCGCCTAAAAAAATGCTTTAAAGGTATTTTCTTGTTTATTAAGACCGTAGGAATGTTTTAAAAACGTTTAAAAGAAAAGTCCAGAAAGTTCAGAAATACCAAAACTATAAACACGAAATGACAGGTTAAATCGTAGTTATAATAGTCAATCAGCTGTTCATAGTATTATTATCTTTAAGTGTTGCCAACCTATTTCCAAGCGTACACGGATTACGTGCATAATAAAACCACGCTGTTTTGTGTTGTTTGGTTGGAATCCTGATGTGCGGCAAAGTATAAACCGTGCGGCAAAGTATAAACCGTACAGCAAAGTATAAATATGCAGCAATTAGCAGCTTTCTGTACTATAAACAGTACAGGGAAGCCAACTTTGTCGGGTGACTGTAGGAAAAAGTAATTACATGCATCAGATAGCTACTTTACGTCCTATAATCAGTACAAGGAAGCCTGCTTTGTCAGGTAACTTTAGGAACAAATTATTTGTTTATCCTCACATGGATTACTTTTAAGTTTGATAAAAAGTTTACGTATACAGGGTGAATTTTAAATGAGTTCCCCCCCTACTTTTTTCCACACTTCTTAAGATATCATCTCCGGACCACGTCAGATCATTGTTGAGTAGTAAGTACTTCATTTTGACTGGGTATACATTTTTGGCCACCATCTTGGATCCGCCATATTGGATACAAAGTTTTTTTTTCAAATGTAAAGGTAGGGTTGTGACCCATTATTTCAAACTGAAATTTTACGCCGATTACAATGCCGCAATTAGTTTTTAAAAATCTCGATTCGTTCTAAAGTTATGAGGACTTTTTATAACTTTATTTTTAGCCCATTTTAACATTGTGTATTAACAAACTAAGACCATAATCTCAAAATAGTTATAGATAAAGATCAGTATACACCACCATTCATTGTCGACATATTTTCACTTGGTTATGACGGATGTAGTTTTTTCAGCCGCCATCTTGGATCCGCCATTTTGAAATGTGATCAATTAATTTAAATATGAAGGTTGTGTTGTGACCCATCATTTCAAACTAGAATTTTATGCTGATTACAATGCCACAATTAGTTTTTAAAAATCTTGATCCGTTCTAAAGTTATGAGGACTTTTTATAACTTTATTTTTAGCCAATTTTAACATTGTGCATTAAAAAAATAAGACCATAATCTCATAATAGTGCTAGATAAAGATAAGTATACACCACCATTCATTGTTGACATATTTTTACTTGGTTATGACGGATGTCGTTTTTTCAGCCGCCATCTTGGATCCGCCATTTTGAAATGTGATCAATTAATTTATATATGAAGGTGGTGTTGTGACCCATCATTTTGAGCTACTTTTTAATGCTGAACTCAACGCCGCAATTCGTTTTTCATTTGCATCTTTTGATTTTGAAATATTGAAATTTTAAATAAGAGTATTTTAATATTTCATCAAGAAAGCTTGATAACCAAAAACGGATTGCGGCATTAAGTCCAGTATAAAAAAGTAGTTAAAAATGATGGGTCACAACACCACCTTCATATTTAAATTAATTGATCACATTTCAAAATGGCGGATCCAAGATGGCGGCTGAAAAAACTGCATCTGTCATAACCAAGTGAAAATATGTCGACAATGAATGGTGGTGTATACTTATCTTTATCTAGCACTATTTTCAGATTATGGTCTTATTTTTTTAATGCACAATGTGAAAATTGGCTAAAAATAAAGTTATAACAAGTCCTCAAAACTTTAGAATGGATCAAGATTTTTAAAAACTAATTGTGGCATTGTAATCAGCATAAAATTCTAGTTTGAAATGATGGGTCACAACCCTACCTTTACATTTGAAAAAAAAACTTTGTATCCAATATGGCGGATCCAAGATGGCGGCCAAAAATGTATACCCAGTCAAAATAAAGTACTTACTACTCAACAATGATCTGACGTGGTCCGGAGATGATATCTTAAGACATGTAGAAAAAAGTAGGGGGGGGAACTCATTTAAAATTCACCCTGTATATACATAATATCTTTAAATACAATTTCGTAACAATCAGTGAATGTAAGCGTTCCAGCCCCCGGTGTTGTTACAACCTTGCCGTCAGCTGTGTGCAAGGTGTTATTTTTCATGAGATGCATATTACATGAGTGCTGATTGTTACGGCTGAGTGTTATTCAGTGTTCTGTTGCCATCCTTAACCAAGTTACCCTTTTTGTTCAGTGTAGGGTTTTATTCAGCGCTCTCGTTCCATCATTAACTAGGTTGTCTTTTTGTGTTTGGTTCAGTGTGGATAAATTGAAAGTGTAAAAATAGCCCATGTTTTTAAGTTGTTTCAGACTGTGCCAGCATTGTAAGGGATGTAAGTTTTGGTATTATTGATTTGGAAGAGATTTGTACAAATAAATAGGATGATATAGGGAAAAAATACGAAAATTACTAGTCAGTGCAGAACTTTGTCGATTTTGTTCCTAAAATTGGATTACAATGACAGATACTACAAGATAAGGTCGGTTAAAGTTAGACGAAGTCGGGTATTTTCAATGGACCATGCATATTTTAATGAGAGTCTGATTTGTATAGTAGTACACTGAAAGGATATATATAATATTGTATAATATTATATATATCCTTATAAAATTATTAAAATTATATCCTTATATCAGTATAAAATTTGTTTATTCCTTGAATAAACAAGTTATTTAAGTAAATAATTTCACTGATGTTGGTCAAATATTTTCCTATTTCCTATTGATATCTAAATACCTAGAAACACGATTCATTCTTACAATTTTATGGTTTAAGCATTTGTAATGGTTTGTATCATCTTGTGTATCTAAGTAAAACTTTATTCTTAGTTATCATTCAAGGTAAAACAATATAAAATCAATCAACCGATAAACAATAATAATGGTTGTAACAATAACAACGCGTATTCATAATGTTATAATATCACCGTAACGTAGGAGGGTAAAGGTTAAATTAACTTTACAGCTTAGAAGTTTAACTCCAAAGTTTAGGGTCTTAGACGCAATGGTTTAGAGTTTCAAGTCAAGATAAAAAAAGTAAAAATAACAAAAGTGTTGTCCATATCAAAGGCTATCTCTTTGAACATTTTAATTTTACCATTCGTATACATCACAAGTTTAAAATTAGGAATGAATTCAACAAAATACAAATTCTTCAGAATACAAATAATGTTTACATATATTTTGTGGACTCATCAATAATATGAACCACACACTTTTTCACCGCTCGTTTGAAAATGAATGGTAAAAATAGAAACTTAAGGCTATGTAAACATTGTAAACACTCAGGATTTAACGAGTTTCTTTTTAAAAGCCTGTTTAAATCAGCTGACCTTTGCCCTAGAGAGATAGTGAGTAAAAGAGAGAGAGAGGGGGAGAGGGTGAGAGAGCGATGGAATGTGGGGTTGGGAGAGTGGAGAGTAGTGCGTCAGAGTTGGTAGTGCGGCGTCGAACAGTGGCACCTTGGTCCTGTTACGTTGTCCGTTACACTAGCGCTACGTTGTCCGTTACACTAGCGCTACGTTGTCCGTTACACTAGCGCTACGTTGCGTTACTTCAAGTCGTGTTACGCTAACGCTACGTCACGCAATGCGTTACGGACACTTGCGTCTTCCGTTGTGCACCTCGTGAGTAATAGTTTTTAGGCTAATAAACTGATAGAAATGTAGTAAATAAATGTTGTTAACATTTAGCCGAAAGTGTCCGAGAAAAATCAAAACGTATTTATGTGGGGTTCTAATTTTTGCTAGGGTTTATTTTACATTAAAAAACAATATACAATCTGTAATTTATCTGAAATTGTGTTGTTTTAAATAATTACATAACAAACAATTGTAATTTAGGTATAGTTTTCAAAACATTTTGTAACATTTTTAAACATGATTGGTCAAAGATAAACTAAAAAATACAGTATACGTAGCCTCTGATTAAGATATATTTCAATTGCTTAAATTTTAAAATCATTGGTTTTTGTACTATTGGTTCCATTATTTTTTATATTAGGACATAGCAACAAGTAAGGGTACCGTAGTTTTATTTATATTAATATTACTGTTAGTATAACAAAGTTATTTACAATATTCCATAGTATTTCACGGAAGAAAGTTTCATTATTAGTAAAGTTACCAAACTTTACTATCAAATGTTTAGTTAGTTAGTTAGGTTATAAATAAATTTTTGTAAATTTTATAACTCTTTCTGTAGCTCAAAATAGTTTGAGATGGTCTGTAAATTTAATCTCTTGTGAAGTTATAAATATGTATTAAAAACGGCAAGTGAACATATAGTAAACACCCCCACCACAGCAAACCTGCAGGCTCAGCCAATTTCCGTTGGTTTGATTTGGTTTTTTACTTAAACATTTCTTTATGGATGATAGATCTATTCCCTAATAACACCAAGTTAGGCTTAACGACTACATAGAATTGCTATCACAGAAAAGGTACCAATTTAGTTTTGGTAAAATGTAAATAAATTGTAAAGTAACTTATGAAATAAATGCATCTACCAAAGTATATAAAATATATCCATAAAAAAGAAAACTACCACAGTATACTTTTCGTAATAAGTAGAACATGGGAATTTTAATAAATTATAAAATTTGTTTAAGCTCCTTACTAGGATTGGCATAAAAACTGGGTAATTTCATGTTTTAAGGACCAAAATATTTAAAACTCATTAAAAAAATTTATACACAGAAACTCTGTTCTCATTACCCAATGTTGCTGGTTCGCGAAATCAATTAAGTGTATTTAGGAATGCACGTTTATGCCAAATTCAATCGTAACCAAAACCAAAAAAACTCGAATCGTGTACATGGACATTATAAATCTGACCCCCTCCCTCTTGGGAACAACCTTTTCCCCAGACGGGAATTAGCTAAAATATATTTTCCAAGTCTTCTGAGGCTCACCTAAAATACGAAAAAATGTATTTGTTGTAGTGATGGTAACTATTTTTGAATCTAAAACTCAGTAAACCGATGGGGCTGATTAATCCGGGGCTGCTTTGTTTTGTGGTGGCATTTAAATGTCGCGAAATAAAGTTGATAATGGATTATTTAGATTTCGAACTTTTATCTAGAGCTATTCCAATCATTGGCAATTGTCTTAAAACACTTTTATTTCTATTCGTCTCATTACTGTTGGGAAATGACCACAAGCGATGAAGGAATCATAAAAAAAATCGAACTTTTAAATACCAACATTTATTTAAACAAAAAAATCACACGATGAAAGCATTTGACTAACTTCATGTACAACCATAAATAAATTCGAGCTGCAAGACATTAAGATCAAAAGAAACTTGAGGTTCTACCATTCAATGCTCCAATTAGCTGTTTGACTTAACTTTGTTTTGTATTGCTTCCCCTCTGAGAATAAAGGATTAATTCAACTAAGTCCGTAAACTTATATCTAACTTTATCATAAATGGAACTTAGATCGAGTTGGTTATTAAATACTAATATAGAACATCCAAAAATAAGTCTTATTCCATTTTCTTTTATTTTACTTGAATGCTACACGATAAATGATTTTATTGTTTGATCTAACCAAGATATAATAGTTTATATCTATTAGTAGGCTATATAATAGATTTCCTGTGTATCCACAATAGTTTGAGTGTGATTATTATCTTAACAATAAAGATTTCTAGTTACTAAACGTTCCGTATTCTAAAACATGAAATGAAAACATAAACTCATACGTATTGTTGTGATTGGTGTCATTGAAATATGTAGAAAAAATTCTAAATGGTTTTTGGTGTTATAATTTGCCTTACAGTTAAAACATCATATTACTCTGTCATAAAACATTATTACAATAGGATAACCTAAGTTGCTATATAATACAACTTCGCATGTTGCATGATAAAAAGTTATTTGAGAAGTACATGACATTTTGTATCTTTACATGGATAAATGACTTTCGAAGTTGAATAAACGCCAGAGATTTTAATTGGTGTCAGTGAGTTATTAGATTAATACTTGAAATTAATTGATAATAAAATATACATTTGTATATGTCATCTTATTTGTATAGAATACTTCTGACAAATTATTAACAGAGATTTAGGAGAAAGTATTGTCTTAAATAAATCTAGCTAATCCAGTTTTGAAGGCTTATTCTAAAACCAATCGGGAATCCTAAGAACGATTTTAATGTAAGGGGTATGTTTGAATTTCATATATGTATTATGTATTTTAATAATGAAATATTAGCTTGCTTATAGTACCTAACCGAAATTAACACATAACTACGTTTACAGGATATAAACAACATTTCAGAGATGATAAAAGTTAAACTACTGGTTTACACAGTATTTAAACGTAAAACAAAATTTAATTCTATCGTGTTTGAAAATCATAACCCTAAGGTTTACAAAATCATATGAAGGTTGCAGCGTAACACTTATAGCTTAGCTTCGCCTAAGTACATATTCCATTTGCACACCTGGGGCCCTTTAAAACAGAGCTGGCCTGTTTGCATACAGCATGTGTAGTATATCATCTTTATCATTTAAAGTTACACGAGGTTTTAAAAGTGGATAGTGCTAGTTTCCAGTTTTAGGATTTACGATATGAGTTTCCTATTGTCATGTTTAGATTATTAGTTGTGTCAATATCTATTTGTAACACTTACATGTATACCAAAACAACCTATTACCATGAATTTTGAAGTTTTTTTCACACAATAATGTAAAAATTTGCAATCCTTTACTCACACTCATTACAAGAATAGTTATGGCTAAAGACGAACTGTATTTTTAACTAGCAATGCATTTGCAGAATTTTAAATATTATCTCTTAAAGTGTATTACGTCAACTAAGCTAATTACCATTAGGTTTGGTGACAAGTAAACTAATGTGTCCACACATTATTTTTAATAGAAACAAACGAAGCTGGCAGACAATGTTGAAGTGTAACATCAAATTGACTGATCGACAACCAATGTCATAATTAAAGATTTCACTGGATTAGTGGCGTGAAACACGTTGATATTGACACTGAAGCTAGCAAAGTTTATGTTTGAAAAATGTATTTTTTCGTTTCAGGTGAGTCCAGTGGAAAGGTTGGAGATGAATGTATTCATTCATGAGGTAAATATTCTATAATCTATTGAGATTTATATTTCCAAGTTTAACAAATGTTTTCGTTTCCTCACAAATTTTAGATAGGCTTTAGATAAGTTGGTATTGTTGACAAGCACTGTGCATAATCTTGTTTTGAACGGGTTTGCACCATGTTGCAGCTGGTGTGGTTATCGGTGGTGTGGTTAATGTGGGCTTATAGTGGTTGTTGTTTAGGTTCGTCGAGCTGTGGTGTTGTATGGTATGTTGGTGAGGTAATGGTAGTATAGCAAAGTAGTAATATTTCTGAGGCACCGTCTATGTATTTCAGGTCGAGTTGGCTTAGGACCACTCTGAGATTTGGTATGAAATAGACAGTGGCGATATCTCAGTGTCTAGCCCTGAGAGAAATATTCTAGGATAGCCGCAATCGTGCCTTTAGTTTTTATTGGTCACTAGGCTCTTAGAGTACACATTTGATGCTGGAAAAGAAGGAATCTAGACTCAACGGGCTATGCAGGTGCTGAACAATTCAACGGGTGTATTAAGTTGGAATATAAATGGTTTTAGGAAGCTTTCTTACTGATAAACTCAGTAATTACAGTCAGTGATTTACACTGTGCGTGGAACGTATATAGCAAAATAAGGTATCAGATGCTTGTTTAAGGTGTGGTTGGTGTGGTTTTATTATTGTTTTTAGGTTATCAAGTGGTGGCTATGGCATGCACTGTAATAGCCAGTACAGCTGGAGTTGAGTTGTGCTGATAAATTATAATTGGCAAAGGCTTTGAAATCTCGACTTCGCTGGATACAAAGTCCATCGCACTACTAAGCCACAATCCGCAAAAAAATATTTAGTTTATTATCATTAGCCTTAAACATAGTTTTCCCCTAGGACGCTAGGTGCATGCTGGGAATTGATTTTCAAATTACGTCAGGCTAGACCCAGGAGTTGCAGCATTATAATTTAGATTATTTACGAATCCATTGGTGGAATTTGAACCCGGTACCTCACAGACCGAAGACCTTTCCCTGTGGTCTACCCCCAGACCAGCTCGCTCCCCATAGCCTTTAGCATAGTAAACAAGATATAGTTATAGCTCTTTCCAATATTATGAAATATGAATTTTCCTCCAAAATCAAACTCAAACAAGTCTGAAGAAAAAGTTTAGAGACATAACTTGATGTGCAGAGTTAAAAAAAAATAAAAAAAAATCCAAGTGATATCGTGTTTCGTATTATATGTCTAATATGTTTTCAACAAACTTCAGGTGACATTTAAACAAAAACATCTCATCATTTTTTAAGTAGAACGTGTTGAGGGTCACAATCAAAAATTCATCTAACCAGGTGTCGTCGCATGCGACGTGATTTCACTATGTTGTCGTCTTTTCTACCAGGGTGTAGAGGTCACGTATGGAATGTATAATACATCGTTATTACACTTGTAATACATTATCAAAACTAGTTGTAGAATTATTATTAGAGCAAATGGAAATTCGAACGAAACTAGAGTTGTTTAGTTTATTAGTCAATTAATTACTTTCAGTGTGTGGAAAACGTCCCTAAACAAATTGCAAAGGCAAACGTGATTTCAAATACATTTAGTCAGCATATAATTCGGTAGGAATGACATACACGGCAGAAAATTTAATGAAAAATGCAATAGAATTAATATGAATGGTTGTTTTTCTTAGAAATCATCTTAGCACCAGCAGGAGAGAAATGTGCTGTTAGCAAAATAGCAAATAGAACAAATAGAAAAAAAAACTAAAAAATAATAATGAAAGACAACTAATGAGTGTAACTCAAAAGTGTAACAATAATTTAGAATCACACTGTATTATAAACTTTAGCTATAGTTATAAATAGTAACAAGGTTTTTATTTTACATTGAACAGCTTTAGCGAATTCCCATATTAATTACCGTAGTACTCATGGTAAGACCTGGACCCGGGACCGATTTACTTTTTCGTTTTGAGGTCCCTAGAGTCCAAAAACACCATCCGTTCAAATTCATATATATATATATATGTGCGTGTGTGTGTGTGTGTGTCCGTTAACGCGATAGCTCGAGCAAAAATGATTCGATTTTGATGAAATTTGGTATAAACGTGTAAACCTACATTTATTCGAACGAGTTCGCGAACCAGCATGATCGGACTATGGGAACGGGGTTTTATATGGGGTTTTATGGGGTAAAAATAGGGTTTTCCCATTTTGACCCTAAAAATACAAAATTTTTAAATTTCTTTCCAAACCATTTTGTTGAGCTTAAAAAAACTAATAATTTAGTATATTGAAGCGTTGTTGTGCGCCTAATGATTACGGAGAAAATTCAAAAAAATTGTAAATTTAAAATTCCCATGTTATTCTTATGGAGAATAAGTCAACTGTTGTAGTTTGCTTGTTTATGAACATATCTTTATCGAATTTGGAAAACACTTTAATTTCTTAAAAAAATATTGACATTAAAAAAAAACAACAACAAAAAACACTTTTACCTTTTACCCTCCCTGTTGCAGCAACCCTAAGTACTCGTAAACTAATTCTATTTAAATAGGAAATAAATGTGATATGTTTATGGAGGCATTTTAGTGTAAATCCAATCAGGTTAATGGAAATTCGCTTAGTCTGCAAGTTTGCTGCGGCGGGGTATTTATTTAATGACGTATTGAACTGCATTAAGACCAATTTATTTCAATAATACGAAATTATAACATAAACCTAATGAAAATACGCATTTTAAAAGTAAAAATTCGAGTTTTACTAGGTGGCGTTCGCAGAGGCATCCACAAAATTGAGCGGAGTCATCAAGGGTTCATATTATATTGTTTTTATCTTACTGCAGTAAAAACAGTATTTTTTCATGCATGCGCTGCGGGTCTAAAGTAGCATTTTTAATATTTAGGGAGTAAAAATCGTTTTTAGCCTCTATGGAGTAAAAATCAGCTGTTGTCAACTCAGTTGTAAATTTCGATTGTAAACGATTGCATGTATCGAAAATATGTATCAATTTGTGCTTCGTAATCATTTTTAACATATTACAGTCTACAGTCTCTTCCCGTAGCATTTTAGCATTGCAGATACATTAATCCATTCCCAAACTCAACACTGCTCACATTTACTACTTCCTTCACCACACCCTACGTCGTGGACCTGTTTCCCTCTCTTCCCATAGCATTTTAGGATTGCAGATACATTAATGTAATTGCCAAAGACAGTTCCCACACTCTGCGCTGTTAGCCTTACTACTTCCTTCACCATTTACTACGTCATTGGCCTGTTTCCTTCCTTTCTCATAGCATTTAAGTATTACAAATTCACTTATCCATCTGCTCAAACGGTTCCCCCACTCTGCACTGCCAGCCTTTACTACTTCCTTCACCACTTACGTCGTGGACCTATATTCATCGCTTTCCATAGCATTTTAGTATTTTAGATACGTTAATCTAATTGCAACAAACATCCCCACTGTCCGTACTGCTAGACTTTACTACTTCTTTCACAATTTCCTATGTCTTGGGCATGCTTCCATCCCTTCTCATAGCATTTCAGCATTGCAGATACATTAAAACTGGTACAAACGGTTTCCAGTTCCCACACTCCACACTGCTCACCTTACTACTTCTTTCACCTGTTCCTACGTCGCGGATCTGTTTCCCTCTCTTCCCATAGCATTTTAAGATTGCAGATACCTGAATCTAATCGTCATAAACAGATCCCACACTCCGAACAGCTCGCCTTTACTACTTCCTTCGCCACTTCCCACATCGCGGACCTGTTTTCCTCCCTTCCCATAGCATTTTAGGATTGCAGATACCCTTATCTTATCGTCATAAACAGTTCCCACACTCCGGACAGCTCGCTTTGACTACTTCCTTCACCACTTCCTACGTCACGGGCCTGTTTCCCTCCCTTTCCCATAGCATTTTTGATTGCCCATACCCTTATCTAATCGTCATAATAGTTCCAACACTCCGGACAGCTCGCCTTGACTACTTCCTTCACCACTTCCTACGTCGCGGACCTGTTTCCCTCCCTTCCCATTGCACTTAAAGATTGCAGATACCTTAATCTAATCGTCATAAACAGTTCCCGCACTCCGGACTACTCGCCTTGACTACTTCCTTCACCACTTCCTACGTCGCGGACCTGTTTTCCTCCCTTCCCATAGCATTTTTGGATTGCAGATACCCTAATCTAATCGTCATAAACAGTTTCCACACTCCAGACTGTTCACCTTTACTACTTCCTTAACCTCTTCATACGTCACGAACCTCAAGCTAGTGTCGTCATTTGATTATAGTACCTGGGGACCGAGCTTTGCTCGGGGAAAATCATTAGTTCACTCTGAAAGCACCGTAGTATTGGAGATACATAAATCCACACATCTACATCCTACACAATTTCCTACGTCATGGACCTGTTTCCCTCCATTCCATTGCATTTAAAGATTGCAGATACCTTAATCTAATCGTCATAAACAGTTCCCACACTCCGGACTACTCGCCTTGACTACTTCCTTCACCACTTCCTACGTCGCGGACCTGTTTCCCTCCCTTCCCATAGCATTTTAGGATTGCAAATACCTTTATCTAATCGTAATAAACAGTTCCCACAGTCCGGACAGCTCACCTTGACTACTTCCTTCATCACTTCCTACGTTGCGGACCTGTTTTCCTCCCTTCCCGTAGCATTTTAGGTTTGCTGATACCATAATCTAATTGTCATAAACATTTCCAACACTCCGGACAACTCGCCTAGACTACTTCCTTCACCACTTCCTACGTCGCGGACCTATTTTCCTCCCTTTCCATAGCATTTTAGAATTGCAAATACCTTAATCTAATCATCATAAACAGTTCCCACGCTCCAGACAGCTCACCTTGACTACTTCCTTCATCACTTCCTACATCGCGGACCTGTTTTCCTCCCTTCCCGTAGCATTTTAGGTTTGCTGATACCTTAATCTAATTGTCATAAACATTTCCAACACTCCGGACAACTCGCCTAGACTACTTCCTTCACCACTTCCTACGTCGCGGACCTATTTTCCTCCCTTTCCATAGCATTTTAGGATTGCAAATACCTTAATCTAATCATCATAAACAGTTCCCACGCTCCAGACAGCTCGCCTTGACTACTTCCTTCACCACTTCTTACGTCACGGACCTATTTCCCTCCCTTCCCATAGCATTTTAGGATTGCCCATACCCTTATCTAATCGCCATAAACAGTTCCCTCACTCCTGACAGCTCGCCTTGACTACTTCCTTCACCACTTCTTACGTCGCGGACCTCTTTCCCTCCCTTCCCATAGCATTTTAGGATTGCCCATACCCTTATCTTATCGTCATAAACAGTTCCCACACTCCGGACAGCTCGCTTTGACTACTTCCTTCACCACTTCCTACGTCACGGGCCTGTTTCCCTCCCTTTCCCATAGCATTTTTGATTGCCCATACCCTTATCTAATCGTCATAATCGTTCCTACACTCCGGACAGCTCGCCTTGACTACTTCCTTCACCACTTCCTACGTCGCGGACCTGTTTCCCTCCCTTCCCGTTGCACTTAAAGATTGCAGATACCTTAATCTAATCGTCATAAACAGTTCCCGCACTCCGGACTACTCGCCTTGACTACTTCCTTCACCACTTCCTACGTCGCGGACCTGTTTTCCTCCCTTCCCATAGCATTTTAGGATTGCAGATACCCTAATCTTATCGTCATAAACAGTCCCCACACTCCGGACTGCTCGCATTTACTACTTCCTTCATATCACTTCCTACGTCACGGACCTGTTTCCCTCTATTCCCATAGCATTTTATGATTGCCTTTACTACTTCCTTCACTACTTCCTACGTCATGGACCTGTTTCCTTCCCTTCCCATAGCATTTTAGGATTGCAGATACCTTAATGTATTCGTCATAAACAGATCCTAGACTTCGCACTGCTACCCTTGACTACAATGTATCGAGTAATCTTAAGTATAATCTTTGCTCAATATTAACAAGTGATGTTTTTCCTTTTGTACTGTATTTGTAATTTCCTAGTATACTGTGGGCTTATTATGAACACATGCTAAAACTTCAAATCTTTTGTTTACTTTTTACTTGTTATTTAATTCAGCTAACATGGTTACCTAGCAACCCATAAGACTAATGTTAAGAAAATGTGATTTTCAGTTTCATTTTTCTACGGATTCCTGAGAGACTTTTTTAACGCCATATAGATGTTGGCACTCACCGATATGGTCTTTATCACCATGCAAAATTTGAAAACGATTGATTCAGCCGTCTAGGAGGAGTTTGCGTATTACGAAATGCATAAAAGTCGACGTATAAGAGCTTCGCTCGCTTCGCTCGCTCCGCTCAATAAAGGACGAAAGGCTTTTACCAAATATGATGTTATTGGAACCGGATAAAGATTTTCCGAAACATATTTCATACACAATCCCAGGTTAAATCTGTAAATCCAGTTCTGACATGTAGTAAATCGAAATACCACTACGTTCTTTATCTTAGCTGTCTTAAAATAAGCCCCAAAAACGTTTACACATTCTGGATATCCTTAGTTTTACTTTACCTTTTGACTATTATTGCCCATGTTTCGTTACAGGATTAAGTATATTAAACTTTTAAGGACCATAAATGTTCGTTCATGTGGAATGTGTACTGTAAAATTAGACCATTTATATAATTTTGACTTGCTTGGTTGACAATTATATACAGGGTGACAAAAAAGTCTGGAAACGGCTTAATATCTTTTTAACTAAATCCGTTAGAAAAGTCAAACTTTTAACATCAACTTACATGAATAAAAACTACTTTTTCCAAGCATTTTCATGTTTTTACCTCCACCAGGGGACGACCCACGAGGAGTAGGTACATAATTTTTAATGTAAGCATAGGTTGATATGCACATCATTTTAAAGGTCTGGTCAAGTGGAGTTTATTGCCGGAAACCGCGTCAAAAAAGATTCATTCGTTACAAAATGGCGGCATTTCAAAGTTCTTGTGGAATATACCTTTACAGGCCTTAATATTGGTAAATACTCGTATTAAACATTTTCTTGAGAGCTGAAATTGTATTTTAAAGTCAACTAGCCCATAGACTAAGTTTATTCAATCTTCAAAACAAATTTAAACGGGTTTCAGATTTCCCGGCTAATTTTGACTATGAGTATTTACCATTACTAAGGCCTCTGCAGGTATATTCCGCAAGAACTTTGAAATGCCGCCATTTTGTAACGAATGAACCTTTTTTGACGCGGTTTCCGGCAATAAACTCCACTTGACCAGACCTTTAAAATGATGTGCATATCAACCTATGCTTACATTAAAGATTATGTACCTACTCCTCGTGGGCCGTCCCCTGGTGAAGGTAAAAAAATGGTAATACTTGCAAAAAGTAGTTTTCATACATATAAGTTGATGTGAAAGGTTTGAATTTTCTAACGAATTTAGTTAAAAAGATATCAAGCCGTTTCCAGACTTTTTTGTCACCCTGTATATAATATAATACCAAAATAGACTCTAAAAATGTAATCAAGAAAAATTCTAATTCAGGGATAAATAAGACAGCAGACTAGTGTGATGGTTATTTTCAAATTTTCATTAAACATTTTTACGAGTTTTATTTTTAAGACAAAACAGAGACTAGTTAACATAATTCAAAACTACGTTCTTTAAATGTAAACCAGATTACTTTTGAGTCAGAGATAAATAAGGAAGGGGACAACGAATGCGATGGTTATTCTGTTATTTGACCTAGATTTTCTTATGTACAGCGCTTTGTTTTGCATGACGTATCAAATGATAATTTTCATAATGCTGTAAAATTGTAATGAAATTCATTATCCTAAGTAGTATGAATTTGTTTTTCAAAAAACTTAATTTTTAGGTGACGTATTTCATGGAATATATACAATAAAATACTTTGTGGACAACATTTATGCAGTAGCTTCTTAGAAAGAATTACGAATTTCAATATGTTGATGAAATAGTAACCATGTGTGGTCCCAACTGGAAACAGATGTCTCTCACCACTGAAAAACGCGAGGTCACAGATAATTTTTGTTATTATTAATAGCAATTTCTAAAACCTTGTGTAGGTAGTAGGTGTAGGTTCTTGTTTCAGATAAATAAATGGATACTTTATAAATTCTAAGAAAACAAAGTGAACATTTCATTACAAAAACGGTTCGGCTTTGAATTGGATTTACAATTTGGAATACTAAGTAGTTCATAAGTTAATACATAAGTTAAAATTGATAAGAGTGGCTTATGAAGTCCCTTGTTAAGAATATATTGAAGGTCACACGCCATTGTTGAAAATTAAAGTTCCATTTTTATGTAAATTTATTAAAATTACAAAATGTGGAAATCCGTTATATATTCATATTGTACGAAAACCAAAACATTTTGACTTTTTGATCAAAGACTTAAGGAAAGAATTTAATTTAGTTAAGGAAGAATTTACGTAGCTTTATTCAGCATTATTCTGATATCAGCAAAATTAAACACTAGTATCTCATCACTTCGTCTAGTCTTTCAAAGATGACGTCATATTAAATAATATTTTAAAAGTGTCTTTTTAAGTTGATGATGACGTATTTCTACTCTCAAATTTCACACTAGAGGTCACAGGACACGTTATTTAATTTTTGATGGATGCCTCCCGTGTGAACCGTGGCTGATTAGTGCCGGTGTTCTGTCATGGAACAATTTGTCTGGCTAATTTGTTAAGGAATATTAGACAAAAACACTGTTAGACTTTTAGTTAGTCAAAATATCCGCAATTTTAACAGCTGATTGTTGGTTTGTCCTAGTTTTGATTAGGTTTATATACCCTTATATTATATATAAACATGGCTTGATAACTATAGGAGTTAATGCTATAAATATTGGGAAACGTTATACGATATTTTCTTGTATTTATTTAAAAATTTAGATTTAACATTTGTATAAAACCTGGTAATGCTACGTTAAACAATTTGGTGCACAAATGCAGGGCCGTTTGATAAATGCCGTTGAAGCTCAACGTAACCACTGATGTCTTGTTTTCTTTGCCGGGATGGAATGTTCGCATTTACCTTTCGTTTTATGTTAAAGGTCACGTGCAACTTTTACAGTTCTATGGGGAAGAAAAGGGAAATCATTAAACACACACACACGGACACATAATTTATCCATCGGTCGATTACTTGTTCTTTGTTAAAGTCTGCAAACTATCTTATACTCAATTAATTACCGGGGTAGACTAAAAGATAACTTGACTGTAAGGGAAATAAACTGTTACAATACGTATAATGGTGCATACTAGTTGTCTTATACATTTTAGATTAGAGTTAAATATACATTTAAAATAATGGATTATTTTAAAGCTTATTACGAAATGATTTAAGCCTTAAACAATAAAAATACGCTATCCGTGTAAAACTTTGCATTTTAACGTTACTTTGATGATCAATTATTTCTTTGCTACAATTAATTGTTGACTGACTGGTACTTGGGGGCTTAACTGTGACTAAAAACAGTTTTAGATTATTTAATGTTACCTTAACAATAACGATCCCCAAACCAATTCATGCCTTTTGCGTTTGCTTCCATGAATACGTAATTAGGCTATAGCCTTAGTGTGTCTCAATTAGTGTCTACTTAGTGGCAGATTCTTAAAAAAAAATCCTTGCTTAAAATACCCTGTATTCTTAAGAAACCCTTTACTTAGCTTAAAAATAACAAACATTCAAAATATTTTTTCACTTACTTGACGTGCGTTGAGAAAAAAAACTTTTTTCAAAAAAACATCTCGCATATTAATCTAAAGCTGTGTTAATATACTTTAATACCTAAAATAAAAGGAAATGGAATGGTTTTAGTTATTGATGATTCTACTCAAGGCATCTTAATTCATTTTGTTTGTACCAGGAATGCATAATACGCCTCAATAGACAATAGTATGTTCGTTATTGTCACACTTAGGTTATACTTACAATTCTACAGTACTTGGAAAATCTAAGTGAACTTAAAAAGTTAATCACATGTTGAATAATGGTAAACATATAGTTTATGTAAAAATTACTGATTAATTAGCAAAGTTATGTTTGGGTTCGTTAAAGATGGACCAGTGTGTTATTAGACGGTATCGCCATACTCGAAGCAAGCTTGCATGTTGTAGTGAATCCACGTCAGTGTGTCACATCTGATATTAATTATCAGTTAAGCTCATTGTGTCATATCGACTCTTTCCTTTGATTTGTACACTCCGTCTACCGCAAAAATCCAAGTAGACAGATCCAAGAATTTAAGAGACCACCAACCTTCAAAATGTTTTTTACGTGAAGCGTTAATTTGAAAGATATTTCCATTGCATCACAAATGTTGGCGGTCTTTATTCAAAGTTAGGTTTATATGATGTTTGGTTGGATCAAGAGATCAACGCTAGACAGAGCTCAGAGCAAGAGGAAGGCAAGGCACAATTATGAGTGATAAAACATTCAACAGCTTCGAGCCTAGGTCACCTTTACACCTGCACTCACTACCTACATCTGCTGAACCTTACGTTGTTATTTCCTATATAACTTCTTGGTCAGCATCGTACGTGCTATTAAATTAACCAAAAGTACAAAAAAATAAGTCAAATAACACTTGCAATAATATGTTTACATTTAAAATGTGTACTCAGAAGATGGTAAATGCATATGAAAATGGTAAGTGGTGTTTGATTTCGATTGGAAAGTCCAACGGTCATCAGACCCAATAGGGTCCCCTATTGAATCACCATATTTTTTATAAATTCTCCATCTTGTATGTAAAAGTATAAGTGTAAATATATTACATTACAAGTGTTATTTGACGTATCTTTGTCAACCATTGTTTATTTAGGCTTTTCTTATTAAATCTAAGAAATTTTGACAATATTCCATCGTAGTTACTTAAAAAAGTCTTCTTCTTACTAAAAGCCTGGGATACCTTACAAACCAATCTTATTCGCATTCTTTACTAATATTTTGTTGGGATTGGAAGATCCTAAGTATTTTATGTACTCCAGGATTGCGGAATTTTCATATAGCTTAAATCCATCGATATGGTGGGATTTCAACCCGAAATCTCAGGAACCGAAGTCCATCACTACCACAAAATCACCACGCTTCCCTTGTACGAGTATTTATAATAGTAAACCATTTAGAACACTATTTCATGATCTTTAAATAAGTAAATAAAATGTATTAGTTTACAAATATTCGTTTTTAACGAAAACCTAAGATGTTTACCACCATGTTATTTGCACCAGATTAAAGGTATACACCAAATACAATTTTAGGACATGTTTAAAAAATCGAAAGTAAAAAAAAATATATGGCCAAATAATTCACTTGGGATCCATTTATAGATTCTTGGTTTTATTTGATTTTTATATCATCTAACTAAAATGCAGTTTTTAAATTATGCCTTAGTTATAAATTAAAGTCATAGGTCTATGTAAAGTTATAAGCGGGTATATTATTATAACATATACAGCTAATACGATTAAATTAACAATTTACTTTTCATTTTCATCCGTTTCTTCTCATGGCGAATTTAATATAACGAGTTTGAATGTGAATGCGAGTTACAATAGTATAAGTTGAAATTACATGAAAAGTAAACTCTGAAACCCCCATCTCTGTAAAGATAACAACGCATTGGTGGTTTTGTGGAGGCCCAATAGCCCTCCATTTGTAAAACAAAGCTGTACATGTGCACCAGAAATGATCTCCATTCAAATTAACGTTGATTATAATACATGAGTTTTTAAGCATACTATGAACTTAAAAAGAAATGAATATATCTATAATTGTGTAATAATGTATTTCCAGAATATGAGTATGGATCGTTTATGAAAATTTTATTATTATTTACTGATCTGTTAAATGAAAAAACGAAAGCGAACGTGAAAAACTTTTAAACATTCTATTTAAGAATGTTGAACAAATATATCCATCCACAAACTCGATACCTGCAAAAATAAAGGGCTCTAAAATGGTAAGACGGTCAAGGACATTTGGAGTTATGTTTGTCCTAATAAGTTAGTAAAGTAAACAATCTAATGCTGAAATATCACACTTAACACATGAAAGCGAGATAGAAAGCAGGTCAGCACAGTAAAGTGTTGCCACAGTGACAGTGACGCTGATCCCTACGTGGGATAAAGGGACATAATGATAGGATTTGTTGGTGACAAGTAAATCCAAAAGCTGGCGCAGTACAAACATACTCACTGGTATGATTGACTTACAAGAAATATATAATTTATATAATTACTTAATCTTTATGTAGAAATATTCAAATAAACAAGAACAGTTTTTGCTGGTCATACTTTTGAAATTTTAAATAACAATCCCAATATACAGGGTAAACAATTAAGTATGGAACCTCTTTTTTAATCTTTTTTTATAAAAAAGATTAAAAATTTAATTTTTTTTTAAATTTTTAAACCACAATAGAAAAAAATAAAAAAGTTCACACGTGCTTAGTGGTGACTACTGTTACTACATTAATTAAAGCGTTACTACGCACACATCTGCCCAAAACCAAGTTGTTTTTTTGTTTTACTTCAAGTGAATTTTAATGTACAATAATTGTGAAAGATGTATTGTAAGTTCTTTGAGAAAATAAATATATATTCTATTCTATTATATTCTTTAAAAAAATTCCGACCGAATAAACTCTTTGGGGGACGGTCCATTAGGAGTCAGCAAAAATTCTTAAATAGCAACATACGTCGTTTTTGGTATCAAATTAAAGGTTTCCGTTAGTAAAATAAAATAACACAAACCCGAACTCTAACGGACGATGGAATAAAAAATTACAGCATTTCAAATATTCCTTGAATTTGCAATGCTTATTATACTGAGAGGCACCCGCTGGAAGACGAAAGAAAATCATAAACGTAAGCATAGGTCGATATTCACATCACATTAAAGGTCTTTATTAGTAGAATACAATGCATATTTGAGGTCAAAATATCAGCTGGGTAAAAAATGGCAGCCGATCAAAGATTCGAGATGGTAGATTAAAGAAATATTAGAACGGTTATCATTTTGATTTGGTTGTCCGTTTGAGTTCGGATTTTTGGCATTGTATTTTACAAACGGAACCCTTTAATTTGATACCAAACTCCACCAATGCTGCTATTTAAGAGTTTTGTCTGATTTCTAGCGGACCGTCCCTCCAAGAGGTGTTCCGGTAATTGGGCAGATGGGTGTTACTGTCACCAGTAAGCACGTTTGGACTTTGGTAATTTTTTTTTTGTGGTTTGAAAATTAAAAAAGAGGTTCCAGACGTAATTGTCACCCTGTATATAACATGAGTGGAAGCAATGTAAATAAGATTTTTAACCGAGTTAAACACCTCAGTTATAGTAATGCATGTTGAAAGGTGTACATGAAAAAGCTTAAAATTTATTCCATTACAAACCAATTAGATTGGAAACAAGCTTTTACGTCAACTCTTATCTAGAGAAACAAAACGTTAATCTCTTATGACTTGAACTGTTTGGAAATTAACTTAAATATTTTATCAGCCTCATAGGATTTAAAGCCAACAATGTCATAACAAATTTTACAAAAGGAACATTTTATCGTTAAAAAATCTAGAAATTTACAACTCCTTTTGTTTTATTTGATAAGTAAAAAAAAAAAAAAATACAACTAATAAATCTTATGCCACTCAAATTTTCAGTTTGTAAATAGTAGACTGGGAACTATACCTAGTTTGCCTTCTTAACAAAAAATACAATCCATGAAACATCGCAAAGCATCTGTTCTCTTATGTATTGTACTTTCTTTATTGCTGTTTCCAAAAATGACTAGCAAGAGTTTAATGAACGAGAAGATAATTTCACAACTTACATATTCATAAATATTTTAAAGCCAGTATTTCATTATTTTTGATGAATTTTACCCATATGCGTAGTTAAAATAGCATATGTTACTACCTCTGAAATTAAAGTATTGCACTTCTGTTCCTTAATTGTATACATCTCTTAAAGAATGAAGTTGCAGAATACAGTTCTCATGTGTTTTGTCCATCAATGCCTAATAACCATCATCACTCACTGAGCCTCAATTATTAATTCACCTTTACATATGCTCCTCAGTTTTCCATTGGTTTTTTTTGTGGTGCACAAGCACATATGAATTTTTTTAAACGTGTGCTTATTATGACCATCCCTTTTCAAGCTACGTCTAAGTTTACAATGTTTGGTTTACGAATAAAATCTCCATTGTCCTTAAACCGAACTTTACATGTTATATACCTCATATGCCTATCGATTGCGAAAAAATGACCTCACAATATCAGGAAACATTTTTATCAAGGATTCCCCGATTCTCAACCGACCACATTTGCCTACCAGATCAGTTTGGACATTTTATACTCGATTGTGTCGCATATCATGTTTAGTAATCTCAGTGTTGTTTAAACTTCACGTTGTCATCTGAATTGTTTTAATGTAACTGAACGTAATGACGTACATTAACCACCAAAAAAAGGTGTAAACATGATTTGGACAATCACTTTGTAAATTGTGTTTGTTTTTTACTTTCCTCTGGCGTTCAATTAGTTCCATATGTAACAGTTTTTTTGATAAAATTGATCAATCAAGAAATATAGTGGGACATGTTTTAAAACCATACGTAACCACTCTCTGAATAAAAATTATTGTTTTCGTATTGCTTTAAAACTATATGGTTTTATTTTATTATACAAGTGTAAGTTATCATTAAACTCACTTACTATTTCCTGGTAAGGAAAAAGATTACAACCTCCTAATATTTATTTTACAATTATGTATATAATTATTGACTGAAATGACCTCACTGACCCCACTTACCATAAGACATTACATCAGGTTTATTGTAGACGACATTAATTTGTGTTTAAGTAAAAAGTACCTAGTATATTACTGTTAGACTTAATCGCGCGATGCTAAGAGATTGCGAGAAAACTCCTTGGGAACCTCCAAGATTAAAATACAACAGCAAAACTATAAAAAATAACTTAATGCTCGGAAATATTAATTTTGTTATTGCTTACTTTTGTGGTTTTAAGTACAATGTTATCATGTTAATAAATATAAACTTGTTTATCTTTTGATCTGGACAGTGATATTTGCATGTTAAGAAATATACGGTTATTACCATATCATTGTTGAAAGAGATTGTAGGCGTACACAAACATATTTTTACTTTTTCTCACTACAGCCTTTAGTATATGGAGAAAGTAACCCTTTCATTGTGTGTGTGTATAAATGTACACAGAGTTACAAACTATACCTACCTTTGGTCCCATTTTGATGAAATTTTGTATGTGGGTACCAATTTTGCAATTTTGCTATAGTGTCTACATTATATGATTTTTTTAACTATCTATATTTTTATAATATATCAATTTTCTATATCATATTATATTATACAGACTGTCCCAAAAGTCCCGGACCGGTTTAATATTTTCTAAACGACAACAGATAAATCAATAAGATTTGGTAAACCAACACTACACCTAAAAATCTACTTTTTTAAGGAAATATCAATTTTCTGTCATATCATGGGGACGTCCCACAAGGAGTCAGAAGGAAATCTTAAATAGAAGCATAGGTTGGCATGTACATCAAATTAAAGACCTTTACTAGCAAAATATAATGCCGCAAATTTGAACTCAAACGGATAACTGAGTAAAAAATGGCAATCGTTCAAATATTTCTTAAATCAGCCATTTTGAATCTTTGAACGACTGCCATTTTTTACTCAGGAATTCTTTTGAGATGGAATTTACGGCATTGTAATCTACGAGTGAAGACCTTTAATTTGATGTGCATATCGACCTATGCTTACGTTAAAAATTTTCTTCCGATTCCTAGGGCTGTGCCCCCTGAGGAGTAAGCGTATAATAGCAATGCAAATTAAATGAATCTTTGAACCACTGTCATTCTTGGCTCGGTTGTCCGTTTGAGTTCAAATTTGCGGCATTATATTCTGCTAGTAAAGACCTTTAATTTGATGTACATGTCAACCTATGCTTCTATTTAAGATTTCCTTCTGACTCCTTGCGGGACGTCCCCATGATATGACAAAAAATTGATATTTCCTTGAAAAAGTAGATTTTTAGGTGTGTTGTTGGTGTACCAAATCTTATTGATTTATCTGGTGTCGTTTAGAAAATATTGAACCGGTCCGGGACTTTTGGGACAGTCTGTATATTTTACCCCTTGAAATCCAACTAGGTAACAGAAATATCAAATCTTCGATACACATTTCAAGCTATGTAGAATAAAATGTGAAAAGCATAAAGAAACTATGACATTTAAAAGTTTTTTTTTTAATAGATCACTTTCCAATAGCATTTTACCTTAAAAATTATAAAAGTCACCAAAGTAACGTTGTGTTTTTTAATATTATAAGTCTAATATGTTTAAAACAAACTTCAGGTGACAGTAATAGGAAAACATCCCATCATGTTTTAAGTAGAACGTGTTGTGAGTCACAATCAAACATTCATAGAACCAAGCGACGTGATTTCACTATGTTGTCGCCTTTGCTACATTCCAAGCAAGGTGTAGAGGTTACTTGGAGAATTTAAAATGGATTTTCGTCATTTGAAAGTTGTGATGCAATCATAAAACTAATTATATCTGTATACGTGTTTGTTGGGGCGTGTTTCTTGGCAGAGGCAAATGGGAATTTGAACATAATTCGTTTAGTTCTCCCTTATACTTAATTGTTATTCTTTTTATGTAGGCTACGTTAGTGCAATTAAAATAATTTTAATGGAAAAAAATACTTTGTTTGATACGATCTTACGTGTAGTGGTGCAATAACCTTCTGTCAAGTGATCCTTATCACCTTAAAAAGGTGACCTGTTTCGATCCTCACGGGAATAGTAACTGAACTGATCGGTAATAGTAATTGGCCATCTTTACGTGTTTTGTATAAGTGGTGTGTAAAATATGACTCCATATTTTTTTTTAAATCTACGTGTTCGCAAGAAAGTAATGAAGATAACGACGTTACGTTCGCCTGAGGATGATCCCGTGAGGATCGACAGTGGCGTATCTAGAACAGTCACAAGATGGAGGTGAACGGGGGGGGGGGGGTCCGAGAGATTTGGAGGTAAAAAAATTCTGCGAACTTAGTCTCCAAAATGGCAGTTTTATACCATTTCATTGTCCAAAGTTAGTCCAAAAAATATTATGTATACCCGAGGGGGGCGGTCACTCCCTTCACCCCCTCTGCATCTACCACTGGGATCGAAACAGGTCGCCTTTTACCGTCATAAGGATAATTTGACAGCAGTTAACTGCAACAACACACGTTGTGATTAGTGATTCGGAGTCTTAACTCAAACAAAATTAGCATTCGAATTTGGTAAACTATATGGCCAAAAATGAATATGGAGTGAAAGAAAGGCCAAAAGATTAGTTCCTTTATGAGAAATTATGTAAGCATTGGCAGAAGAGAAATGTTATCTAAACGAACCACATAAGAAGAAATATACGTATTCTGAACCGGAAGGGTATTTAAAAATAAAATAAAGGATATTTAAATTTAAATCCTTGGTTTAATTCAATAGAAGAAATAAAGACAAGTAGAGAGCAAAACTATGATCATTTCATTAATACATAACAAGTTAAATGAAAAGTCTAAACCATAACGAATTATAACCAATTAAGAGTCCTTGGAGGCTAGCGGACATCTTGGATAATTTTAAACAGCTGATGAAGAGTTATCATCATCCACCAAATACTTTTCAAAAACTAAAGCGATTATAATATAAATATCTAAGATAATGTGAGATTATAAATTGTCTTCGTGGCTTTGAATTGTTTTCCAAGGGAGTCCATTGAAGCCAACGACCATCGTGGATTTGCCTGATATAAGAGCAATGTTAATTTCGTTAATTTCCACAGCCGCTGAAGAGTTATTTACCATATTAGTTTTTCAAATACCAAAGTGATTGTAATTTAAATCTCTTACTGTGAAGTTAAATTTTCTTTGTAGTTTTTTTATTTGATTTATGAGTTATAATTTCTAAGCTCCAAGGACTCTTGAATGCTCAATTATCAGTTCACATCTTCCTAAACGTAATACATTGGTGTTTTATGTGCATGTAGTTCATAAGTTAATTACATGTTTGATAACCTAAAAAGTGTTAGAATATTATGTAAATATAAACAATTCTTATCATTTCAAGGTCTATAGATGAGATATATTTGATAGATAACAACAAATTATTGATTTTTTATCGGTAATTCACTCTTCTAAAGCATGGACAGTAGCATTACAACTGAAATGATTGTCTTATACCATATCGGATGTTATTGGAGCCGGGTAAGGATTTTCCGAAACATATTTCATACACAATCCCAGGTTAAATCCCTAAATCCTGTTTTGACATGTTGTAAATATAAATACCTCCATCTTTATCCTTTCTGTCTATAACCAAGCTTTAAAGCTTAGACATTCTGGTCATCCTTGGTTTTACATTAACTTACTTTTATTACCTATGTTAATCCACAGTATAAATTATGAAAATATTTCAAGTCTTGCAGCTAAATACAAAAATACAAATACAGCTATATATGAACAATTTTCCAGAAAACCTACCAACAGGAATGGACTGTATTATTTTTGCCGATGACACCACAGTACTAATCCCTCGAGATCATCACCTCATAACTAACGGAGGAATAGAAAATATTTTAAAACATATCGAGCAATTCTGCAAATCAATAGACCTCAGAATCAATAACGCCAAAACTGTTACAATAGAATTTTCCTGCAAATCAAACCCAAACAAAGCCCCTCTAGGTAACTCAAACCCAAACAGATCAGACCATACCAAATTTCTGGGAATAGAAATAGACGAAAACCTAAAATGGGAACACCATATCAATTCACTGCAACAAAAACTATCTACATCAATCTATGCTATGAGAAGGATAACTAACATAACCGACTTTACTACAGCTAAAATTGCCTACCATGCACTCATTGAATCACACCTCCGCTTTGGAATTGTTGCCTGGGGCGCAGCAAGTACAGACCTTTTCCAATCAATTTTCATTTACAAAAGGAAGCAATAAGAACCCTAAATAATACCCACTATCAAGAACATTGCAAACCATTTTTTATAAAAAAACAAAATTCTCACATTAACATCCTTATACTTGATTGAAGTGATAACCCAAACAATGAAACTGAATCCCACTAAACGATCAGAAACTCATAACTACAACACCAGGAAAAAAAACTGATCTGAATTTACCGCAACACAGATTAGAAAAAACAGCAAAAACCCCAACATATAGAGGGATGAAACTTTACAATTTATTACCACATCGGCTAAAAGCTATTACAGACCCGAAAAAATTTGCTAACCAACTGAAAAACGATCTCCTTGAACGACCCTACTACAGTTTAAATGAATTCCTGGATGACCATACTTTTAACAGAAGACAATAAAAAACCAAGATACAACTAAGAAGATAAAGATAAAGAAAAAGATGACGCCTCCCCCAATCTTGATGACTGTGGAGGAGAAGAACAGCAGTAAGCAGTAAGTAAGTAAGTAAGCTATCTCAGACTAGTTAACATAATGCAAAACAAAACTCATGAAATGTAAACAAGAATATAAGAATCTTTAGAGTCGGAGATAAATAAGGAGACAACAAATGCGATGATTATTCTGTCATTTGACCTAGATTTCCTTATGCAGAGCTTTCTTAAAAGGGCAGCAAGACATTACGATTACATGATATTCTTTTGTGTTAATATAGACTAACAGTTGTTCAAAATAGTAAATATAATCGCAATTTAATCTATTTAATTTGATAGTTAGTCTAATTTTGTTATACTGAATAATAATTTCCATCGCAGGTCGTTCACCTACCACGTCTAAAAATGATTGGAGTCGAATGTTATATGTATTTACAATCCCGTGAGTGAACTAGTACAAGTGTAAATATATGTTTCAAGTTGTATTAGACGTATTTTTATTTCGTAAATTATGAACACGTGCAATGTCGATTGAAAAGAATCAGCATCGGAGAATCTTTACTGTTCCATACATATAATCTTACTGAAATTACAGGAAATTGTGTAATTTAACGTTATGGTTTAACGTGATACTTCTAGCAGCGTTACTAAATAATGTGACGCTTTTTGGGTTACCCTGACTATTATGAGTATTATTCAGATTTCTTTGTTGGTTTTCTCCACACAAAAATTAAACATTTTTTATCAGGTTATGATTTTAAGTTTATAAATCGTTATGTGCATGTTTTTGGTAAAGTGTTATGTTCAACCAACGCGTTTCCAAGTATATATAAGATAGCAATTTATTTGGACAACTAATATTTATGTAGTCTCCCAAAAATCTTTTTTTTTTATATTTATCAGAAAGTAAGGTTTACAAAAAAGGTTTGATTTGAGCCACAGATTATAACGAGGTCTATCGTCACGGAATAACACGAAACCACAGAATACTAAGGTATTATTTTGTTTAACTTTGTATATATTTCTCTAAAAACCATCATAACCTCAATTATAATCATTATACTCATTGTAGGAATTAATGTTGTTCATATTCGGGAATATAAAAGAACATTAAATTGCCGTAAATGATTCAATTAGGACACTTTTGAAATCCGTTAATTATACACCCTACATCAATACAGTTTATAAATAAAGCTATTTCGCTACCTTGTGTCCCGTTATTTATGTGATAACACGGTTTGATAATTTAAAGTGTTTCTCTTTAGTCAACTTTTGAAAATTCGTTTTTTTTTTCAAGGCAAAGTGGTGTTACTCGTTAATTTCACGCTTCAGTTAACAGAGACAGCGTATTTAATTTATGATCGTCGCTTCCAAGAAGATCTTGACTGATTAGGTAACGTTTTGTCGTGGAACCATTTCGTTTCTCTGGCCACTTGTTAATGTACACTTAACACTAGAAAGCATGAGTTTTAAAAGTTATTCCTATCATACGCAATAAAGATAATGTAGGACAAACGTTTCCATATGTTACATCAAGCCTCACGCACACAAAATTCCTTAAGCAAAGCTAATAGTTGTTTTTTAAGTTCAGTTTGGTTTTCAAAAATTATGTCATGCTAAATTATTTTTATATTAGGAATTCATTTTAACATCTTTTTGGTTTTGTTAGACCACAAAATTATTAAATTAATCAATTCGTTTACAGTTACAGGTATGTGCAGATGAATATTCAGTCCGGAGAATTTTTTTTATCTATGCGGTAATTGTTTTCCATTTCAAAGAAAGCTGTAAATGTCAAGAAATCATACTTCGGACATTTATCTTATTTACATTGGTTAAGTATTCCTTGAAGCCTAAGTGTTATCTTATAAAACAACTACAAAAATGCAAAGAAAAATTCTAATCCCACATTGCCCTAGATATTTAAATTACAATCCCTTGGTATTTAAAAGTATATTTTAAGATGTTTAAAAACTCTTCAACGGCTCTTTAAAATTAACATTCCTCTTACGGCAAGCAGATCCAAGAGTCTGCATTATTGTTGATTCATAAAAGATGACAATGGCAAAACAAAAATGAAGGTATTGCATTATTTTTGGTCTCTAGGAAGAAGTATGTGAGAGACAATTTTGAGAATAGACGATTACTTTCACTTGACATTTCCATCATTTCGGCTCGTTGCGTTTTGGATAAATCTAACTTAATAGGCTCGTACGTATTGCTCTACATAAAAAGATAGTTATTATCTTAAAAGATCCTAGGTTAAAATTTTTGCACGAAATAAATGAATTAATAAGTTTTATATTAGGCCTACATGTTTATTATTTTTTCCCATGACAACCCTTAAAATAATGAAAAAGTCTGAGTTCCACATAATCGGCTCAAAATAGTTTTGTTTGAAATTTAGTATTTCATGTTTTGTATATCTAAAAATTGCATGACACTCTGTAAAATGTAAAATGTAAAATTGACAATCAAATGTAATTGCAATGTTTGTGATTTTTTTCATACAGGATCGTAGTTACTCCAACCACTTGTCAATTAGAGAGATTTGTGTTAGATTACCGATACTATTCACGTTAAGGGTTGTTATTTTAGGTTATTATTAGAGAAAGTAAAATGCTTTATTACTCATATAAAGTGAACTTTTATAGTTTGATTTGCCCATGACTCTACCTCGGCCAGGAAAAGAAACTTCTAAATTGAACCTTGTCTCAGAGGAAAACTCTACAATACAAAGTTTGCTCTAATATTTACTTAACTTTTCATATACTGTTGAAATGCATTGTATGAATTTCATCTGGGACTAATTTTTATAATGACTAAAATATGAGACTTCCTTTTATATATTTGTTTATTTCTTTAAAAGCAACATTCAATTTACAAGTTTATAGGAAACTAAATTTAAAATAAAAAAAAACGTTTATAGTAAATTAAAAAAAAAAATCTGTTTATGATATTGTATTAATTAACCAAAACCGAGCAAGGCTTGGTCCCCGGTGATCTCTATACTATACTGTAGACGTAACAGCTGATTTAGATTTTTTTACAGTTCCATTTAAATATCAATGAAAAATTTACATTTCTTTGTGCTTCTGATCCATATGGTTTATATTATAATATTCTTGGCCCACCCAATCCCCTTGACTTTAGCCAAAAATAAACTACTAATAGATCGTTTTCTTATAACCATAGACTGTACTACCAGCATAACAAACACAGATAGATAAAACTAATAAACTAAACTTTAAAAAATGCGATATTTAACAATAATTTTATATAAAAAACTTTGTATTTATTGGGTTTTCATGAAAACGTTTGTCATACATATAAATTTTAGACTCCATATTTTATTGAGCAACAACTCGATAAACATCTAAAAACGGTGTTACAAACGCATTTTATGTAACTTATCTGCTGCATATGACGAGCTTTATGTAACTGACATCATAAAAGAAATGTATGACATAAAGTGTCACAGCAATAATGTCTCTTTTCGTTTAGGAAAGATTTTAAACATGTTTAAAATTAACTTTACCGTGGTTAGTGAACGTTTTGTAAAATAAGTAAAGCATGAAAAATATGTTTAAATTCAAAACCTAAGAAATTAAGAAGTTGTGCAATTAAAGCAAACTGAGACAGTAGTTGTGCATACAAAAATTTTCTTTAAGTTAACGATTATGTTTTAATAAATTAATGTGAGTACTTAGCAAATTTTTTGTGATGGAATTCTCTGTTTAGTGTTGTCGTATGTAAATTTTAAATAAATTTTGCATTTATTTAGATTAGTTTTAATATTAGGAAATTTAATCTTTTACACTCCTAGTAACCCAGGTTGCCATAGCGAGCTGGTCTAGCGGTTAGAGCGCGGGACTTCGGTCCTAGAGGTCCCGGGTTCAAATCCCACCAAATCAGCGTTGGATTTTATCCAAGTGATAATGCCCCAACCCCTAGGTCTAGCCTAGTAACGTGAAAAACAATCTCGGGCTCGTGTCTCTAACGTGTAATACGTACATGTATTAATATGTCAAGCTTACAACTGACATCACAGTTTCACAATTTTATAAATATATTTCTTGTGAGTCTTTCACAACAGTGAGTATATTTGTATTGTACCAGCTTTTGGATTTACTTGTTACCAACAAATCCTATCATTATGTCCCTTTATCCCTCGTAGGGATCAGCGTCACTGTAATTGTGGCAACACTTTACTGTGCTGACCTACTTTCTATCTCGCTTTCATGTGTTAAGTATGAAATATCAGCGAGAGTATATTACTCTTGCAGTACAACTTTTGTAAGTATGTAGCTTTTAAAATATTATTTAATGGCAGCAATGTAATCAATTTTAATCTTTAAACCAATTTGATTCCTAAAGGAAATTTGTAAACACTGTTTGTGGAATAAACATTCTAAATTTATTACTTTATATTATCTTAGGCAGCCCAAATATATGATTTATTAATGTGACTAAAAAATCCATTTAGTTTTGAACACAGTTTATGTTGGAGTTATCACAATACCGTTTTTATTTTATGTGGAAAATAACTAACCAAATAGTCATTTCTGGGTATCATCTACACTAATAGTAAAAATAATGTTAATGGAATAAGTTTTGAGATATTGTGAATATCATTTCAATGGTCAAATTGTGAGGTATGATAAAGATTGTTTACATACCACACATGTCATTATTAATCCCTCTTTCCTATCGTGAAATAATTATGGTTTTTATGTATTATTTCCAACCATCTTTTGTTGAAATTATACTCAAAAGAAGCCTGATGGATGGTATGGTTAATAAATAAGTCTCTAGTTACAATTCAAACCAAAAGACACCAGATTTTATATTTTTAATTACTCCTCTGTTACCGAGAAAACACTATCCTGGTTGGTTATATAGACAACATAGTTCACAACCTTAGTCAGGAATGTTGAAGCCAATACAAGAACGCTTTACTTGAGCTTCGAGAAACCACGATTGTCGCTTCAGCTGTCTCTTTGACAACTTCGAATCTCTCTTTGAACACCAACTTCAGTCCACATTAACACTTGTTAGACAGTTAAACAGCGAGAGCTGAAAACCACTGACCATGAAAATGTGGTTGGGCAAATTTTGCAGTCATTTCATAGTGGTAATTTTGATAGATTTCACTTTGAAAAATTTAATGGTACCTTCGTATTATACCGACCACACCAATAAATCGACATTCAAATATGATTTTAATTAGATAACAAAATATTTTTAACCTAACCTAACCTAACAAAAGGGTTTTATTTAACCAATTTAGGTATGGTCACTATAATACGAAAGTACTGATTGAATCAGAGCTACATTACCAGAAAACAATACTGCATAAACATTGCTGATTCGAGTACTCATTAAGTAAGTGATGCATTTTTACCTATCTTTGTTCTTTTTTAGTTTACTTCAGTTAAAAGGTTTGGTATGCTTTTGTTTTGTATTTAATATTATCGCGTCTTAATCGAAACTTTAAATGTCAAGTTTACAGACAAAATTTGCCTGTGCGTGCCTTTTCATCCTAATTATTTGCTGCTTTAGTTCATAATAATAAACCAACGTACTCATGGTGCACTGTATATAAAGATAATCTGTTTAACACGACCTCACTAAATAAAGAATCATCTGAACCGAGAGTTCGCCGATTCCCAACCGACCACATTTGCCTACCAGATCAGTTTGGCCATTTTACACTCCACCATGTCGCATAACATGATTAGGAATCTCATTTTATTTTAATTTTTACGCTAGTATCTTTTTTGATCTTATGTATTCTTCTAGAGGGCATCCAATAACTATAACTTATATTGGAGATATTGACAATGAATAATGAAATGTATAACTTAATCTAAAAATTAAAAAAGGCCAGTGTTATTAAATTTAGATACTCAATATGTTTTACTAGAACATATATAATAAATTGTTTATTACATATCGGTTTTTTGAACTTTTAAAATTAGTTGTACATTACATTATCCAATAACTAATTAAGAAAAGGAAATTCCGTCATTTTGGTTATGTAACTAAAGAGAATTTGGTCCTGCATTATCATTGATGATTTCATGTTCTTGGCTTTTATTTTAGTGTATGTGAAAAATAAAAAGAATAATACAGAATAAATAAAAACATTAAAACCACATTAATTAAAACATTATTTAAATAAATGGTAAAATGGGTTGTGACTATACTAACCATTATGCATTTGTGCCCCCCCCCGCCCCCCCCCCCCCCCGAATCAACCAGGTGAAAATATAACAAAGAGAGATTAAAACTTTAGTTCTATAACCTTTAAAAAAGTCCTATCTACTTCAAAAATGTAATAAACTATTGAAACATGTCATAATAATATTATTTTCGAGTGTTAATTTTGACTTTTAAGTAAAATCCGAGGTGAATATATAATTTTTATTTATATATGATATCTTAAAAAAAACTTCGCTAGTGAAAATATGAAGCTATAGCATACAGCTTTTCGTGAAAGAAAATTGCCTTAAGCTACTCACTTATAGGAACTTTTGACTACTTTCTTTGCTAAGGTTTAACAAAAATTTAATTAGATGGCTCCAATCGCCAGTAATATTGTATTTCTTGGCAATATCTTGAATTTTGTATTAAAACTCTCGAAACAGTTCTTGCGACCCTATCAACGTGCTGTTTATATCCCCAAACGACAGTAGGCGGGACTTTATTGTTGGAGAGAAGAAGAAGCAATACACTCCATAAAACATTACGACAAAAACCATTCTTGCCTCCTCGCACATTCTTTATTGCTGTTTTCAAGAAAATAATTTCATGAGTTTACTGCTTTAACAAAGCGTCAAGATTTCATTTTTAGTATCGTAAGATTATATCTTTAACTCACAATATTATCTGTTGACTAAAATTATTATAATAATACATTTAATTAAAGTAACAATAACCTTACATTTTTTTACAGCTCTTTTAATGGTGCATTTCATATTTCGCAACAGATCAGCCACTAATTATTTAGGTTTTGACTGAATGAACACAATTTAAAACAACCTGTGATAACAGTTATATCTTAAATTCATATAAAGTATAAAGTAAATTCTCAAAAGAAAATATTTATTCCTGGCCATCGAGTGAGCTGTAAAGAAACTCTTTCAGAGCACCTGTGTTAGGCAATACGACAGCAACATTTTTTTTGAGTATAATTAAACACACTTGATTTATTGCCACAAAAAATTGCATCCCACGGAGCTACCAAAATAAGTATTTGGATTTAGTTGTATTTTTGTGTCGAATAAACTACAGGTACATTTTCTTTACGAATTTTAAACATTACAGGTATACAATAGAATTTGTATGTTCAAACTTAGTACCTGTCCGTATGAAATTCTTTTTAAAATTAAAACATAATAAAATCAGATAATTCTTCTTTAATTATTTTTTTTTTTTTAAATTGATGTAAAACTATCACACACACATTAAACATTATAGATGTACTTTTTTCACAGATATTGATTTATATTGAAGTTACATTTGCTGTCACATTAGGTGGCAATAGGAGAGCTAAATGAGCTTATGGTCACTTAATCCTAGTGAGGTTAATCCGGATTATAGGAAAATAATAACGGGTTCGTATTGAATGACGAGTCTATGAGTTGTAGTTTAAAAATAGCCTTTGAGACACTACATATAAATTATCCATTTTCCTTCTTCCGTTTCCACTTTTTTTAAAGAATGTTTTACACAAATTACGTATTTTTTTGAGAATTACATTGTTTTACTAAGTATGGGTGTTAGGTTTTACTTATAAATTGCTTTGATATTTCTCGAAATTTCGTAAAACATATTCTATCGTTTATTTATTTACTAGCTGGGTACCCGTTCTTCGTATGGGGTTGGCATATAAGTGTAAATGTTTATTGCAGTTATGGGAGAGGACACGGTTTAAGAAAATTTTGTCTTTTAATTTATACGGTATCCTATAGTGTAGCACACATCTACCATAGCTCTAATGTTCTAACACTGCACCTAAACCATGGAAAAAAGTAAAGTCCTTATTGTGTACCACAACTTTTTGTTGCTAGTTGGTTCAAATTAGCTGTGGTCATAAATGCAAAAAACATAATAGTGCTGCACCCTTTTGGCAAGCCTTATAACTTTTTAATGCTATTTCATAACACATATCCAACTTGTACATTTGAAACGGCTGACAAAATTCTTAAATTTTTTTTAAATATGAATAGCCTACTAATAAGGTTAACATGAGAAACTCCAAAGCCAGAGTCACTGGGGTGTAGCCTGAAAGGATTTCTGAGTTAAGAATGTCTATATGCAATGTCAGCTATCATCATACCAAATTTCAACCTTGTCGGTTTAGTATTTTTCACGTTTACTTGTCACAAAAATCAATCCATGCATCCATCCATACATCCAAACTCTCTTACTTATAATATTAGTAGGATAAGTAAATTGTTGTAATATTGCTTAATTGTTTACGTGATTTTTATCAAACTTGGCAAATTTATTTATTTCATACCGGTAATAAGTTAATAATATTTTCCTAAAAATCACACTTCGTTAACCTCCCTGTAGGCAGCAAACCTAGGTACTCGTTAAACCTAATGTTATTGAATTAGATTTAATTGAAAATAAAGTTACACAAATGGAAATTTGCTTTGGCTGCAGGCTTGCTGCGGTGGGGGGTATTATGGAATTGTAATTTATGTAGAAAGAAGACTTTGTGGTAGTACATGATTAACTCTAATTTATATAAGATACTAAATAAATAAATCCCGTTGGTCACAGTAGCGCCGGTCGCTTGTTATTTGAACAGCTACTGCAAACCTAGGTACTCGTTAAACCTAATGTCATTGAATTAGATTTAATTGAAAATAAAGTTACACAAATGGAAATTTGCTTGACTTTTTTAGATTTAGCAAAAGCCTTTGACTCTATTGACAGACATAAACTTATCAACAAATTGGAATTTTGTGGACTAGACAAGCTCTCCCTTGACAGGTTTAGAAGTTATTTAGAAGACCGAGTGCAAGTTGTTACAATCGATGGTGTCACAAGTAATAAAAGAAACATTGAATTCGGTGTGGTCCAGGGAAGCAATCTTGGGCCTTTACTCTTCCTGGTTTATATTAATAATATATCAAAACTAGAAACAAGAAGCAAATTATTCTTGTTTGCAGATGATACGGCAGTGGTGACTACAGGCTGCACGTGGGATGAGGTGTATGAGCGGGCATTGTCCGACTTACTTAGGTTGAAAAATTGGTTGGATCATAATTCTTTAACTTTAAACGTATTAAAAACTAAATGTCTTCCAATTTTTTGAAAGAAGGAAAGTGATCCGAGCCCGCGTCATTTACGTTTGCACTCCTGTGGTGATCCGTCGTCACGTGACTGTGATTGTAACGTCATCGAACGTGTGTCACAATACAAATATCTGGGCATAATTATGGACGAAAAATTAAGCTGGGTTCCTCACGTGTGGTATGTCAAGCAGAGGCTTAGAAAATTAGTATATGCATTCGATCAGCTGGGCCAGGTGCTGACGGTGGATCACTGCAGGATGGTGTATTACGCCTACGTGCAGTCGGTGTTACAATACGGTGTCCTGGCATGGGGTGGCGTCTCGTCAGCTGTGTTAGAGCCCTTATTCATCTCACAAAAATCATTGATTAAAAAAATCTTAAAAAACCTTTCCGTTACTCAACAGACCAGCTTTTCCTTGACTTTCCAGTACTAAACGTCAGACAGCTTTTCATAAGAACATTATTATTATTCATTAAATCCAATAAAGAACAAATATTTTCTGAGATTCACCATAGGTACCCTACAAGAAATCGTTTAAACTTTGGCTTCAGCTGCCCAAAATCTATTCTTACGACCACTAACAAAAATTCATTTTATATTGCTCACGTCCTGTACCGTAATCTTCCAACAAACATTATTGAGGCTGAGAGTTGCAGTGTTGCTGTTTATAAGCGGATGATCGGCGAGTGGCTCGCGCACATCGGGCGGGCTGCTGCAGAGGCTTTGATCCAGTCGGTCTATATTCCAAAAGTATGATATTGTCATGATTCAGTCATCGATCACATTTTTTATATTTATAGGTATATATTTTTTTTAAATATTTTACTTGTAAAACAGTAGTGGTGAACTACCGGTATGACCCCACTTTAGGCACGTTTTTCCCATGTTATTCTTATGGGGATCATTTTTTAGCCACCAAATCCAAAAATCCTGATCTTCGCCTGTACACCCCAATATAAATGTTCAATACCATTGTATAACTTCATTACTATTTCAAATCCACATGCATTCACAAGTATATTCTCAAAATCATCAACTTGACAGTGCGAGGTTTGTATGCAAACTTGGACGCGCCTGTGGCCGGGAGCGCGACCGGTCCTCTCGCCATTAGCAGTGTCAAGCGAGGAAGCGTCCATACCACTGCAATTAATTATACAGACAGACCGGTCTCAGGTGTTCCATTCAATGTCGAGAGGGGGGGTATTGAAAGAGAGAGAGAACGTGGCGTGGGAGTGAGAGAGAGAGAATGCGGCGCGGGAATGAGTGACGCCAGATGTCTAGACAGGCGCGCGGCGTCGGACGTATTGACAGTGATTGATGTGATGACAGGTGACAGGTGTCAAATTAAATTTGTACTTTCATATTTTAATTTTCTCCAGAAATTGTTAAAATAAATTTTACAAATACACTGCAATTGTTAAAAATTATTTTATGAATTGTACAGAATTCACTTGCTGGGAATTATATAAAAAGGCGGGGAAAACCGGTTCCTTCAGTCAGTCCCCTTCCGTTGCAGCCAGCGCAGCCATCTTGATCTCTCTCCTCTGGTAAGTTTTTTTTCACATGCGGGGCTGGGCTAGTGGAAGGCGTTGGCACCGTGGACCTGTCTAGACATCCTACGCTGCCATGCCCCTGTCTCGGTAGCGAATAGAATGTCTGAGACTGGTCTGTCTGTATAATTAATTGCAGTGGTATGGACACTTCCTCGCTTGCTCGTGCGGAAATGACTTAGTTAGGTGACTGCCTGTCTGTGTATTTATTATTTGAAACTTAGAGAGAGTATTTTTCAAAAGACTTGTGACAGTGAAACTTAAACATTAAAGTCCTAATTTTTGAACTTAGAAAAATTGTACAGGATTTTTCTTTAAAACTTATATTATTTTTCTCTCATGACACTTTGTCATTTTTGTATAACTTCCACTATGTTAAAATATAACAAGTCCTGATTTTTATACAATTAGCTGAATTTCACTCATTAAGGTAACACAGGTAACATAGGTAGTTTTCTCTATAGCACACGATGTATAAATGTAGACTCAGCATTCTGAATTGCTAAAAAGTATTTTTATTTAACAAATTTAATTTTTGATTTAGTTTTGATTTTGAAAATTGCAATTATAAAATCTTATTGTATAAAATTGTTTTGAATATTAACATTTAAAATTCTGATTTAAATTATTATTTCTTACTAATTGAAATTGTTAAAATGTAATTTCAACTATATAGAAGATGCCAACCTAGTTTTTAGTTACATATATAAAATGAAGACTACATGAACACTGCTCTGTGTCGCTCCACTCAGCATTCTGAATTGCTAAAAAGTATTCTTTTATTTAACAAATATAACTTTTAAGATTTAGTTTTGATTTTGAAAATTGCAATTGTCAAATCTTATTGTATAAAATTGTTTTGAATATTGAAATTTAGAATTCTGATTTAAACTATTATTTCTCATTAATTGAAATTGTCAAAATGTAATTTATACTAAAGAGTATTTCTCAACAGTTACTATGGCAGTGAAACTTAAACATTAAAATCCTTATTTTTGAACTTAGAAAAAATTTTACAGGATTTTTCTTTAAAACTTATATTATTTTTCTCTCATGACACTTTGTCATTTTTGTATAACTTCCACTATGTTAAAATATAACAAGTCCTGATTTTTATACAATTAGCTGAATTTCACTCATTAAGGTAACACAGGTAACATAGGTAGTTTTCTCTATAGCACACACTGTATAAATGTAGACTCAACATTCTAAATTGCTAAAAAGTATTTTTTATTTAACAAATTTAATTTTTGATCTAGTTTTGATCTTAAAAATTGCAATTATAAAATCTTATTGTATAAAATTGTTTTGAATATTAACATTTAAAATTCTGATTTAAATTATTATTTCTCACTAATTGAAATTGTTAAAATGTAATTTCAACTATATAGAAGATGCCAACCTTGGTTTTTTGTTACATATATAAAATGAAGGCTACATGTCAACACTGCTCTGTGTCATTCTCCACCAAAAGTAACCTGATTCGCCACTACAATTTGATACATCAAATCAAGGTAAAACTGTGTAAAGTTTGTAATTTAATCTGTGATAGTAACATAGCTCTAAAATCTCATATATTAATAACTCACAAGACTTGTAGTTTCTGTAAAAGAAATGTTGTTGGTCATTTTAAAAGACATGTACATTCTTGCAACAAATGTCCATATACAATGATTAAATTTGTTGGTGAATCGATTAAAACTAAACTTAAAAATACTCTTCACTCTTGTCCTCTGCCGATAAAATGGACTTTAGTAAGGAGAATCAAATTTATAAAATATTCTGTGGATCAAAATGGAAAATTAGTTAATGAGAAAGAATGTATTGCAGATTTTAGAAGCATTACCACCTTAACTATTGAGAAGAGAGATTTAAAGCCTCAAATTGACAATGCTCTTTTAAAGATTGATGCATCTATACACAAATATCAAGCCCAAGGCAGTGGATGGATTTATGACCATACTAAATATTGGCAGTTACATGTTTACAAGTATAAGCCCTTAACTCCAAAATCATACATTCCCACACCAGAGAGTATTAAATTGACAAAAGCAGTTTTAAATATAAAAAATTTGGATAATAAATGCTTTCTTTGGTCAATTTTAGCAGCTTTATATCCAAGGAATGCTAATGATCATGCTGAAAGGGTCTCTAACTATGTACCCTACGTAGGTCAGTTAAATATGACAAATATAAAATATCCCGTAAAAATATCTGATATAGATAAATTCGAAAGACGGAATAATATAAGTGTTAATGTATTTGGAGTTGAAGACCAGAAATGTATATATATATTAAGAACAACCAAACTAAATAGAAATACTCACATAGATTTATTATTATTACAAGAAGGTCGTAAATCACATTACTGTTTAATTCGTGATTTTAATATGTTAATGTTCCACTCTACAAAAGATGACCATAAGAAGCATTTTTGCAAATTTTGTTTACAACATTTTTACACTAATGATATATTGGAACGTCATGCAACATATTGTAAAAACTTTGATGCCCAACGAGTGGAAATGTCTAAACAAGATGCATTACAATTTAAAAATTATAAATATCAACTTAAAGCCCCATATGTAATTTATGCAGATTTTGAATGCTTTATAAACTCTAATATACATATTCCATCGGGATTTGCATTTGTCGTAGTAAAAGATTCAAAAATTATTTCTGAAGAGTTGTACAGTGGCACAAATGTTATGGATGTGTTTTTTGAAAGATTATTTCAGGCTTATGATTATATTAAAAATCAAATGGCAATATATATTCCTCTTCAAATGACCCCTGAGCAAGAGGTATCTTTCCAAAACTCAACACATTGTCATATTTGTGAAAAGCCCCTATATTTTGATAGGGTGAGAGATCATTGCCATTCCTCTGGCCAATACCGTGGAGCTGCCCACAATGATTGTAATTTAAACTATAAAGTAACAAAGAAAATACCAGTATTCTTCCATAACTTGAAAAATTATGATGGTCACATAATAATGCAACATTTGGGAAAGTTTAATAAACGTAAATTAAATTGTATAGCTAAAGATATGGAAAAATATATATCATTCTCTGTTGATGATTTAGTATTTTTAGATTCATACAACTTTCTGTCCCTTCCATTATATAAATTGGCTTCCAATTTGAACACATTTAGATTCATACAAAATCCACTACTACAACGTAAAGGTGTATATCCCTATGAATATATGACGGGACCAGATAAGTTCGCAGAGTCTCTACCTCCAATTGAAACATTTTACAGTTCTATAACTAAAGAACATATCTCTCCCAATGAATATGAACATGCTAAAAATGTATGGACCCATTTTAATATAAATAATTTACAAGAATATCATGATTTATATCTTAAAACAGATGTATTGCTACTGGCTGATGTGTTTGAGACATTTAGAGACCTGTGTTTAAAAGATTACAAACTTGACCCTGTACATATGTATTCACTTCCTGGACTTACATGGGAGGCCTGTCTTAGAATGACCGGTATAAAATTACAATTATTTCAAGATATTGACATGCATTTGTTCATAGAAAGTGCAATCAGAGGAGGAGTCAGTATGATTTCTACACGTTACGCTAAAGCCAATAATAGATATATGGGCGAACACTATGACCCCAATCAAGAGAGTGTGTATTTAATATATTTAGATTGTAACTCGCTATACTCCACATCTATGTGTGAGCCACTACCTGTGGATGGATTTCGTTGGACTAATGAGATAGACTACAAAATATACAAAAATAATCAAAATGATGAGTTTGGATACATTTTAGAAGTTGATTTAAAATATGATAAAAGCTTACATGATTTACATAATGACTATCCATTAGCACCAGAGAAAATAAATGGCAAATTAATACCTAATTTAAATGACAAAACAAAATATATTTTACATTACAAAGCATTACAAAAATATGAGGAATTGGGTTTGATTGTTACAAAATACCACAGAATTTTAAAATTTAGACAATCAAAATGGCTTGCGCCCTATATTAATTTTAATATTGAAAAACGAAAATGGGCTAAAAACGATTTTGAAAAAGACTTTTACAAATTATTAAATAATAGTCTCTTTGGTCGAACAATTATGAATCAACGAAAGTTTCGTGACATACATCTCAAGGATGAGTCACTATTAACAAAATATGTCACTAATCCAAGGTTTGACTGTAGCAAAAAGTTTGATAACAATTTACATGCTATACATTTAAATAAATTAGTTGTAAAGTTTAATAAACCAATATATTTGGGAATGACCATTTTGGATATTAGTAAAGTAATAATGTATGATTTCCACTATAATTATATGTCAAAATTTAAGAATAAAAGATTTCTAATGACAGATACAGATTCTTTAATGTATACTATAGTTACAGAGGACTTTTACAAGGAAATAGAATGTGACTTGAACTATTTTGATACCTCTGGATATAGTAAAGACCATTTCTTATACTCTGATAAAAATAAAAAAGTCACTGGAAAGTTTAAAGACGAATTAGATGGTCATATTATGTATGAATATTGTGGTTTAAGACCAAAGTTATACTCTTACATTCCTCTAAAATGGTTATATGAAGAAGACAAGCAAGCTTTAGAGGTCAAAAAAGCTAAAGGAGCTGATAGTGCTACAGTTAAACATCTCCTTAGACATCAACATTATTTAAACTGTCTTGCAACTGGGCAAGATTACTATGAGAATGTGACAAGAATTAAATCTACAAATCATCATCTTCAAACCTTGACCATGAACAAGAAAGTACTATCCTTTGACGATGACAAGAGGTTTATTCTAGAAGATGGCATCAACACCCTTGCTCTTGGTCATTATAAAATTGATCAAACATAAATCTATATTTGCCATTATTCTTTGACCTTTCTTTGTCTATTACAAAAAAGCCATATTTAGTTTTATCCCAACATTGGTGGCAGAGATTTCTAAATTGGTTAAATGAAAAGTCATTACCAACATGATTGTTATATACATGTTTTAAATTTAAATCATCTTGTTTGAATAATATTAGGAAATTTACATTATCACGTAAATGTTTGTGTACTTTGCTGTAAGATTGACACAAGTAAAAACAGTTAATATTTTTATGTCGACCCATTGAGAAAAATTGTGTAATATTTTGACTATTTATGTCATCAAATACAACAACTGACTGTGATTTTACATCATTTGGTGTGATTTCACAGTCAGTAAACGTGTGTAATTTCACTTCATCACACAAACTAAATATTTCAATTATTTTTTTATATTTTTCTTGTTCTAAAGATTTAGATATTAAATATAAGTTTGTAAATTTTAATCCTTCCTTTCTTACAATTAAATTGTAAATTACAACCGTCTTCCCACTTCCACTTGGACCACAAATAACACATCGAATATTGGTAGGAAATAGACCCAACTTCTTTGGTATATACTCCTTAGTATGTGATATTTTAAATTTATGTTTTTGTTGAATAAAAGACATTTTTTATATAATAAAAATGGTAAAAAATGATAATAAGAAAGCATGTAAAAAGGGCAAAGGTTTATTCCTAAAGCCTTACAGGGGTCGAGGGTTATTGAATACTCTTATAAATAACCTTCCATTTCCACTTCACATACCATCATATCAATACTGTGGACCTGGGACGAATATACGTGAGAATTTAGCTAAAAATGTACCTCCAAAAAATAAACTAGACTCTTATTGTAAAGAGCATGACATATTCTACATGAATAATCCCGATACCGCTGCTCGGAACAAAGCAGACATGAGATTAGCAGACTTAGCTTGGACTAGAGTAACGGCCAAGGACGCAAGTCTTGCTGAAAGAGCTGCTGCTTATGCCGTGACAAATTTGATGAAGGCAAAAGCAAAAATGGGAATGGGATTACAATTTAATAAAAAAGATGGACAACTACCAGCTGTTAGAGGCCGCAAAAGACGTGCCTCACTTCAGGGGGGTGTACCTAAAAAACGAGCTAAAAAATCTAACACCAAGAGTAAAAGAGTGCGGAATAGTTAATTTAGACAGTTCATCTGGCACACATTGGACAGCATATCGTAAAAATAAAGATATTGTAATTTATTTTGACCCATTTGGAATCCAACCTCCAAAAGAAGTAATTAAATATTTTGAGGGATATAAAATATTCTATACAACTGATCAAATACAAGATTTAAATAGTTCTATTTGTGGAATGTTATGTTTATCATTCATAAAAAATTTTTGTTTATAAAAATGGATTCATTTACTATAACATTTTCGGGTACAGAGTCAGAGCTAAAGTCAGTGTTCTTTCCTCCCATAGAATTAAATGATGATTATGTAATTGGATTAGTAGATTTTCAAAGTTATAATTCTATATTTAATGTTAAAAAACCCCTAAATACTTTAACATATTACAAAGTAGAGAAAATGATATTACCAAAAGGAGAGATCTCTGTCGATGATTTAAACCAATTATTAAATGGTAAACTTAAAGTTATAATAGATAAAAATGGAGAAGCATTAATTAATACTAAATCCAAACTTTTATTTAAAGGGCTTATTCCAAAATTAAATCAACTTAAGGGCAACAAATTAACCATTGGAGAAGGTGATGATGTTTTCTATTATGACCACAATGCTCCAGTTACAATAGAAATTTCTGAAGGAACATATGAGGTGGTTGAGCTTGCAAAGGAAATTCAAAAGCAAATCCCAGACTTTTTCCTTACAGCTAATAATAAAACTATGAAAGCGACACTACTTTCTAGCCACGTGTTTGATTTTACAAAACCATGTTTAGGGTCTGTTTTATTGGGATTTAAAGGTGTTTCTACTCCTGGTGTTCAGTTTGAATCTACAAATAAAATAAACATTAATAATGTAAATGTGATTAGAGTAAAATGTAATATTGCAAATGGGTCCTATTTAAATGGCAACAAATCACACACCATACATAGCTTTTATCCAGAAGCTCCTCCCGGCTACAAAATTATTGAAGTTCCAAGAAATATTATATATTTTCCTGTAAATAAGAGAAGTTTAGATGTTGTCAGTATTACATTTGCCGATCAGCACGACAAGGCAATTGACTTTAACGGAGAAGAAACTACAATTACTTGTCATATAAAAAAGATATGAGAATTTATAAGAATTTATCTATAAGTGTACAAAATGCTAGGTTCCTAAAGTCAATAGGACTAAAGTTAAAATTTTCTATTAATAAAAATGGAAGATTTTCTAGATGTTACAGGGAAATCCCAATTCGACGATAGTGTGGTTAAAATTACAAATCACTCCTATGTTCCCCACAACACTTTGGCAATAAATAATTCTGATGAAATTCGAATATGTATTAATAATCAAGATTTGCTAACTCTTCCATGTAGGAGTTATCTGTATATTAAGGGAGAAATTGAAAATCATGATAAAGGTCATTTTATAAATAATGCATTTGCGTTCTTATTTGATGAAATTAGATACGAAGTTGCAGGTAAAGAAATAGACATTGTAAGAAACCCAGGAATTTCTAGTCTTATGAAAATATTGAGCTCTTACAATAAAACTACTAAATTGTCAAATGTGGCATTTGATTCTGACACAAATTTAAAAGAGTTCCATAAAGGTGGTAAGTTTAGTACATGTTTGCCATTAGAGCTGTTAATGGGTGTATTTGAGGATTTTAATAAGGTATTAGTAAATGTCAAACAAGAATTGGTGTTGAAAAGATCCAAAAATGATTTGAATTGTATATTAACAACTGCTAGTGCTCCAGCCAGTGGCACTGCTGATATGATTCCCAAAATTACACTTAACTCAATTCAATGGGTGATGCCACATGTGACACCATCAGATGGGGAGAAGTTACAATTACAAAAGATGTTATTGCAAAATAAAAATTTGCAAATTGCATTTAGAAGTTTAGAGTTGCATGAACTTCCATCATATCCCAATACTACAAGACATACATGGTCAGTAAAGACATCTTCAAGTTTGGAGAAGCCTAGGTATATTATATTTGGTTTTCAAACAGCTAGGGATAATAGTGCACGAAAAAGAACTGATGAATTTGATCACTGTAAGTTAAAAAATCTCAAAGTATTTCTAAACTCTGAATATTATCCTTATAGTGATTTAAATCTCGATTTTGAAAATGGAGATGTCTCTAAAGCTTATGAGATGTTTATGAGGTTTAGAGAGACTTACTACAATACTATCCCAGATCCTATGATTAGTAGGGCTGAGTTTATGAAGAAATATCCACTAATTGTAATAGATTGTTCTAGACAGAACGAAACAGTGAAGGAAGGAATTGTTGATATTAAATTAGAGATTGAAACTGCAGAAAATGTACCAACAAATACATCTGCATATTGTTTGATAATACATGATAAAGTGTTTGAGTACAATCCTTTGTCAAGTGAGATAAATAAAATTTAAATAAAAGATGAAAAACATTCAACAAGAATTGGTTGACTCTGCAAATCAAATACGAGAGAAATATAGAGCTTCAAAACGTGGCAAGTTTCTAGAGGCTGAAGAGAGGTTCCAAACATTCCAACCTTTAATAGAGCCATTACAAGAATTAAAAAAAATCACCAAAACAGAGAGGCCTCGAATAGAGATACTCCCAATGACTCCATCTAGAATATCAATGATACCAAGATTACAACAATCCACCCCACAGAAATTAGATTTTGGTCTTTTAGCATCAGACTATTTAGGAAATTACCTCAGTAAAAGTAGTATGACAGACACTACATATGGTATTAGACGAGAAGCAAATAAATTTTTTATTGGAAATAAGGAAGTTGATATTGCCAATGATGATGTTACAGTTGCAAATAAAACTTACAAGGGGACAAAAGGCTTGTGGCAGTTGTTAACTTTAAAAGAACCTGAGGATTATACTCCGGCTGATTTGCAAAATTATAAAGAAATTTTGGAAGCTACAAATGGGCATTTAAAGAGTTACAAAGATGGTGCACCAATTTCAAGTAATAGACATACTAAATATCTTAATATAATTAAACCTCTATTTAAATCTGTTGGTGAAGGTTTGAGACAAGTGACTGGTAATAAAATAGACTATATTTATTGGGATGATCCTAATGAGCTTGTAGATAGGTTAAGACTTCTTTGGCTAAGTCGCCAAGCCGGTAACTCAGGAGTGGATAATGAAATAGATTCCATTATTGAGGAATTGAGAGAAAGTGGTATTATTTATTAAATAAAAATATGTTTATAGATAAATTTTATCGTTTATATAATCCATATAATAAGCCTGCAGAACCCAGGGCTAGTCATGAACCTACTTTAAATTTAAAAGATGATAGTTGGAATTGTTTAAACCGTAAAATTGGTAATGTTAAAGATGGGGAGATTGTAGATGATGTATCAACTTTGGGACAGACATTAACTAGAAAAGGTGATGTCTTTTTACAAGGTAAAACTAAATATGAGTTTTTAGAATCTAAGAATAAAAATTGGAATGCTAAAAAACAGAAAATTACTAATGTGGAAAAGGGTGAAAGTTTAGATGATGTGCCCACTTTACAACAGACTTTAATACGAACAGATGGTGGTACATTTGTACAAGACAATAAAAATTATGAATTTTTAGAATCAGAGAATGGTGTTTGGAATGCTAAGAAACGGAAAATTACTAATGTAGAAAAGGGTGAAAGTTTAAATGATGTGCCCACTTTACAACAGACTTTAATACGAAAAGAAGATGGTAAATTTGTACAAGACGATAATAATTATGAATTTTTAGAATCTGAGAATGGTGTTTGGAATGCTAAGAAACAGAAACTTAGCAATTTGATGGAAGGTACAGATAGTAAAGATGCTGTGAATGTTTCACAAGTTCCAAAAATGGAAGCAGGCTATTGGGATTTTAATAATAAAAGGTTAGTACGTGTAAAACCCGCCGTTGATGACACTGACTGTGTTACAAAAGAACAGACTATAACTTTTGATAAAAAAGAAAAATGTTGGGATGCCAAAAAACAATTTATAAGGAATCTGCCAAAGGGGGAATATTTAGATGATATTTGTTTAATGGCACAAGCTATGTATTATGATGGATCAAAATTTGTATATGCAGGAAGAAAATTTAATTTGATGGAATACAATCCTGATTTATTAGTTGCCGACCCTACATCTTTGAGTGGATTTAAGTATATAGATAATAGACCTTATATACCAGAAAACTATGTATTTAAAAGAATGGAAGATAATCTATTGATTGGGGCTAATGGTAATATATTTACAGTACAAGGAAAGAGTGATGTTATAAAAAATGAATGAAATTGCATACGAACTTCATAAGCCTGCAAGAAAGAATTTCATTAGAAGATCTTTTAAAGTATTAGGTATAAACGAAACCTTACAAATAGATTTAATTGATATGCAAAACTATGCTAGAGAAAATTCTGGCAATAAATATATTTTAACTTTAATAGATACATTTTCTAAAAAAGCTTATGCTGCTCCGCTAAAGAATAAGACAGGGTTGGTGGTTACAGAAGCCATAAAAACCATTCTACCAAAGGGGGTTAAAAACATTCAATCTGACAATGGAAAATAATTTTTTAATCAATATTTTAGCAAACTAATGAAAAACTTAAATATTAATCACAATCACACATTTTCTACAACTAAGGCTGCAATTGTGGAGAGGTTTCAGAGAACTTTAAAGAATTGGTTATATAGGGAATTTAGTGCTCAGGGGAGTTATAAATGGTTGGATTTACTTCCAAAGTTAATTCGAAAATATAATAATAAGGTGCATAGATCTATAGGAATGAAGCCTAACCAAGTGAATATTAAGAATAGTAAATATGTGCATGAGAGGTTGACTTCTAAAGTAGTGCAAGTTAAGAAGCCAAGATATAAGGTGGGTGATAGTGTGAGAATTTCCAAGTATAAACATGTTTTTAGTAAAGGTTATACCCCAAATTGGACAGGTGAGCTATTTACAATAGCAGAAGTTAAGAATACAAAGCCTGTGACTTATATCTTGAAAGATGAAAATGGCAATATAATCAGGGGAGGCTTCTATACAGAGGAGTTGTTAAAGACCAAATATAAAGACATGTATTTAATAGAAAAGGTAATTAGGAGGAAGGGTGATTTATTGTATGTCAAATGGCTTGGGTTCCCAAGTAGTCAGAATTCATGGATTTCCACTAAGGATGTCCAAGGGAGCGCGCCGTGAGCTGGGAGCACGTGCAAACCTCGCACTGTCAAGTTGATGATTTTGAGAATATACTTGTGAATGCATGTGGATTTGAAATAGTAATGAAGTTATACAATGGTATTGAACATTTATATTGGGGTGTACAGGCGAAGATCAGGATTTTTGGATTTGGTGGCTAAAAAATGATCCCCATAAGAATAACATGGGAAAAACGTGCCTAAAGTGGGGTCATACCGGTAGTTCACCACTACTTAAAACATTGTAATCCATATTGTTTCTGTATGAGATTCAGCCCATTGTGTTGGAATAAATACAATGGGCTGAGTCTTGTACAGGGTAGTGCGACGTTGTGTTTAATGTTAAAAAGTAATTCATCTTATTTTAGAATTAAAATTTTGTTAGCATTTAAAATACAGTTATTTAGTTTAGAGCTTAGATTTATTTAGTTTATGTGCTTAAAATAAAAAAGTGCAGTGAATCGAACAATTTTACAATACCCATAGACTGATGATATTGTTAACTCTTCCCCCGATCACGGATCAATAGTCTATTCGGGGGAATAATTCCTTTTACTTACAATGTATTGTAATAATGTTTTTTATTTTATGGAATAAATAATTTTGACTTGACTTGACTTGAAACCAGATCCTATATTCGTATTTTTGCTAGCAACTATACCCGTGCCTTGCAACGGGATGAGTATGCAAAAGGGACAATGTTGGTTCTTTGAAAATGCCAAATTTCACTCCTACCATTTAATTTAGAAACAAAATTTAACCGTATACTTGATAATAGTTCGTTTTTGTTAACTCATACTGTGAATGTACTTATTTAGGCTACCTACGTTACAAAACCAATGATAGATTTTAAGGTATAATAAAAGAATGTGTTTAATGGTTTGCACTATAAACGAAAAGCTATCACAATAGATCCAAACCGAAAGATAGAAAAAATTACGAAAATAGAAATAAATATGGAAAATAGGGTAATTTTCTAACAGTGAAATTATAATCAGGCAAATGGAAGTTCGCTCAGTCTATAGATTTGCTGCGGCAGGGGGATTATATTACTGTTGACAGAAAAATAAATAAATAAAATAAACCTCATAAAACTCAGGATAAGGGCCTAGGTCGATACGCCAATGGTTATATATCGAATTTTAATTATTTCATATATCCATGAATAATTTCTTTTATAATGAATTATTTACTGTAAAATATTATTACAGCATTTCGCAAATATTAGAACATTCTCAGTAGAATAGATCATAAACATAAACAAATTAAGTAACTGAAAGAATCATATACTAATTAAATTAACATGGTTTGACAGCTCCATTTAAGTAGTGTTAGGCTAAATAATATTCGGGCTAGTGACATCATATTTTAAATTTATAATCCTTACCCTCTCTGTTCTAATATTCGTGCAGTATTTAATATGTTTGAACCAGCTGTTTGTGAAATCAAAATTCATTTGACAGTTAGTTCTGCTTGTTTACATTTTTAAACATTGTTTGCAGGCTTGTTCTTTGTTACCATGGATACCATCAATCAATATTTACTTGGAAATCTCTCACCTCAAATTTTTGAAAGCCCACGGGGCAGAGCCCTAGGACAATATCGAAGCGGGAATAGTTCTATATGTATCCTCGGACCTGTAGCTTCATTTGTGTGCAATTTGAGCCCAGTCGGTTCAGTAGTTTTTGAGATTATCTCATACAAACACACACACAGAGAGACACCACCTCTTCTTTATAATAGTATATAGATAGATTTCTATAATTTAACCCAATAATGTCAAAATATATTTTTTAATTAATTTGATTAAACTATTTTTATTTATTAAACTCCATATTGTACGTAAATCATGGATTTGAATTTTGTAGCAATGTTGTAAATAAATTGTTTTTCTACGATTTTAAAATAATATTTTAATCTCTATAGTCTTAGTCAATTATTAATTTACCCTTTGAAATTACAGGTACGTCTATCAGTTATAACAAGTAACAAAATGCAATGTTCTATACAACCAAGCTAGGAATATTGTACAATGTACATATAATATGATCTGCCTTTTGGGATGCAGAGCCAGCAGTTTTGTTTAGCTACATAAACAATGCAATTCCAATGGGGACCACTTAAACATGCCCTGTGTGTATAAGTGAGGCTATTTTTTGTCGGTTTCATGAGGAATAAAAATACCACAGTTGCAGGCCTAATACTTTTATTCTAATTTTTTACATGCAGTATGAACTTTTAAGGGAATTAAAGTAACTTGAGAAATTCATGCTTGAACTTCAAATTAGAAACTAATGTGCTTCTTTAACACATACCACGCAATGTAAATATATAAAATACTTTTTGTCTTTATACCGGTTCGGACTACTATTTAGCCCTTATATACATGAGAGTTATGATATTTTTCAGGGTTGAATGCCAGTCTACATAATGACAGTTCTCTATTTAAATTTGTGGATAATTTACTATATCCAAACCTTATGATATTCAAATGAATAGTTCTTTTGGCTCGAGAATAATTTAGTATAAAGTAAAGTATGAGAAGACATTTTACATGAAAACCCATAAAATATCAGCCCATATCGACTCTGGTTTACAAATAATGTATAATTCAAGGGTACAATTTAATTTAAAAACAAATAAAGATTGGATATATTGTAAAATAATTTTATTTAAAATAGATTATATTAAAAGTTCAAGTTGTACGCAATCTCTAACTCGTAATAATACAATTGTGGTAGACTTTAACTCGAGCCCAAATTTACTAGTTAACTAGATAACTGTCCAATAATTCGCCTAACTAAAGTAACTGCTTAACTAACTCTAAAAAGAACAGTTAGCAAAGCCACAGTCTATAGAGTTTGGTCCAGGACATTTAACTTGTGGCTTTCCTAATTGTATTTACTCTTTTAAAATTTATCACACTTAGTTGAGTATAACAACTAAGAAAAGGTTATTCGCCCGAGACAAATTATATTTTGTTTCAGTTTCAATAATTAATATATGACTAAAAAGTACTCTTGTAACTATATTTTTTTCTACTAAATTCCGAAACTACGCTCTTGTTTCAGTTTTAAGCGGCGCTTATTCAAGGAGTTTTATTCTACCTGCTGGTATGTTCTTAATATCATGACGTACGATATAAAAGTATTTACATAATAATTATGAGCTATTTTATATCACATTTATGCAGAAATCTAATGTTTAGTTTCTGGAAGGAAACTGAAAATTAAAAATGTACGTTTATGGTTGAAGATTTATTTATTAGAGATGAATCAAATATAATATTGACAGTAGGTTAAATTTACAGTAGCTATTTACAGAAGACTAAATTTCATTATCTTTGTAGAAGAATGTAAAGAAATGTTGTAAGATGTGAAATAGTTATTAAAGCTTAATAATTTACCAATTATTTGTTAAAGTATGCAGAAAAAATCGGAGGAATAACCCATTAATTTCTGAATTTCTTGATCGTAATGGTTAAGAATACGTTAAACACAATTTGTTATAAACATGATACTTTTTGTTGTGTTTATTAAATAACAAACTATGAAGTTTTAAGCGGTTTAGAACCAAGAAAAGCTTGTGGCTATTCGGACAAAACTTGGTCACAAAAACTTTCACTGTTTGAAACAAACTTTTGAAGAATAAAAGTGCAAAGCGATTGTCTTAAGTTTGAAATGAAAATCACAAATACTCACAAATCGAGCTTTGCCTTTTGCATGTGTTGTTTGCAATCTTTTCCTCAGTAAACTTTACAGTACCCTAAGACTTATTACATCTATGAGAAAGATATTGTTTTTAAAACACAGCTAACTTAAGAAAAAAATAAAGGTAGTTAAAAATTATATATTTAACCTTATGGACAGTAAGGTGGTTGCGTATAACCCTCCTTTGAACATAATTACAATAACTGTAGTCCTTTGGTTCTATTTTCATTTCGTTTTAGTTTATCTTCTTTAATTGTTATGCACCACGATAAACCGTAAAAGTCAAAAATGCATATGTTAACTATGTCTTGTTTTCACCTATTTAAATTTTACACTACTTGTTACATTTTCCAAGAATTCGGTATATGACCGAAGAGGGAAAATATATTTTCTTCGATGACATTAGTTCAAATCGAGACAATCAATAACATTTTAATAGACCGGTCTTAATGTTCATGGTTTACATTAGTTTAGTAAAATATAGTGATTAAATCAAGTTTATTTGTTAAATCTTAATCCCTAAAATCATCGGGATTCCATTGAATGGGTATTTGCTACCATCAAATTTAACACTGTGGGTATATTTTTTATATAAAAGCTGCCAAACTTCAACCAACCTTTGTAGAGAATACTACTATATAAATAATGATTATTACTATGAGCGATGGAAAATCAAGATGGGTAATTAAATATATTACGTCTTAATATACCGTTGTAAATATTAAAAAGCGTATTCGTCATAATATAAATCCACAAAACATGTAATCTGTTTTATCACACACACACATATATACCTAATACAGTTTAATAAACCCCAATGGACATCGTAAAAATATGTATTTCATCAAATATATAATTCAGATAATATTTAGGAGCACATTTCCTCGCCATTGCAATATTTTTCATTAACAATATAGTTTCACCTCTAAGCCATGGGGACAAATAGATCGATGAGACGACGGACAAGTAATACATCTACTGTTGTAAAAACAAACCTATTACATTGGTAATTGAAAACATCGCGAGGTGCATAAACAATGTAACGTGACTATGCGCAGACGCAGACTCGACCTGAACCTTCCTTCAGGACTCAGGATCAGACGATCAGACCCACGCGCACATTCGTCCTGACAGGACCTATTAGACAACGGTGGTAGTGTTACCTTTAACTGAAAACTATGTTAGGTTTTGACTTTAAATTACATTCAACATATTAATTTTTGGTCTAGATGGATGATATGGGAACAAATAATTATGATATTTGTGTAATTTGTAATTAAAACACAGGAGAACAATGGTTGTAGAGCTAACTTTTAAATGTTTTAGTTCATGAATGATATATTAAGTTAAACATTTATTCCCTGGTTGCAATAATGTTTGACAAAGTGATTATGTGAAGTGATGGCCTCGTTGCATCTCCTCCATCACCATCATGATGAGCCAAAACTTACAATTACGGTAAGTGTTTTAATTAACTCTGATTTTTAAAATTTATTAAACCGTTAGAATAGTAACTAACCATATTTTGAAATCGATTGGAATGCTTTTCGATTATTGTACAGCCAAACATATTTCATACTTTAACGTGTTATTAATAATACATTCCTTTAATTTTTTTAATCTGTACAATCATTGCCCTCTGCTATTTCATTAATTTTTTTTAGAAGTATTCAAGTGGCTTTCAAATAAAAATAAAAGGTATTGATACGATGAAACAAATTTTCTCTTATTATCTTGTTAACAACCACCCATAACATTGATAAGTGGTGGAAGTACCTATACTATTTCGTAGGTTAGGTTAGGTTAGGTTAAGTTAAGTTGCAATAACTTTGAACCATAATTTTTACGGCGATGAGAGTTAGACCATTCTGTTTAAATTTAAAAGGATCATAACGTACAACATTGTAATCAAAATTGTTTTAGCCGTTTTGAAATAAATAAAATTTGTCCTTCAACGTTATGAGTTTGACGGAAAAATTGTCTTTAAAATAAAATATCAAAAAACTCTAAAAAATGCTAGGAGATACATTACGTATAAGAGTGGCATTCTATTCACTTCTATTTCTTTGTAAGCAGATTTTGTCAACATGTTTTTCTTGGCCACTGCTTTAGACACTACTTTACATCGCTCGAACAAAAACATTTATTACAATTGAGTATCTTAAGGAAAATATGAGTATGTAGATTATATTAACCTGTTTCCCATAAAATGCCGTAAAATAACAAGAAAATTACGTTGAAGTTGAAAAATTAAGTCCTTTTGCATGTACATAATGAATAGTGAATATTTTTCATTTGCAGTTGACAGTGATATTATTACTCCGTTGCCTCAACATTCAACAATGCACAACAATTACAAAACATGAACTCAATGTTTTATTAAATGTGTAATTTCTTATGCAATTGTCGTCTAATAACAACTCTAGACAAAATATAAAGTCCGATTTGTGTACAAATAATGTTTAAAACGATAAAGTTTACGCACTCGGTATAAACATATAAAAGCCAAGTCTGTGAAAATCGTTCTCTCGTTTATAAAAAGTACTACTTTATCACTGCGCTGCAGAAATACTATACCAAGCTGCCAACCTAATAAAAGCTTTATGTTCAATATCTAAACGGTTATAATAGGCAAGCGCCTTATCTACGCTACCTGACTACTCTTTGCGTTATGTTTTATCAAATTACAAGTTTGATGGACATTTTATGAAAAATCTTTCATTTAAGTACATAAAATCTAAAAGTATTTGTTAAATAATATTAAGAAACGAACGGTTCATTTAAACTGCAGTCCGCCAATGTCAATACTCCCTTATACTACAAAACTACTCTTCGCATTGTGTTCCAAAGGCAAAGTTTCATACCGATTCATACTTCATTGATAAACCACAGAACTACTTATCGAGTTTCATCCGTGTTCGATAGACAATGTCGTATTATCAACATTCATGCTTCGAATAACACGATCCGAATCTAATTCTCACCCAGGCTAATCTTCTTATACAGCTTTGTATGATATTCATCCGTCTGTTTAGGGGATTTTGGATGTTTTGTCTATAGAGTTTGATAGCTAGCCACAATAAAATAATTGTGTATTGGAAATCTATTGAGTAAATTAGATTAAGATATTATTCGATAAAGTACTATGCCAGTAGATCATGATTACTTTTAAATTTCAAAACAATCATTAATTGGTTTATTTTTGGATTTCCGCGATTGTAATTCAGATTAAAACAGTTTTCTATAGGTATTACTAATATTAAATTATCAATGATGATTGATGATGATTTGGGGGAACGAGCTGGTTTAGTGGTTAAAGTGCGGGACTCCGGTTCAAGGGGTCCTGGGTTAAAATCCTGCCAAATCATTAATAGATTTTATCGAAGTGATAATGCTGCAACCCCTACATTTAGCCTGAAGTAATGTGAAAAACAATTCCGGGCTCGAGCCTAGCGTCTTAGAACAAATTAAAACAAAAATAAATGATGAACACATTAAAAATTAAAACCAATAACTTAGTGTTTAAAGACCAACGTTCTATGTTTTTCATACTTCCAAGTTATCTGTGTAGCTGAAAAATAAAATTGAATATAGCTTATTTGTGTTACTAGTTAAAAATAAAACAAAAGTGGTTTTATTATTTATTTCGCAATGTCTGTGTGTATCAACAAAATAGTATTTTGCTCTTTCTTTAGTATTCTTTTAATTTCAAACTGAGATTGCTTCTTGAAAATTGTTTAGTAAAACATCATCAGGAATAAAAAGTTTAAAATCATTTATTTAAGTATATGTGGAGTCATATGGATAATAATAACATTTCCACCAGTATTCCTTTGCATTAGGAAACTTATAAACATATACGTATTTCTCGGGCATACGTGTGCTAAATTATTTTATATATAATATAATATAATTATTATATTATTATATATTATTCACACGTAGCTAAATGAAAAGCATACAACCAAAATCTAAATTTTATATTAAAACTTCAAATCAATTTGATCTTTGCAATTAAGGACGTCGTACCTAACAGTCACAATGTTTTATTGTGTCATTAGCACAGTTTCAAAAACAAAAGGACAGCATGAATTCATTTTTCATATACAACAGCAAATTGATTGTAAAAATATTAATTGCAAATTAAGTGTAATTGATTGGTTGTTGAATTTATTGTCAGGGTAGCCGAGTGGTTATAGATCTCGCCTTCAAATCTGAAGGTCACTGGTTCGAACCCAAGATAGATCGATTCCAAACCCAGATGCCATTTGTCATTGGGCTATGAATTAATGATGCTATCCAACAAAAATGTCGACGTTAGATAATAACAAGACCAGGGTTTGGACCGTTCCCTATCGAAACGTAAAAAAATGCCACTGGCGTAAAAGCACACAAAATAAATTAAAATAAATGTTTCCGACCAGGGTGTTTTACTGGGAACAGGTATTTTAACTAAACTAATAAACCAAGCAAGTGATGGAGGAATAACATGATGCTTGTTGTTTGTCTCTGAAGAACGACAGGAATGCGCTCATTAATGTCATCGTGGATAATGGTTATACATCGGCTCTAGAAAATATGCCAAGAAAATTATAAACAAACAACATTACAATTTGAAAACTGAACGAAGTGATACATTTTAGTGTATATTAAATGTTGCGAAAACTATGTAGATTAACGTAAAATACGTTAGGAGATAATATACAATACATTCAAAATAAGAGAGATCCCCTTGATAATCTTGCTGAGATCAGTTGCATACCTTAACCATTTTTAACGCATTTAAATACTAGACTTAATGGTAAAAATTGTGTTTTAAATTCCTATGAAAGTTAGTGATAAGCCCTCGAGAAAATGACAACCTCTCTAGACCTCACCCCCTTCTCGATTGGCACTAATTTTGGACGAAAATAAAAATTATAACTCAACCATTAAATCTGGACTGAAGTAATTTGCAAAACTAGCCTGAGCTAGAGCTTAGCTTCATAGTTCGAAAAGATTCTTTTTCCAATAATTTTAAAATTCCTAATTTAAGATTTCGATAATTTTTTTTTGAAATATTAAACTCAACACCTACTTAAAATACAATTTGTGTACACAAATTTGAGATACAAGTTGAAGGAAATGCGTATCACAAACTTTTCCCATCGGAAGTGGTTGTTCAGTATGACTACATCTGGTGGAAGATGATTGATCATTCTGTAATCAACTGTCAATCTCAACTCCTGGCTAACCAGCACTGACGTTGCATACACTTATGTGTGATTTTAAACATTAAACCATCCTCATAAGTTATATTGATAGAACTTTTAAAGTTCACTAAACAAATTGTAAAATATAATCCTTATTTTTATTATTGTGCTCGTATTTGGTCGTAAAAGTCTACTCAAATCTAGATGCATTTGAATAACTCTAAGCAGATTGTTATGGTTTTAGCGAATTTCCCATATAGGGAATAAACTATTACTATATCATAAACTATGGTAAGACCTAGACCCGGGTGCGATTAACTTTTTCGTTTTGAGGTCCCCATAGGCCAAAACACCCTCTGTTCAAATTCATATTTTGAGTAGGACGGACTCGTATTAAATATTCAACTGTTTTATAAGCGAATTTTTAGGTCCATACGTTAATTATTTTCAAATGGTTTTTACCGTGTTTTTCTACGTTTGACTGGTTCCCAGTTAGGTTCATCAGGTTGTGTAGTGATCAGATGATGACGCCAAAGTTCATGATTACAATGTATTATTAACTGCACAAGTATTATTAAATACAGAGTAGGTAAAACGCTAAGGTTACAATAATGTTGAACATTAAGTCACAAATATATTCAAAAATTGTTTAATAATCCTTTAAGTTTATTAATGTTATTTATTCTCTTGCTAATCAAACACTGAACTACAACCAAAGCACAAATTCAGTTGTACAAATGTGTTGAGCTTCACTTTTGAACAATACCATCATGATACGGGATTTGGTATAAATGCAATTAAGGTCAACCTAAACAATGTTGTCGGCAGTTGAGGGGATAAAGTAGTATCACATTTAGAATGATATCATAAAATAATTGGGCGAGCTACTGACCCAATTCATAGACTCAGCATACTTAACTTTGGGAGTTTGCATTTTAACTATATGAATATTATTAGGTTTTCTCATTTTGTCGTGAAATATAAAACAGGTGTTTTTGTCCCAATGAATTAAAGTCTCATAAAGGGACGCAGTTACTACTTATGATATAAAAGTTGTATTAAGTTTAATACAATGTTTATTTATTTTGTGTATTTAATTTTTTCATATAATACCCTATGTCCTGTAAGTACACAGCTAAACCCCAGGAAATGGTTCTATGGATCAAAATAAAGAGACAGTCATGAATACAAGTTTTTCCCAAAATCATTTCGGTAACCAGATATCCGCAATTTAAATATTTTAACATTAAAATTTTTCCTTAAAAGTTTTTTAACTGACCATTATGGAACTTGGTATGCAATTTAAGAAAAGAGACCCATGTTAGAAAAAAATTCAACTTGATTAATCTTAAGATTTAAAAATAGCAGCCACTTTAATTTTTTTAACTTAAATTACAAAAAAGATTGTTAAACTTATGAACTAGGACACTTTCATTTAGTTTTTTTTTTTCATATCAAACAATGCCAAGTTCAAAAAGATAAAATAATAAATAGTTGAAATATTACGATTTTAGTTGTAAAATAGGGTAGAGCTATATTCAGGTTTGTCTCAATTTACTACCTTTGGCTGTTTACCTACGGGACACCCTGTATAACAAGTTTTTTTTATGAACTAAGCCTAAGTAGTAATGATTTCATATTTCTACAAAATACAAGTTTAATAAAAATTATGTTAAAAATAAAGATACACATCTTTTGTAAATCAAACAAATATTTCTCTAGGTGAAATTGCTATTTCGAATAATTTGAACCAAAGTAAAAGTGATAAATTCTAATGTTTACATTTTAGTTGAGTTACACTGAAAATTAGTAAGCATCCTTGCAGTTCGTAGCTTATTTTCTCGGTTATCTAAAAATTGTTGTTGGATAAAAAATAAATCGTTGCTTTGTAAAAGAATCAATGTGTCATAAATGAAAATAAATGTTTTCAATTAATATTTCAGCTGGTCAACGAAAAATTAATATAAATTCATTTCTCTAACAGTTCGTTTCAATATTACAAAGAAATTGCCTTTTTATCATACGAAAGCCTGCTGAATGAATATGCATACAAAAACGTACAGATGATCCGTGTATACAGAGATCATTTTGTAAATGCGACCTCACTAAATAAAGAACCTTTCAACTTTGAGTTCACCGATTCCCAACCGACCACATTTGCCTTACAGATCAGTTTGGACATTTTACTCTCGACTACGTCGCATATCATGTTTAGTTTTCGTTTCAGACTTGCTCTTGTGTTTCGCTAGTTTTTTAGTCTCTGTTTGATCAATACCGTAAGGCTTTAACACAAATAGTGTAACACATTACTCGTGTCTAAATATTTTTGAGACAGTTTTAACTCCTTTGGTAGTTTATGAAGAACTTGAAACAATCAACTTTTTGATAACCTGTTTTTGATATTACGTGTAACATATTTTTTTTAATAAAACTAAAATTTTTAAAGGAAAAACACATTTTTAGAAAACTTGTTTTAATTTTCAGTAAATAATGTGCGTCCTAAGCTATTTGAAGAGTTCAATTCGTATAAATATTTGATATGATCGTAATAAACTTTGTTAATATCGGTATAAGCCTTATTTAGACAGTTTTAGGAATCTAAAAGTTATATTGTTTTACCAGCTATTTCTAATTGCTATGTGTGTATTTTTCCAACACCACCGATACTCAGTTAGACCCTTCCTTAAGAAAAAATTATATAAACACAAACAATGTCAGATAGCTCTATAACTTCTATGAGTAACCCCTAACTTGGGCGTACAACAATTTTGCAATAAAACCATAGGAATGTTTTATTGCCAGAACTTTTAATACGTGGAAGGAAACCGAATGCTAATGTTTACCCGAGCTATGGTACTTTTTTCTTGAAAACATTTGTTAAGGCTTGAACAAAATGTTATAAATCAAGAAAGTACGAGTATGTTTAATATGTATTACAAAAAAACTATTTCTTAAATTTAGGTGTAAATTTTATTATACAAATTTTAAAACACGAACATTGTCACGATCATTTCACGTGTATTAACACATAAATATAAATACTTTCGTTTTTAATTTACATTCAAAAATGTAAATGCAGGTTTTATGACTACAAAGTGAAGTTAGTAAGCTGAGAGAAAACTCTTTCGGAACACCTGTGCTTGAAATATGACGACAGCAAAATACATTGTTTAAAAATTGTTAAGTGTTTGGAGACATATTTTATTTATTACAATAGAGAAGTTGTGCAATAAATCCTTATGTTTAAGTAAAATGATAGTGTAGCAACAATACATAGGGCTGTTTCCTTAAACAAATAAAAAATAAATACACTTAATGATTTAGAAAGCGTTGTTGGGTGAATATTTTGTTAAATATGATTTTCCACAGCTTATTAAAATCCAATACATTTTTAGTTGTGTTATATATGCGGTGGCAGTTACTTTATGTCATGTCTATTGTCTATGTCATTCACCTATTGGGTCTGATGATGATTGCAGTGTCCAATCGAAATCGATCACCACTTACCATATTTCACATGGTATTTACCGTCTTGTGAGTCGACAGTATTACTAGAGTTATTAGACGTATATCTTTCAGTTTTTCAGGTAATTTAATAACACGTACGATGCTGATCAAGAAGTAATTTTTTTGACCAAACTTGTGGGTTGAAGCTTTGTACTCTAGTAACCCCCACAGTATTTCACATATTGCATTTTGTAGCAAACGACAATGTGATAATTCACTCAACATAATAATATTAATCTTTTTTAGAATCAACTTCAAGGTTTTTTCTGTTACGTATTAATCATAAAAATTGAAATTCTAAGCATTTTATCAACCCTCTAAATGCAGAGCTATTAGTCATGATTAAACATGATAAAATTGTCATATACTATATGTATATTTACTTAATAAATTATTGATAATTAATACATATGTTTCATTTAATAGCCTAAAAGGAATGCAAAGTTTGACTGTTAGAACAATATTTTAATGATTTTATAACTTTAAATTCATTGAACGAACGGGTGTTCACTCTAGAAACTTTACAGTTAAATGTACTTATCAGCGCCAAATCGTCTAATCAAACAGAATTAATTAATCGCTAAACAAACGAGTGGTTTTATATTCAACGAACCTTTAATATTCATAAACCACATTAATCTGCTTTATTCAGCAACGTCTGATACTTTATTCTATTTAAAGTTATAGAAATTAGATTGAATTATGAATTTTGATGTGGTTAACCGATTTTACTAGAAAAATACTTTAGAGTTCGGGTATTGCATTCTATTAGCATTACTGTTCAAATGCTTTTTTGTAGTATTTTGTGGCACTCAGTTAGTTCTCTATTAATAATCCAACAATATTTTTGGTTGATATGAATCAACAAACAATAGCCATGCTTTTAAATGAGAGGTTAAGGGTACAGAGGACTACAAGTCCTTAATTCGCCTTTTTAATAAAGAAATTTTTCATTTCATTTAAATATATAATGCTTAAATAGATTTGCCATATTCAATTTTCTTAAATTAATAATTCATCCATTGAGCCTTACAAACCATGTGTTAATTTCGGTATATAGTTTTTTGCGTGCTTCTCACCTAATGTCATAAACACAATAATTGATATTCTCAAAAAATATATTTTGGGGGACTTTGGCAAGGTAACGAGAAGAACATGAAGCATTTAATAATTATAAATAATAATTACAAAAATCTAATTTCTGAATAAATGTCCAAATATAATTAAGTGTCTTTGTCAAAATATTTATTTACAAAAAACTGTTTTCAATTATATCTCAAAAACCTAAACCCGGTGGTTTAGTCAATAACAATAGTCCTTGAAAAAAAATATTTGATGTAAATACTATTGCTTACTTCGCCATTGCGATACTACCTTTTGGTCTCACAGACACAGGACCAAATATATCGAAGTCACAGCGTGAACATGAAATATACCTCTCTTCACAAAAACAAAACTTACTTAATTGGTATAACTCATCGCGAAGTATTGTGTTCAATTAAATTACAATATTCATGGTAAAACCCCCATTGAATAAATCACTAGACTGCTTAATATGATCTTGTCCGTCATGTCCTATGGACACTGTCGTATTATCGACATTCGTGATTCAAACACATGATTCTAACCTAATTCTCACTCAGTCTAATCACTTTATCCAACTTCATCTGATATCATCCATCTTTAATGGAACTTTATACCTGTTTTGTATATGGAGTATTAAAGCTAACCCCTATATAATCATGGTATATTGCAAAAACATTGTCGAACTAAAAGTTAATTTCGTTTACTGAATGATTTAGATACTGTACCTTTGTGAGACTTTGATTTACTTCAAATACCAAAACTAATCTTGTTTTAAGACCAAGCATCTAGTTGTTATACCAGTCAGTAAGTGAACTACTGGTTTCGTAATATGCCGTATATTTATGACTTGCCCACCAATTTTTCTCATATAATCAGATTTAATTGTCATCCTTCGTTAGTTATATTTAGCAAAACATTATCAGGAAAAAGTATTAAACTAACTGACAGAACTTTTGTAAGTTAACGTAAGAATTTATACAAATAAAAACATTACTTAATAATATGTTGTTACATTTCTTAACAATATTAGTTTGCACATGGAAGATTGCAATTTTGTTTAACACTCAGTAAATTATTGGACTTATAAACTAAAGATATCATCCGCATTTTTATTTTCTTGCATGTTTAGGGCTACTAATATAATACCAATTTAAAACATAGTTTAAAATGGTACTTTCATCCACATTTTGTGTTTTTGTGTGTCAATAGTGTTATCATACATATTATAAAACAGGTCATAAAGTGTTCATTCTCACGCAGGAAATGTTTCCAGCTTGTTTTTGTCTTGGAATATAACTAAACTAATAAACCAAGTAAGTGATGAAGGAAAGACAAGATGCTTATTGTCTGTCTCTGGAAAGCGACGGGAATGCGCTCATTAATGTCATTGTGGATAATAGAAGTTGTACGTTGGCTTTAGATAATATATTAGGAAATTAAAAAAAATATACATATATAACACTTTTACAATGTTTGTAATGGTTTAAAATGAGAAAATTGTAAATAGAATGTTGTCCAAATATCAACAGTATGTTATACAATTATTGATTTTAATAAAAACCAAAATCTGTTGAAAATTATGAAAATATATGCTTTATATATTTTACCTCCTAATCAAATGAAACACAATCGAGCAATTTTTGGTTCCCCTGTACTCTTTATAAAAAAAATAGGCTATTATAAACCAGTGCTTTATTATTAAATTTAAACAGTGCATGTGTAAATTTCTCAAAATTTCATGTGGAAACGGTTTGTTACACCGATCTTAACCAAATTTCTAGAATGACTTTTTTAGGAACATAATAATATTGATTTTATGTCAATTAAAGTTGAAAAAAATATAAATAAGCTGTTGTAACTAATTAGAATATTTTAAAATTCAATGTTTTTCTAATTGGGCCATTAGAAACACTCAGATTTACTATGGACTTTTAATAATGTAAGTAAAGTTATCATCATACAACAAATTTAAAGACTTTTTGATGAGTATATTGTGTTGGATACATTTGAGTACTCTGGTGTAAACTTAAAGTTTCCCTAGAATGTGTTGATTAGTTTTGTGAGGTTTGTGCTCTACATTCTAATAACAAAATCAACAGACGTGCAATAGTTTAGTTGATCCTTAAGGTTTATATAGTTCACGTTAAATGTGTGTTAACTCCATTAACATAGTTCGTGAAGATTAATTTAGAAGAAGAACTAACTTTTGAAAAGAAGCCGAATTTAGGCTCACTTGTAAATATGTTATAGTTTCAAATATCACGTGTATTTGTGTGGAAACAAAGCTTTATCTGGATCGCGTGTGTGACCGTTTAATGTTCCATGATGCAATATTTTTCCGGAACAGATTTAGTGACCATTAGGATTCATGTGACACGAAATTGTAATAATATTAAGCTTCGGATATATTTATGTTTTATGGTCGAAATGTTTGTTGCATTTATTTTAGCTCAGCAATCAGTCTACTAATTTTCGCTCTCAACATGTGTCAAAAAACCATGTACATATAACTCCTGCGGAAATCAGATTTTTATACAAATAATTCCTTTAATGTAAAATAAAAGTCAGTACGATTTATATTCAACGCACAACTTGAATAGTGCGTGATTACATTTCATACTTAATCCAGTTTCTTACAATTAGAGTAATTTTTAATTTTATTTAGTTTTAATTTTTTTTTTTTAAGTAGAAGTTACATAACTTTCCCCAACAATAATAAGGTCCTGAAAATGTTGTAAAAAGTTTAATTTCGCTGACAAATTACTTGCCATCGTGCGACGCGTTTTCCATAAAAAGCACTATTTTGTTAAAAGGGTCCTTTGCAACCATTGGTTATTATTCTTATTATAGGGTTACATAAATTTAAGATCTAGAATGTATATACATAACTAATTTAATAAGCAATTTACTTAATATTAAGCTAATAATGGAGATACTACAACCAAGATGGATGGGGTAAAGATTTTATTCTTCAACTTTAGTTGTCTACAAATCTCTGTTGGTGATATATAAAATTTGACTTTATCAATTCGAATTTTCGTGTGACGCTTACCCCTCAACACCTAAATACTTATTAGGTTTTGGACGAGAGTTGAAGGCATTATTTAACACTATATAAATTCCCACCGGAAGTTGTTTCCCAGACTGACAACATCTGGTGGAAGATGATTGATTATTATGTAATGAACTGTCAATCTCAACCAGCTCTGACGTCTGCATACACTCATGTGTACATTAAATCACTGAACCATCCTTATAAACTATTTTGAAGTCATTTTCAAGAAGTACTAGAAACTCTATAAGAAAAAAATAGATAATAGTTTTTTATTATATTGTCAAAGATTCAGTGACACACAGGTATTGTTGTAAAATACAAAAACAACTCTTTAAAGCAAAACAAATAACTTTCATACACAACTTTTTTAT